>NC_142607.1:23845629-24204847 GCF_041222555.1 Hakea prostrata | reverse complement strand
ATAGGTGCTATAGTTTCGACAAAACACACGAAGATAAAATTCCCGACTGATATGGGAATCGGTCAAGTTTCCTCTAACTAGAGGATCTCTCGGCAATGTTATGTTGCCTATTTAAAAGACAAGGAGGGCCCGAGGAAGGTGACTGCCCTACCTATAGAAGTTCGAGACAATCGGGAAGAAGTAGAAATGCAAAGGCCCAAACGATGGAGAAGCTGGAGCAAATCCAACTGTGTACAGAGGATAAGAAGAAGATTACTTATATCGGGTCCGAACAGGTGGAGGAATTCAAAGATGAGTTGAAGTTATTTCTTCAACAAAATAATGATATATTTGCATAGTTCGCTGAAGACATGCCGGGAATCGATCGGGCTGTCGCGAGCACAAACTCCGAATAGATCCGAAGGTGAAGCCGGTGATACAAAAAGGAGAAATTTCTCCATTGAAAAGTATGAAGCCGTTCGGGGCGAAGTTGAAAAGCTAAAGAATTCTGGTTTCATAGAACCAATTGAATGCCCCAACTTGGTTGGCTAATGTGGTAATGGTAAAAAAGGCGAATGGGAAGTGGAGGATCTGTACGGACTACATAGATCTCAACAAGGCTTGCCCTAAAGATTGTTATCCATTACCTCGGATTGACCTCTTGATAGATGCGGTCGTAGGATATGAAACTTTAAGTTTCATGGATGCCTACTCGGGGTATAATCGGGATCCTTATGAATAAGGAAGACGAGAAGTTTACGGCTTTCATGAGTGATCGTGAAAGCTACTATTATAAAGTCATGCCATTTGGCTTGAAGAATGCTGGGAGCTACATATCGAGAGGGCCATCAACAAGATTTTCAAAGATTTGATAGGGAAGAATGTTGAAGCTTATGTTGACGACATGCTTGTGAAGAGCTTTACAAAAGCAAATCATATTGCGGATTTGGTCGAGGTATTCTCGATCTTTGCTAAAATATCAAATGAAGCTGAATCCCGGAAAAATGTGCCTTTGGAGTTTCCTCGGGCAAATTTTTGGGCTTCATGGTGTCACAGAGAGGTATTGAGGCTAATCCCTGCCAAAATACGAGCTCTCGGTTGATATGGAGGCTCCCAAAAGGCTGTTCGTGATGTGCGGTGTTTAACGGGGAGAGTTGCCGCTTTGAATCAATTCATCTCCAAGTCCGGAGAAAAGTGTTTGCCATTCTTCAAGGCACTCAAAGATTTGAGGGGCAGCAAGGAAGCAAAATAGACCGAAGAATGCCCGAGAAAGCTTTCGAAGAGTTAAAAGTAGCACTTGGGACAACCACCGATCTTGTCCCGACCAGGAGAAGGGGAAATATTACAGCTATATCTAGCGACGTCCCTTTTTCAAGCTCATCCAATTGAGGTATTTACAACTTTTCCTCTCAGTAAAGTTCTTAATAAACCTGATTTATCTAGAAGGATGGTGTCCTGGTCAGTTCAACTCAGCGAGTTCCAAGTGAGCTTTAAGCCCAGAACCGCAATCAAGGCTCACGCGCTAGCCGATTTTGTAGTAGAAACTACTGCACCAGTGGAGTCCACCATGGAGGATCCCATTATACCAACCACTTGGGAGGTATATGTGGATGGTTCGAGTAATAAAGATGGAGCAGGAGCTGGAATTCTATTGAAAAGTCCAGTAGGATTTATTATTCGATATGCTTTGAGATTTGCATTTGAAGCAAGTAATAACAAAACAGAATATGAGGCTCTGATAGCTGGACTTCGGTTGTCAAAAGCATTGTCTATTGCAGATGTTACTATTTATAGTGACTCTCAACTTATAGTCAACCAAGTCCAGGGGGAGTATGGTATTAAAGAACCACGCTTGCAGAAATATCAAGAGATAGTGCAGGCATTTCAAAAGCAATTTCGGAATTTGAAGATATCTCAAATTCCGAGGACTGAAAATTCAGTGGCAAATGAGCTATCCCGATTAGCCAATGCCAAAGAAAAGAATCTAGACCCTTCGGTCTACATTGAAGAGATAACATTTACAAGTTATCATGAGAAAGAAATTTCTTATATTAAAGTAGAGCATTGCTGGATGGATCCAATAATCGAGTATCTGAGAGATGACAAATTACCCGAGACGGTCTTGGTGGATCCATAATTGATATCTAAGAGATGACAAGTTGCCGGGGTGCGGGGGGGCAAGGTTGATCAAGATTCGATCGGCTAGATTTGTCATTCACAATGGGAGACTATACAAAAGATCTTATTCTGGACCCCTTATGAGATGTATAGGCCCCGAAGGAGCAAAGTCAGCTTTGGCTGAGGTTCATGAAGGAATTTGTGCAGCACACATGGGTGGACGAGCCCTGGCCCACAAAATTCTAAGACTTGGGTTATATTGGCCTAAGATCCAAGAGGCTGCTATGGAGTATGTTCGTCGATGTGGCAACTATCAAATTCATGCTACGTAGTGTCGAAGCGCCCAGCAGAAACCATGACTTCAATTCTAGATCCCATTCCCTTTGCAATATGGGGAATTGATATCATGGGCAAATTCACCTAGGCGTCAGGCGGATGGGAATATCTGATAGTAGCAATTGATTACTTCACAAAATGGGTTGAAGCCAGCGCCACGGCAGCAATTGCTTGAGAAAAAAGTGGAGAAATTCGTGCTTGAGTCAATCATATATCGCTTTGGGATTCCAAAGATTATCGTCACTGACCATGGTACTCAGTTCAACTGTCCGCAATTTGAGCAATTTTGTGGAACATATATGATCGAGCATCGTATGTCCTCAGTGGCATACCCCCAGAGCAATGGACAAGTAGAGGTTACTAACCGAACGCTGCTTTGGAAGGAATAAAGAGAAGACTCGAAGGCGACAAGGCTTCTTGGGTCGAAGAACTTCATAATGTAGTGTGGGCCTATAGAACTACGGTTCAAACACCCACAGGAGAAACCCCATTCAGGTTAGCATATGGGTCCAAAGCATTGGCACCGATGGAGATAATGGTGGGGACATTACGGGATCAAGAGTTCGAGGAAAAAGCAAAAGAGCAAGGACTGCTTGATAGTCTTGATTTGTTGAACAAAGTTCGGGCAAAGGCAATAGCACGAACTCAACATTATCAAAGAAGGATAGCGTCTCATTATAATACTCGAGTGAAGAATCGTCGGTACTTAGGTGGAGATTTGGTGTTGAGAAACACCTTAGCTTTTGACCCACGTCACCAAAGAAAATTGGACCCTTCCTGGGAAGGACCTTATATGGTTGTAAAACCGGTCGGTTCAGGAGCTTACAGGCTGAAGAACATCAACACCCATAGAGAGTTGGATCGTTCGTGGAATGCCAGGCATCTCAAAAATTTTTATCCTTGATGATGATTTCAATTTTGTTCGTGATGTAAACATTTTCAACTCAATCAATGCAATTTTTGGCTTTCAACAAATTATCTGTTGATTGGGGGGCATCATACACCACATTCAAGAACAAGATCCAACTATAAGGCATCGGATGAAAATCCGTGTGGGTCCTTCAACACTTATTGAATTTTTTTCGGAATTTCTTAAGTCAAGGCATCGGATGAAAATCGAGTGAGTTCCTTCCGCAAGGCATCGGTTTGAAACCCGAGTAATTTCCTTCAAGACTTATTGAATTTTTGAATTATCCTTAAGTAAAGACATCGGTTTAAAACCCGAGTGAGTTCCTTCTCAGACTTATTGTATTTCTCCGGAAATCCTTAAGTAAAGGCATCGGTTTAAAACCCGAGTGAGTTCCTTCTCAGACTTATTGTATTTCTCCGGAAATCTTTAAGTAGAGGCATTGTTCTAAACAACTAAGACCTAGTGCAACAGCGATTCAAATGACTAGCAAAGTTCAAGATGAAGTTAACTTCTTATTTCTTCAAAAGACCAAAAGAGGCCAGACTCAATATAAAAACATAAGATTACAACGGCTGGATACAACCTTCGGTCAAAAAAGAAAGTCATCGTCGATAATTATTAAGAAGTCATACAAGATCAGCACAACTTTGCTAGAACAAACACATGAGTCAACCATTGGTATGGATTCAAGGAAAATAAGAGGAGAAATGAGGATTACAAAAATCATTTCAGTATGTATAAAATCCTCCGCAATTTCATACTCTTTGTCCAGCTTGTCCAGGAGAAGTATGGTCCTCGACCAAACTTGCATTCAACGCAAGCTCGTCATAATTGACTCCTTCCAAGGGAGAATAAACATGAGAATCTTCAAGATAATGCATAATATCTGGATCGGAAGGCGGAGGATCAATTTTATTTTTGGTCCGATCGGGAGGAGGAAGGCCCCGGGTTGGTAAATACTTCAGGATGGCAAATAGCACTGTAGGGAGTCGTATCAAAATGAGGATCCTTCCTTAATATTGATTCCCATACTTTGTTCTCACCAACCCGATACGCCTGCAAGTTATAAGCATTCAGCATATCAACAAAGGGCTTACTGTGTAAATACTTGAAGACGCAGGCTCTGCGAACATCAGTTGGAAGGGATTTGGGCAAAGGAACGATAGCTTGCCTTTGAGGTAATGCTTCAGATCCTTTGGCTCCTGACTTTCCAACTCCTCGCTCCAGTTGCCGGATCTTCTCCCTGGCATCATCCAAGTCTGACCGAAGACGATCAATCACCGAATTCTTTTCTCCTACAACCTCCCAAGCCATTTTCCTAAGGCGAGCAATCTCTGCATCTTTAGCTTCAGAGATTTCCCGAAGCTTGGAAACTTCATTGCTCAACCTATTGAGCCTAGAGACTACTTCCACTTGGTTGTGGAAGTTACCAGTAAGACTCCTGCAAACAACTTCCGAGTTAAAAGGAGCAGAAGAGTAATATTTAGAATCAAAAGATAATGAAGAAAGACTTACATCACCATTGACTTCATAAAGACCTCATCTGGAAGTTTAGAAAGAACTGCGCTCTCAGAAGTCATTCGAGCAGCAGTGCACCATTCCAACGCTCCGTCAAACTCGTTGACGCAATTTGGGCAAAGGATGAGAAGGATGAGCACATCAAGAGAAGGATGAGCTGCATCACTTGTCACCCGACGGCGCCTAGTGGCAAAATCCTCCAACTCCAAAGGAGAGGAGGAGGATGCCAAACAAGCACTAGAATGGAAATAGGAGCAGCACCTCGCTGGGACCACACCTCATCGACGCCAACAAGGCCTCGGATGCCCGAAGAGCTCCTCGGGGGGCACGAATGGTCTCCGCCAGCCCGGGGCATCCGGTGCCATCAACAGGTGGAGGATCAAGATCTTCCCGGGAAGAACGCCAGCAGAAGAGGCGTAGGGGCGGCATCAATAGAAGCCGTGGGAATCGACTTGAAGATTCACCAACGCATTCGCCTTACTCTTGGAGGATTCACTAGCTGAAACCACCTCACGGCCCCAACCACCCCGCCGACGCTCCACAAGATTTCCGCTCGATAAAGTTCGGATCGATCCTAGGAGCCACTGTATACATAGAAAAAGCCGTATCAGTATAAAAGCCAAACAACAACAGCAACAAGGGAAAACCCTAGTTCTCTGTCAAATATGCAAACCCGATTAACTAAACCCCAAGTACTACTACTGTGCAGTTTACTCAAGGGAAAAGGGGAAAGAGATGAGTAATCAAAAAACTCACTTGTCCAGAAGTTGATAGAGTTATTGTTGGAGTACGAAGAATACGGAAGCAAGCAGGAGGACGAAATGTCGCTTTAGCAAATCTAACTTGCAGATAGCAGGATAGATGGAGAGTACCCACAAAGGCTTTAAATAGCCTCAAGTATTAAGATGACGGTTGAGAGCTAAAGACAACCAATGGCCCAGATCGAAAAGACGCTTTGAAATCCACAACAAGCAAGATCAACGGTCAAAGGGAGGCCACATGGAAACATGTGGAAGCGAGCACCAGGTGCGAGAATACCTCCAACCGTCGCACTGCCATTGTGATAATGGATGTATTACCGATTCATTGGAAACAATGAATGGTATACTAAGGCAAGGAAACGTTTGGACTTCGCGGATACCAGAAGGGAAACGTGTGGACTTTGCAGTAAATGAAGGAGTGGGGAAGATTAATGCATCTTTCCGAAACGTATCTTCATAATATCTTTACAAGATTATCATTCGTCGAAGAATGTGAAGTTAAGTGATAAGTTTTATCATTCATAGTTTGATATTCAAGACAAGATTTCGATAGGAGACAAGGAAATAGTAAGGCCAACATGAAAAAGAAGTGTCTATTCATTAGCAAGGAGATCAATCTTTACAAAAAAAAAAAAGATAACTCCCTAAGCCTCTTCTTCATTGTTGCCCGAGGAGCCCTGGGCAGGGGGACTTTTCTCAGGATCCTGAGAAGATCCTTCCTCAAGATTGACGTTGTCAGAGCCCTCTTCAGCAGCAGCTTGTGACTCGGCTTGTGACTTTTCCTCTGGAAGCGCCGGCTCGTCAGCAAGATATGCCTCATATTGTGGGTCAGTTGGAAAACGATCATCTTCTCCCTGAGCCCAGTATGGGAGATCCATGCCTAATTTCCCGAAGACCTCTTTATGGCACACCTCACGAAAGGGAGCAGTATCGAAAGAAGGGATTGATGGGAGAATTCGCTCCCAAACGTCATTCTGCCCCAAGCGATAAGCTTGGATGTTGTAGGCACCCAGAAATTGGGAGTAAGGTACACTGTTCAGGTACTTCCAAACACAATCTTTCCGAAGCTCTGGCTTGATGTGCTTGAGCTTGCTAGGGACCGCCCACTTCAGATATCTCTCATTCTCCGCACATTTAAATTCAAGTCTATCACCGAACAACGTGGCAGCTTCTTTTTGCTTCTTGGCCTCGTGCTCGGCAGCAAAGGCACAAGCCTTTGAAGAATTAAGGGCCTCCTTGAGGGAGTTCACTTCTTCCTCGTGCTTTCCTTGCAGCTCCTCGGCAGCTGTAGTAAGCCGGTCTATCTCAGAATTGGCTTTGGCTAAATTCTCTTCACAGGTTTACAGCAAGGAGCTGTTGCGACCAACCCGACTCAAAGCTTCCATGTGTTGATAGAAGCTCAACACAGCATTCCTGGGAAGGCAGAAATTATCAGAAGAAGTCATAAGAAATTGTGAAAAATTAAGTAAGCAAGAAGACCAGTACCTTGTGGATTGACTAACAAGGGCAACGTCGTCTAGGGTTTCAAATTCCTGGCGATCAGAAAGAATAAGACTGAGGGAGCTCCACTCTGCAGCTTTCTCAGGATCCTGTGTCACCCTGTCGGTCAACTTCAGGGTCCACTGGGGGGGTGAAGACCTCCTCACAATCCGCAGAATTTTTGGATTTTTTATGGGAGGAAGCATCAATTGTATCATGCCTCCTTTTGGTTCAGACGGAGGAGGAGACATTAGTCCTCTCCACCATCGGCTTCTTCCCTTTACCCGAAGCATCAGCCATGGGCTTGATATTCCTGATACCCCTGTAAGAGGGGTCAGGAGAGGGAACAGAAGCCTCTTGATCAACGGTCAAGGCTCTAGGCGATCGTTGCTAGGCTGTCACAACGGCCCTAGACGCCTTCACTCGCAGGTTCTCGGGGTTCATTCTTGTAGGCACTGCAAAGAAGAGCAAGAGTCAGAATTAAAGATGTATCACTTCAGTAAAATTAAAGGATGATGGTTAGAAGCTCACAATGACCCAAGCCCCAGTACTGAAGAATGGAGTTATACTCCACCTCAAGTCCATGTATCTCTTGATACCGTGGAATGGATTTGATCTTCCTGATGGCCGCCTCATCTTCTTTGGATAAGGGAAGGCCCCGGTTATTCTCAGAAGAAGAATTACACCGCCTCCAGACGGTCGGGTAGTTAAGATCTGATGGAGGCGCTCGACAAAAAAAGTATCGTTCGCGCCATCTTTTGTGGTTAGAAGGGCAAGTTCCTTTGACAAGGATGTTGCCCCTCCAATCAAGTTCAGCCTTATTGCGTTTGGACAGAAAAACCCAGCCAGGAGGATGGGAGATAGAAAGAGCATGAAAATGCACAAAAAGAGAAAGAGATGGCGTAATGCCAAGTTCAAAACAGAAACCCAAGAAGCCGACGATGAGACGCCAGCTATTGGGAAGGAGCATTCCATTACAAATGTCCTAATGATTCAGAACGGCTGAGAACAAAGGATTAAAAAAGGGAAAGCAACCCCCGCTTTCCAATGCATCTATGGACAGAGAAAACTCACCCGAAAGGGTTGAATCAACCCTCTCATTAGGACAAGGATCCCTAACCTGATAAGAGGAAGGAAAATCAAAATTTTGGATTGCTGAAAGGAGGGTTTCCTCCTTGAAAACGGAGGGGACAAAGCCAGGTCCGCCATCAGACCTGGAAGTTTGAGGCTGCCTAGAAGACTCAGCAGTTACCCTAAGAGTCTTGGAAGATCTAGACTCAGGAGGGACAGAAGGAGTTTTGGTTTTTCTCTCCAAACTTTTTTGAGAAACTTCAGCAAATTCGCACCAGAGGACAGTTAGGGTTTTATTATCACTATCCGACTGTTCGGGAGGAGGAGAAGCAAAAGCTTCGTTACCACTACTATTACTAACACTGGGTACCAGAGAAACCCTATTATCCGCCATTATTTTTTCAGTAAGGTACAAAAAGAAAAAGACCAGTAAACTTACTGATTCAGTGAAGCAAAAGCTCGAGAGCAAGAAGGCACGAAGCAGACGACGAAGGTTCAAATTCCAGACAAGAAGAATGAAACCTACGAAGACAACGAACCACTTTTAAAACACCCGCACGAGTGTTCGGGAATCTGAACGATCAAGATTGATTCAAAATCGACGATCGAGATTAGAAGACGTTTTGAAAGTTTGAATTCACGAATCCGAAACAGGCGTTCGGAAACCATCGCTTGGGTTACGTGAGCCATGACGGATTGACTGCAAGAAGACACGTGGCATTACCCCCAAAACGCTCGAGGAAAAGTGACCACCGCATTAAATGTGATATGACATTTAATGGAGCACGCAGAGACCATTGCCTGACGAAGAACCCAGTTAAAAACCAAGCCCTCGGGATTGACCAAACGCTTGATCTCGGGGGCTCGTGATATGGAGAAAATATGATCGAACCGGGTTCATACTTGGTTTGATCCTCGACTCCGGTCAAGACAGAAGGAATCGACTCGCTCCCGAGCGAACCGAATCCGTATGATGACTTGCTGAGGAAGAAAACTTGTTCAGCTCCAAGCACGCCCTAATCCAACTTATGGATTAGGTTAATTACCCTAATGATGGTAGACTTAAATTGACGGCTGCGGCTAATCATTATCGAAGGGATAATCATCACATAACCTAGAGGTTATCTCAGGAGTCCTCTACTAGTCTAAACTAGTAGAAGTCTATTGCTCAACGGATCTAACTATTAAGATCCAACGACTACCCGAAGAAGGCTCAAGTGCATCCAACGAAGGAGATTCGAAGGTACACTCTATATAAACCTCACTACCATACAAGGTGAGGGACGGAGATTCATATACACACTGGTAGACGTAAACTATCAGGGGCTCACGATCTGGATCACCTTTCCCAGTTCTTCATTCCTTAGCTCTGTGCTTCTAGCAGAGCCATTTGTGATTAAGTTCATCAACTGACTTAGCCTTCGGAGGTGGACTCCCGACCCCCACGTTCGGGCCACATCTGACGCTTTCGTTTTGCAGGTCATCACGAGAAGATCTAAGGGCTGAGCAGATTTTGGACGCATCACTATTCAATCACATTCCCAACTCCATTATATCGTACACAAATGATATTTCATCATATAGAAAGATATATAATATAACATGATCAATTGCATATGTAGATAACAAAATGAAGATTCATGATCACAAGAGAATGTATAAACATGGCACTACTGTACTTGAAATACTTACAGCAGTCATATAGTGTAAGAAATACGATAAGGAAGGTGAATCTACTAAGTTTCCAACATCGAAGTAAGATTCACATATTCTATGTAATTATGGTAACAACCGTCCTTACCTTAATTCGAATCGAAGATAATCCAAAGATCAAAAGGGAATGGTCCCAAAGATAGTACGTGCACCGAGACAATCATAGATGCAATATTAGAAGAAGAATCAAGCAAATCGGAGGTCAAACGGACCAAATTAGACAAATAAATCAAAACTATATTCAGCTGGTCGATTGGCTTGGTTGACTAACCCAGTCGACCAAGTGAACAGTAATGGGGCATATTTTGGATTTTTTGATCCAAAACCTAGCTTCTAGGACTCGGATCACTCCAAATTTTGAAAGGAATGTTAGGAACAGTAAATGAAGACTATCTAGCAAAGATTTAAACTCAAAGAATGATACAAATAAGAATCCCCAATTTGAAATCCTAGCTTATAAATGCTAAACATCATGTTCTTCAATGAAATCAATTGCAATTGCAAGGGAAATCAGGGAATCAATTAAGGGAATGATGAGCAATAGATTTGAACCAATTACTGACATGAAATCATAATTAGCATTCTATAGAAATCAGTTTAGGAGATGAAATCATGTTGCTATGAAGAAAATTTTGAGAATGCAAGGTTAAGAATCAATATAGGGAGCATAGCATTGATAGAATGAGAGGGGTTTATACAAATGCAAGGAGAGAACAAAAGAAGAGGTGGTTGCAAGGTTGCAGCACCATCTTCATAGTCTCAACAGAAAGAATAAGATGAGATGAGATGAGAGTAGATTAGAGAGAGCATGAGAGATTACATACCTTGTAGAAGAAATTTGAGAAGAGAGACTATGATTCTTGTAGAAGATCTTCACCAATGCCAAGGAGGGGCCTAAGAGGAGTCTCTCCAAGTTCTCAGAGAATTCTAGCAATAGAATAGGGTTTAAGCCACGAAGTCCCCTTAAGTAGAACCCAAAATGACCAAAAAACCAGATTTTCCCGAACTTAAAATGCAGCTGGCTGACTGGCTTGGTCGACTGCTTGGTTGACTGGCCAGTCGACCAAGCAAGAACAATAACTTAAATCAGGAAAATGAATGGCCAAATCAACTCAAATTCACTTGGGCTTTCTCCTACAACTTAATCAACTAGTCTAGGTCAGAAATTACCTTCGAATCATGTCCGGAAGTGCATTAGGTCATCAACTAAACTCCCCTTCTTCAAGGTGCAGCTTCTTATCAAACACTAACAATGCTTCCAAGTATGGAGCACCATCATCAAACCCCATGGGTATCGGGTCAAACACCATGTCTTCTACAAAGAGGGCCCACAGACACCTCTTCCTTCACTTCGGGACATTGGATCTACTCAAAGGGAAAGGTCTGACATAACTTCCTAGGACTTTCAAAGATAGCAACACTATTATCAACGTCCAACTTCACGTTCAAACATTAAACAAACCATTCTCCACCCAAAACAGATAGGGTGTCCTGGCTAGGTTTTGGCTGGATTTCACAATTAGGGTTTAGGACATTCTCGCATACATGCATACGTAAATTCATGAATAATATGTAACTCATGTCACTAGACTGACCTAGGACATGTTAGTGAGGTGTATGAAGCTTAGAGTTAACCAAAAAGTCTAAAAACCCAAGCCAAGTCCAAGCTCCAATGTGATTCAACAAAAATGCACCAGACGGTCGACCATCTAGTTTGTTGAGTGTTTTCTTAAAAACATAGTAGGCCAGATGGAATTCCATCTGGGCTACTTAAGCCAGACGGACGACCGTCTGGAGTAAAATTTCACTGAAATTTTATATCCGTTGGGAGGTTGGACCAAGCAATTGTGGGACTTCTTTATAAGCCCAACCACCCCCATTTGAGGGGTTCAATCTTGCCAACAAAGCTATTACTCCCTCTCAAGTAAAAAGCTACTAAACAAGTGATCTTTGCATTGATTACTAGCTTTCGAACTCCACCCAACTTTGAAGATCATTCCAAAGTAATTAAGCAAACTTCTTGAAGTCAAGCTTGGAGTTATTGAAGGCTATGGGGACTTCTCATTGATGCATTGCCTTTATTGAAGCATTCATTCATTGCATCACACTCACACAAGGGGTAAAGTGTCACACTCCTTGTTAGGTTATATCCATCACTTCTTATACTTGTATTGATTGTTGAATTCTAGTCTAGGTTGATTAGGATTTGCATTGAGTGCTCTTGCCCGTGAACAAAGATTGCAAAGGGTGCTCTTGCCCTATTTGATTAACAAAGATTGTAAATGGTACTCTTGCCCCGGAACAAAGAGTGTAAGGGTTTAATTCTCTACCCATTGTATTGAAAGAGATTCATTAGTGGAATACTCTCTTGAAGCCAAGAGAGGAGTGGATGTAGACTTATAAAGTTGAACCACTATATATTCTTGTGTTGTAATTGCTTGATATTACCCAATTTCATTTAAATCTTCAATTTACTTTGAAATTGCAATTAAATCGAGAATTTGGGATAATCCACTAGATACAACCTAATCACCCCCTCTAGGTTGTATTAACAATTGGTATCAGAGCAGGAGCACTAATTGATATTGAAATCAATCTCTAGAAGAGTAAAAGATCATGGCATCATCATCCAACCAATTCTCTTCAAGACCCGAAGGACTTAATACCTCTAGGCCTCCATACTTTGATGGAGAAGGGTTTGCCTATTGGAAAACTAGATTTGAAGACTTTGTATGTGCTATTGACATTGATGTTTGGGATATAATAACATGTGGACCAAATGACATTACCAAATTCGACAAAGATGGTAACAAAATTCCCAAACCAAGGACCGAATGGGATGGAACCGACAAGGTAAAATCCCAAGCAAATCACAAGACCAAAACGTTTCTACAATGTGCCTTAAGTGAAAAGGTATATAATAGATGTGGTACTTGTAAGAATGTCGAGGAAATATATGATAAATTGGTGGCTACCTATGAAGGAACTAACCAAATAAAAAATATGAATTTGGATGTTTACATGCTTCAATGTGAAATTTTTAAAATGTTAGATGATAAGAATATAACCTCTTTATTTACTAGATTCACTAACATTGTAAACAAGTTGCATAGTCTTGGTAAGGATTTTGCAAATGAAGATGTGACAAGAAAAATCCTACGAGCTCTTCCACCTTCATGGAGACCCAAGAAAACTGCAATACAAGAAGTGAGAAATCTAGAGAATATCACACTCGATGAGTTAATGGGATCTCTTCTTGCACATGAGGCGGAACTTGAAGAAGATAGAGATATGAAGAAATTCATTCAAAAGAGCCAAAGAAGAAATCAATCGCTCTTAAAAGTTCCATCAAGAAGGATGATGAAAGTGAAGAAGATGAAAGTGACTCCGATAGTGATATTGCACTTATTACAAGAAAGTTCAAGAAGTTTCTTAAGGGAAGAAAATGAAGATTTCCACCTAAAGGACAAGGGTCAAAAGAATCTAAAGGTAAAATTTTCTCAAAAGGGAGAACCCCACCCACTAACATTCAAGACGTCATTTGCTCTAAGTGTAGGAAATCGAGGCACTTCAAAACTTAATGTCCTAACAAAGGAAAGAAGAAAGCTTATAAAGCCGAAGTGACCTATACTACAAGCGACAAGGAGGAAGGAAATGAGGAATCCGATAAGGAAAAAAATCAATTTAACCTTGATGGCCAAATCGGATGAAGACCAAGACCATGAGGTAAATTCTATATATGATAGTCTTGATTCTATTCATGATGAAAATGAGATATATGACATTGATGAGGAAGACTTAGTTAGCGGATTTCAAACTTATATGATTTAAGCAAGAAACTTGGAAAGAAAAACAAGGTTTTGAAAGGTGAAATGTCCTCTCTTAATGACACCGTAAATGACTTACGGGAATACATTAAGAAAATAGAGAAGGAAAAGATTGACCTAAACAATGCCCTTGTGAAATTCATAAATGGGCAAAAGAACCTAGATAATCTTCTAGGAACCCTACAAAAGAGTACACAATATAAAGAAGGTTTTGTATTCAATGGTGAGACCTCCTCTCCTAGAAAAGGGAAGGAAGTTCAATTTGAAAAAGGAATATCTAGTAAGAATCCCTCACTAACACCTACAAATGCTCAACGAAACATTCAAGGTGGGAACAAGACTCAACCTCAAACAATCAAAGGGAATATTGGAAAGGGAAATTACTATTCCCAAAGAAAAGGGCAAAATGGAAATCAAAAGAATGGACCAAAGAATAACCAAGGAACAAAAGGACTAAACCATTATAATCAAAGTTATTCAAAAGGCAATGGTGGAAACCAAAACCACTATGACCATAGGTGGCAAAAATCCCAAAATTACCAAAATGTCCAAAGCCAACAACATCACCAATTTTGGCCAAACAAAAATCAAATGATGTTTGGTTATAATTGGCCATATCCCTATTTTGCACCCTATGAGCATATCTCTCAACCTCCATTTAGGCCACATGTGCCAAATCATCAAAGACCAAGAAGCGAAAACTTTTTAAAAAATACAAACAAGATGAATGGACAAAGAAGTCAAAACTTCAATGGACCAAGGAAACAAAAACCTCAAGTCCAAGAACCATTTGACATTTGTGATCCAAGATTTCAAATACCAAAGGGATATCAACCTAATTGATTCAATATGAAACCAATAAGAACTAACCAATTTGGACCCATGTAGACTTGGGGACCAATGCATATCTCTTCTTTCTTATGTAGGTTTGTTTGATGAACACCCAAATAAGTGAATGGTACATTGATAGTGGTTGTTCCAAGTATATGACGTCAAATCCAAAGCTCTTCACAAAGCTTAGATCATATGATGGAGGATGTGTCACCTATGGAGATAATAGCAAAGGAAAAATAGTTGGCATTTGTCAAATTAATATTGGAGGTACCTATATCTCTAATGTATATCTAGTTGATAAACTATCATATAATTTACTTAGTGTAAGTCAATTATGTAGCATAGGCTATAAAATCACATTTGATGTTTCTTGTTGCTATGTGAAAGATATGAATGAAAAACTAATCATTAAAGGTATTAGGAGAGACGACATTTATACTTGTGTATTCAATGAATCATCTCTTAATATGACTTGTCTTATGTCTCATGAAGAAACTCTAGTTTGGCATAGAAAACTAGGTCACATTAATATGAAGCAAATTGAAACCATTGCATCAAAGAATCTAGTTAGAAATCTTCTAAAGATAAAGTTTGATAAAAACTATTTTTGTGATGCATGCCAAAAAGGGAAAACAAACTAGAGTGTCTCATAAGTCCAAGAACATAGTCTCCACTAGTAGACCACTAGAACTTTTACATATGGACTTATTTGGACCTATTTCCACAGCTAGTCTTGGTGGTAAATACTATACCTTTGTCATTGTTGATGATTACCCAAGGTATACATGGACATTGTTTCTAAAGCATAAAGATGATGCTTTTGAGGAATTCATTATTCTAGTTAGAAAAATTCAAAATCATAGAGGATACCTCATAACCACCATTCAAAGTGACCATGGAAGGGAATTTGACAACAACTACTACTTTGGAGAATTTTGTGATAAAGAAGGTATTACTCATAACTTCTCCGCTCCTAGAACTCCCCAATCAAATGGAGTAGTAGAAAGAAAGAATAGATCACTCCAAAAAATGGCTAGAACTATGATTAGTGAATTCTCAATGCCTAAATATCTTTGGGTGGAAGCCACAAGCACTGCTAGTTATGTCTTGAATCATGTCTTAATTAGAAAATTCCTAAACAAGACACCACATGAATTCTATCACAACAAAGTTCCTAGGGTTGAACACTAGAGACCTTAAGGGAAAATTTGAAGAAAAAGTTGATGAGGGAGTTTTATTGAGATATTCCCAAAATAGTAGAGCATATAGAGTGCTAAATAGAAGAACCTTTGTCGTGGAAGAATCAATGAATGTCACATGTGATGTATCTCCACCTAAGGACAAGTATAAACCTCTAATTGATGAGGATGATGATGGGAGGACTGAACAAGTCATAGGTGACTTAGGTCAAGGAATCCAAACTAGATCAAGATCTCAAAACTTTTGCAACTATGTTGCATTCTTGTCAACTATAGAACCCAAGAATGCCAAAGAGGCCCTAACTGACAGTTATTGGATCATGGCCATATAAGAAGAGTTAAATCAATTTGAAAGAAATGATGTTTGGGAACTCATCCAAAGACCTCGAGACCATACCATCATAGGTACCAAATGGGTATTTAGAAAACAAGCTTGATGAAAATGGTCAAGTTGTTAGAAACAAGGCAAGGTTGGTTGCCCAAGGATATAATCAACAAGAAGGAATTGATTTTGATGAGACCTATGCACCCATAGCCGAATTAGAATCCATAAGAATGTTATTGGCATTTGCATGCCATAAAACTTCAAGTTGTATTAAATGGATGTGAAAAGTGCATTCTTGAATGGATTCATTATGGAGGAAGTGTATGTTGCACAACCTCCGGGCTTTGAGGACCCTACCTACCCCAACCATGTCTTTAAATTTAAAAAGGCTCTTTATGGACTTAAACAAGCTCCCCAAGCTTAGTATGAAAGATTAAGCAAATTCTTAGTTGAAAAGGGATTCTTGATGGGAAAGGTAGATACCACACTATTTGTCAAGTACAAGAAAAATGATATTATTATTGTACAAATATATATGGATGATATCATATTTGGTGCTATAAATGAATCCCTATGTCATGAGTTTAGTACTTGTATGAGAAATGAGTTTGAAATGAGTATGATGGGTGAATTAAATTTCTTTCTTGGTTTGCAAATTAAACAAAATGAAAATGGTATATTTATTAGTCAAACCAAGTACATTAAAGAACTCATAAACAAATTTGATGCAACGTCTCAAAAGGCTAGTGGAACACCCATGAGCACATCCTTGAAATTATCAAAAGATGATGATGGAAATCCTTTTGATGCCACTAAGTATAGAGGCATGATTGGAAGCCTTCTATACTTAACGGCTAGTAGACCGGACACTTGTGCAAGATATCAAGTTAATCCTAAACAATCTCATGCTTGTGCCGTTAAGAGAATATTCAAATATTTGAAAGGCACATCAAACATAGGATTATGGTACCCTAAGGGTCAAGAATTTGAATTATTGAGTTTCTCGAATGCCAACTTTGCCGGTTGTCATGTTGACCGGAAGAGCACAAGTGGCACATGCCATTTGCTTGGACCATGCCTAGTGTCATGGTTTTCTAAGAATCAAAATTGTGTTGCTCTTTCCACAACCGAGGCGGAATACATTGCAGCCGGTAAGTGTTGTGCTCAAGTAATTTGGATGAAACAAACTCTACTAGACTATAAGGTTCATCTCGAAAAATGCCCCCATCAAGTGTGACAGCACTAGTGCTATCAATCTTAGTAAGAACCTTATGCTTCACTCAAGAGCCAAGCACATTGACATTAGACATCATTTCCTTAGGGATTGCATTCAAAAGAATGAAGTTGTCCTTGAATTCATTGATACAAATCATCAATTGGCAGATATTTTTACCAAACCGCTAAGTGAAGACCGTTTCTTTGAACTAAGAAGAGAACTGAGGTTGATTGATCTCTTAGAATAGAGAAAATCATCAAAAAGGTATTCCAAATCCCACTCCCAAATCAGTGGGCAGTTCAGCATCCAGACGGTCGATCGTCTGGATCAATTACAAAATACACATGTGTGTTTTGTGTTTTAAAACTCTCTCCCTTCTCTCTCACTTCCCACAACTTCAAATCCCTAATTTCACTCCTCAAGTTTTTCTTTCCACTCAAATATCTCTCCATCGTCTTTACCTATGGTTCAAGTGCAGCAGCATACGGTGTTGCAAGCAGCCCTCAAAACCTTTCTCTCCTACGTGATTGCTCTTGGTAAGTCCTCAAACACCACCTAATGCGTCCAAAATCTGCTCAGCCCTTAGATCTCCTCGTGATAACCTGCAAAACAAAAGCGTCAGACGTGGCCCGACCGCTGGGGTCGGGAGTCCACCTTCGAAGGCTAAGTCAGTTGATGAACTTAATCACACACGGCTCTGCTAGAAGCACAGAACTAAGGAATGAAAGACTGGGAAAGGTGATCTAGATCGTAAGCTTCTGATAGTTTACGTCTACCAGTGTGTATGTGAATCTGAGTTCCCCTTACCTCGTGGGTAAGTAAGGTTTATATAGAGTGTACCTTTGAATCTTCTTCGTTGGATGTACTCGAGCCTTCTTCGGATAGTCGTTGGATCTTAACAGATAGATCCGTTGAGCGATAGACTTCTACTAGTTTGGACTAGTAGAGGACTCCTGAGATAACCTTTAGGTTATGTGATGATTATCCCCTTGATAATGATAATCAACAGCCTTCAATTTGTGTCTGCCATCATTAGGGCAATTAACCTAATCCATAAGTTGGATTAGGGCGTGCTTGTAGCTAAATTAGTTTTCTTCCTCAGCAAGCTATCTTCTGGATTAGGTTCGCTCGGGAGCAAGTCGATTCCTTCGATCTCGACCGGGGTCGAGGGTCAAACCAAGTATGAACCCGGTTTGATCATATTTTCTCCATATCACGAGCCCCCCAGACCAAGCGTTCGGTCAAGCCCGAGGGCTTGGTTTTTAACTGGGTTCTTCGTCAGGCAATAGTCTCTACGTGTTCCATTAAATGTCATATCACATTTAATGCGGTGGTCACTTTTCCTCGAGCGTTGTGAGGGCAATGCCACGTGTCTCCTTGCAATCGATCTATCGTGGCTCACATAACCCAAGCGACGGTTTCTGAACGCCTGTTCTGGATTCGTGAGTTCAAACTTTCAAAACGTCTCCTAATCTCGACCGTCGATGCTGAATCAATCTCGATCGTTCAGATTCCCGAAACACTCGTGCGAGTGTTTTAAAAGCGGTTCGTTGTCTTCATAGGTTTCATTTTTCTTGTCTGGAATTTGAACCTTCGTCGTCTGCTTCGCGCCTTCCTGCTCTCGAGCTTTTGCCTCACTGAATCAGTAAGTTTACTGGTCTTTTTCTTTTTGTACCTTAATAAAACTAGTAATGGCAGATAATAGGGTTTCTCTGGTACCCAGTGTCACATCCTCCCAGCCGGTACCCTAACTGGCATACCCGAGAGTGTGATCCACAGCCCTAAAGATCAAGTTTAGGAACGATCATATCCATTTCGCACAATAACATAATCAAAAGCAAGAACAAATCATAATGTTCAAGTAATTATAATAAAAGTCAAGAAAGGATCTCAGAAGGATCACTAGAGAATATCAAAGTGCGGAATAACAAGATACCAAATCAAAAGACAATTGTAGAGTATAGTGGAAATATACCCTACAAACACATGCGGAAGGTAGATCGAAATCTAAATAAAGCTCTAAGCTAATACAAGTAAAGTAAAAGATAAGTCAAGAAAAAACAAAAGAAATCTAATCCACATCTTTAGTCAACTCTTCTTCTCCTTCAGTCTTATCTTCTTCACCTTGTGCTTCCTCGTACGGATCGTCAAAGAAATTCGAACCTGTAGAGAAGTCTAACAACAGATTGTACAAAAAGGAATGAGTTTTGAAAGAAACTCAGTAAGGCAAGTTAATCCATAACAACATAAATAACATGTGGCAAAACATAACAAGATGCAATGCAATATGAAACAAATAATGTATGAATGAATCTAAACTCTATGTATGCTGGTCTCTATGGCAGACATGCTTTAAGTCATAGCACCGTACTTCTTTGGGTAGGTCACGCATACGGCTCCTATTGGTAGTGGGTCCGGGCATCCCTCTCGGACAAACCATGTAGGGGGTTAAGTCAACACACTCTCTCACAACCATTTGGCATAAGTACCGGCGCATGTCAGGGAAAAGCCTAGCCCAATGCAAGTCATCTAGTCAGTTACATCAAGTCAGGTCCAGATACTTCCATTCCTCCCCTCTCGGGATCCTTTCCGGTATCCTTTCCACTAGAGTCAGCGTATCCGACTCTCTCAAATACGGACTCATCAACCCTATTGGTTATCCACATATGGTAAACGGGAAGCTCTCATGTCCTCTCACGGATATAACTCACCGGTCTCGACCGCCCATGAGCCCAAGTCTAACCATATGCAACCCTCCAATAAATGGCCCCCACAATGTGATTCCCGTCCTCTCACGGATATAACTCACCGGTCTTGAGCACCCGTGAATCCCCATTGCTGCCACGGGTCGTTCGGTCTCAATACCCTTCCGAATGGGGTCTGATATAACAAAGGTATAACCTAACCAAACACTGCTAGACAGCCCTAGGTATGACAATCAATGATTTGGGAAAGCGTCGATGGGCATCTTCGGAGAACATCTCATACTATTCCCTCTGATGTCCAAGGACAGAAGCGTCAAAAGGACACTTCCCAATCCCAAACCAAACTTAATCAAACACATTCTCAGATCAGTCATGACATACACAACCAAAAATTCATCATATAAAAGAGAATGTAAAAGCATAATCCGATCAAGCAGTAATAACATCTCATATAATTGAATAATGAAAAGAATACATAAACAAGTGCTACTGTACTTACAGTAGTACATCAGAAGTATAAAGTACAAGAATAGTAAGCAAACTCATAGTTTCAAAAAGTAGAAACCAGAGAGTATGCGATCTATGTTATTATGAAACAACTGTCCTTACCTTGATTATTGCCAAAGATAATCCAAAGATCAAAGAGAGAGGCTCCAAACTTAGCAAATAAACCCCTAACAATCATAGATACAACATTAGGAAAGATGCCTAAAAGATCAGAGAGAAAAACGAATCAAACTGAGTGAAAATTGAAGCTACTGTCTTCATTGGTCGAGTGCCTTGGTCTACTGACCCAGTCGACCAAGCAGTCGACCAATCGAGTCAGTACGGAAATTCATAAACTGATTTGGTCATAACTTCTTCGTTTGAAGTCGGATTGATCCAAAATTCGAAGGGGAACTCCCTAGGATGTATTAGAACCATATGGGAAGATAAAATCATCAAATCATGGTCAAAATATGGGTTCTTGATTTGACTCAAGAAACTAGGGTTTCAACCTTTATGGCTCTCATGAAAAGGTTATGATCACGGAAAGAGAGGGAATGATTATTATCAAGAAAATAACAAGAAATCATAGGAAATCTAGTTTAGGTTAATAAAAACATTGCCCATGAGGTTGATGACCAAGTACAACCTAACCCTAATGAAGACATGGGGGAGATCTTAGTCCGAAAATCAATCTCACAAGGTCTACAACAAAGGGGTTAGGGTTTCATCATACATAACCGATGGCTCTCATGGAAAGGCTAGGTGTAATCAAGATTCACCCTAGGGAAAGGGAAACAAAGAATGCACAATCAGAAAAGGTGTTGGGAAGTTTCCAACAGATAAAAGAACATTAGGGTCTCAGATATGGTTACTTCTCATAAGAGTTGGTTACCTCCCATGAGAGTTACCCATAATTAACTCTCACAAAAACAACCCAAGATAGATAAAGGAACATCTCATTAGTATTTCAAAATCAAGAATGGAATTAGGAAGGGTCTACCAATGAGAGAAAATAAGGTTCTCAATTAAAGTGAAAGGAAAGAAATTCTAATCATACGATTAGGGATTTACTAACAAAGATCCGTGTATCCCACGGAAAGACTAGGGAGAATAAAGATTCACCCTAGAGCAAAGAATTTACAATCAAGAAAGGTTTTGGGGAGGGTCAAATGAATTAATAGAAATAAAAGGGTTCCCAAATTGGTTAACCTCTCATGAGGGTTACCCAAGAATTTGCCCTCAAAATCTCTCCCTTTTGGCTAGGGTTGAGATCATGACGATGATCATAGATCTCAAAGGATGGAATGAGATCATGGAATAGATGGTTGCAAGATTGCAGCATCTTCTTCCTGATCTCAATCAAGAACAAGAACGAAGAAAGACTAATTTAGAAATCCTAATTAGGTTAAACATGGATCATGAAGAAAATATAATATGATCAAGGATAAAGAATTAAAGATTGATAGGTTACAATTCTAGTAAGGGAAACACATTGATTGGATGTTAACAATATCAAACTAAGGGTTCTTGGTTTGATCCAAGAAGTTAGGGTTTCACCCTTTTTGGCTCGCAGGAAAAGGTTGAGATCACAGAATGTAAGGGAATTAATGATTGGCCAATTAAAACAAGAAAAGCATAGAAGGTCAAATTTAGATTAACATAAATATGACCCATGAGGTTTCCCTTACATGGGAGGTTACCAAAGGTTCTCCGGATGATCACACAAGGTAAGGGTTTCAAAGGTTAGGGTTTCAAGATTAGGGTTTCAAGAATTCAACTGGCTTGGGTTGAGATCATGATGATGATCATAGATCTCAAGGAACAAGATGAGATCATGGAGTGGATGGTTGCAAGAGTGCAACATCTTCTTCCTAATCTCAACTAAGAACAGAATTAAAGAAAGAAAATTAGAGATAAAAGAAAGAGTGAGTATACACATACCTTTGCTGTAGGAGGATGAAGATTTCTTCAAGTCTTGTGAGAGATCACCAAGGAATGCAAGGGAATTGATTAGATTAGGGTTCTAACTCGTTCCAGAGGCTTAGGAGGCCTAGGTGGCGAAGTAATCTCAAGATTTTGACTTAAATAGAGTAGCCACGACCTAATTAGCAAAAACAGAACTCATTGGTCGATTGGATTGGTCTACTGGTCCAGTCGACCAATGAGTCGACCAATCAGGACAGCAAGGTTCAAACAGAGATTCGGAGGGCTATACAGGGTCAAATTGAGTGAGGTTTTCTTCTACGAATCAATCAAGAAGTCTAGTTTCCAGAAATACTTTCAGATCAATATGGGAGTTCATTAGGTCCACCAACTAGGCTCACCTTCTTCGATGCGCAAGCAGGATTTGTCAGACATAGTTCAGCAACTTCGGACAGGGATTTGGAAGGTTATATGGGGTCAAATAGAGTGGGGTTTTCTCCTACAAGTCCATCAAGAAGTCTAGTTTTGGGAAATACCTTCAGATTGAGCACAGGAGTTCATTAGGAATTTCAACTAATTCACCCCTCCTCGGTGCGCAGATTCAAAACTAACACTGACAATGCTCTCAAGTGAGGGGCATCATCGACAATGTCCATGGGCTTGGGTTCCGACACCAAATCATCAACCAAAAGGGTCTACAAGAAACAAGCTAAGATCAAATCAAGGGCCAACTTTAAGGTGTAACATTTAAATTAACCCTTCTTTACCCAAAACAGATAGGGTGCCCTGGCTAGGTTTGGGCTAGATTTCACACCCAGTGCCAGTAATAGCAGTGGTAACGAAGCTTTTGCTTCCCTTCCTTCTGAACAGTCGGATAGTGATAACAAAACCCTAACTGTCCTCTGGCGCGAATTTGTTGAAGTTTCCCAAAAAAGTTTAGAGAGAAGAACCGAAACTCCTTCTGTCCTTCCTAAGTTTGGATCTTCCAAGACTCCTAGGGTAACTGCCGAGTCTTCTAGGCAACCTCAAACTTCCAGGTTTGACGGCAGTCCTGGCTCTGTCCCCTCCATTTTCAAGGAGGAAACCCTTCTTTCAGCAATCCAAGATTTTGATTTTCCTTCTTCTTACCAGGCTAGGGCTCCCCATCCTGATGAGAGGGTTGACTCAACCCTTTCGGGTGAGTTTCCCTGTATATAGATGCACTGGAAAGAGGGGTTCGCTTTCCCTTTTTTAATCCTTTGTTCTCAGCCGTTCTGAATCACTGGGACATTTACCCTGGAATGCTCCTTCCCAATAGTTGGCGTCTCATCGTCGGCTTCTTGGGTTTGTGTTTTGAACTTGGCGTTACGCCATATCTTTCTCTTTTTTTGCACTTTCATATTCTTTCTATCTCCAATCCTCCCGGCTGGGTTTTTCTGTCCAAACACAATAAGGCTGAACTTGATTGGAGGGGCAGCATTCTTGCCAAAGGAACTTGCCCTTCCAACCACAAAAGATGGCGCGAACGATACTTTTTCTGTCGAGCGCCTCCATCAGATCTCAACTTCCCGACCGTCTGGAAGCGGTGTACTTCTTATTCTGAGAATAATTGGGGCCTTCCCTTATCCAAAGAAGACAAGGCGGCCATCAGGAAGATCAAATCTATCCCATGGTATCAAGAGATACATGGGCTTGAGGTGGAGTATAACTCCATCCTTCAGTACTGGGGCTTGGCTCATTGTGAGCTTCTAACCATCATCCTTTAATTTTACTGAAGTGATACGTCTTTAATTCTGACTCTTGTTCTTCTTTTGCAGTGCCTCCAAGAATGAACCCTAAGAACCTGCGAGTGAAGGCCGCTAGGGCCGTTGTAACAGCTGAGCAACGGTCGCCTAGAGCCTTAACTGTTGACCAAGAGGCTTATGTTCCCTCTCCCGACCCTTCTTACAGGGGTATCAGGAATATCAGGCCCGTGGCTGATGCTTTGGGTAAAGGGAAGAAGCCGATGGTGGAGAGGTCAAATGTCTCCTCCTCCGCTCGAACCAAAAGGAGGCATGATACAGTTGATACTTCCTCCCATAAAAAATCCAAAAATTCTGAGGATTGTTAGGAGGTCTTTACCCCTCAGTGGACCCTGAAGTTGACCGATAGGGTGACACAAGACCCTGAGAAAGTTGCAGAGTGGAGCTCCCTCAGTCTTATACCTTCTGATCATCGGGAATTTGAAGCCCTGAACGATGATGCCCTTGTTAGTCAGTCCACCAGGTACCGGTCTTCCTGCTAGTTTATTTTTTCATAATCTCTTATGACTTCTTCTGATAATCTCTGCCTTCCCAGGAATGTTGTGTTGAGCTTCTATCAGCACATGGAAGCATTGAGCCGGGTTGGCCGCAATGGCTCCTTGCTGTAGACCTGTGAAGAGAATTTGGCCAGGGCTAATTCTGAGATAGACCGGCTGACGGCAGCTGCTAAGGAGCTGCAAAGAAAGCATGAAGAGGAGATGAACTCCCTTAAGGAGGCCCTCAATTCTTCAACAGCTCGCGATGTTGCTGCCGAGCGCGAGGCCAAGAAGCAGAAAGAAGCTGCCACGTTGTTCGGTGACAGACTAGAATTTAAGTGTGCGGAGCATGAAAGATACTTGAAGTTGGCGATTCCTAGCAAGCCCGAGCATGTCAAGCCAGAGCTTCGAAAGGATTGTGTTCAAAAATATCTGAACAGCGTACCTTTCTCCAAACTGCTGGGTGCCTTCAACATCCAAGCCTACCGTTTGGGGCAAAATGACGTCTGGGAAAGGATTCTTAAATTCAACCCTTCCTTTGATACAGCTCCCTTTCGCGAGGTGTGCCAAAAAGAGGTCTTCGGGAAATTAGGCATGGATCTCCCAGACTGGGCCCGGGAAGAGGATGATCCTTTTCCTGCTGACCAAGAATATGAGGAATATCTTGCTGACGAACCGCCACTCCAAGAGGAAAAATCACAAACCGAGTCACAAGCTGCTGATGAAGAGGACTCTGACAACGACAATCCTGAGGAAGGCTCCTCCCAGGATCCTGAAAGAAGTTCTCCTGTACAGGAACTCACTCGGTTTTTAAACCGATGCCTTTCCTTAAGGATTTCCCGAGAAATACAATAAATCTGAGAAGAAACTCACTCGGGTTTTAAACCGATGCCTTGTAGAAGGAACTCACTCGGTTTTTAAACCGATGCCTTTACTTAAGGATTTCTGGAGAAATACAATAAGTCTGAGATGGAACTCACTTGGGTTTTAAACCGATGCCTTGTAGAAGTTTCTCACTCGATTTTTAAACCGATGCCTTTACTTAAGGATATTTCAAAAACTCAATAAGTCTTGAAGGAACTTACTCGGGTTTCAAACCGACGCCTTGCGGAAGGAACTCACTCGGATTTTCATCCGATGCCTTGACTTAAGAAATTCCAAAAAAATTCCATAAGTGTTGAAGGACCCATACGGATTTTCATCCGATGCCTTATAGTCGGATCTTGTTCTTAAATGTGGTGTATGATGCCCCCCAATCAAAAGATAATTTGTTGAAAGCCAATAATTGCATTGATTGAGTTGAAAATGTTTACATCACGATCAAAATTGAAATCATCATCAAGGATAAAATTTCTTGAGATGCCTGGCATTCCACGAACGATCCAACTCTTTCTGGGTGTTGATGTTCTTTAGCCTGTAAGCTCCTGAACCGACTGGTTTTACTACCATATAAGGTCCTTCCCAGGACGGGTCCAATTTTCTTTGGTGGCGTGGGTTTGAAGCTAAGGTGTTTCTCAACACCAAATCTCTGGATAAATACCGACGATTCTTCACTCGGGTATTATAATAAGACGCTATCCTTCTTTGATAATGTTGAGTTCGTGCAAATGCTATTGCCTTTGCCCAAACTTCATCCAACAAATCAAGACTATCAAGCCGTCCTTGCTCATTCACTTTTTCCTCGAACTCTCGATTTCGTAATGTCCCCGCCATTATCTCCACAGGTGCCAATGCTTCGGACCCATATGCTAACCTGAATGGAGTTTCTCTTGTGGGTGTTCAAACCGTAGTTCTATAATCCCACTGTACATTATGAAGTTCTTCGACCCATAAAGCCTTGTCAGCTTCAAGTCTTCTCTTTATCCCTTCCAGTAGCGTTCGGTTAGTAACTTCTACTTGTCCATTGCTCTGGGGGTATGCCACTGAGGACATACGATGCTCGATCATATAAGTTCCACAAAATTGCTCGAATTGTGGACAGTCGAACTGAGTACCATGGTCGGTGACAATAATCTTTGGAATCCCAAAGCGATATATGATTGACTCAAGCACGAATTTCTCCACTTTTTTTTCAGTAATTGTTGCCAGGGTGCTGGCTTCAACCCATTTCGTGAAGTAATCAATTGCTACTATTAGATATTCCCGTCTGCCCGACGCCTTGGTGAATTTACCCATGATTTCAATTCCCCACATCGCAAAGGGGATGGGATCTAGAATCGAAGTCATGGTTTCTGCTAGGCGCTTCGATACTGTAGCATGAATTTGACAATTGCTACATCGACGAACATACTCCATAGCAGCCTCTTGGATCTTAGGCCAATATAAACCAAGCCTTAGAATTTTGTGTGCCAGGGCTCGTCCACCCATGTGAGCACCACAAATTCCTTCATGAACTTCAGCCAAAGCTGATTTTGCTCCTTCGGGACCTATACATCTCATAAGGGGTCCAAAATAAGATCTTTTGTATAGTCTCCCATTCTGAATGACAAACCTTGCTGATCGTATCTTGATCAATCTTGCCTCTTTCGGATCCTCAGGTAATTTGTCATCTCTCAGATACTCGATTATCGGATCCATCCAGCAACACTTTGCTTCAATATAAGAAATTTCTTTCTCATGATAACTTGGAAATGTTATCTCTTCAATGTAGACCGAAGGGTCTAGATTTTTTTCTTTGGCATTGGCTAATCGGGATAGCTCATCTGCCACTGTACTCTCAGTCCTCGGAATCTGAGATATCTTCAAATTCTGAAATTGCTTTTGAAATGCCTGCACAATCTCTTGATACTTCTGCAAACGTGGTTCTTTAATACCATACTCCCCCTGGATTTGGTTGACTATAAGTTGAGAGTCACTATAAATAGTAACATCTGCAATAGACAATGCTTTTGACAACCAAAGTCCAGCTATCAGGGCTTCATATTCTGCTTCGTTATTACTTGCTTCGAATGCAAATCTCAAAGCATATCGAATGATAAATCCTGCTGGACTTTTCAATAGAATTTCAGCTCCTGCTCCATCTTTATTACTCGAACCATCCACATATACTTCCCAAGTGGTTGGTATAATGGGATCTTCAATGGTGGTCTCCAATGGCGCAGTAGTTTCTACTACAAAATCGGCTAGTGCCTGAGCTTTGATTGCCGTTCTGGGCTGAAAGCTCACTTGGAACTCACTAAGTCCTACCGACCAGGCCACCATCCTTCCAGACAAATCAGGTTTATTAAGAACTTTACTAAGAGGAAAAGTTGTAAATACCTCTATTGGATGAGCCTGGAAATATGGCCTTAGCTTCTGGCGGCCATCATGAGAGCCGAGCCTCGCTTTTCAATCTGCGTATATCGCGTCTCCGCATCAAGTAATACGTGACTCACATAGTAAATCGGCCACTGTTTCTTATCTTTCTCACGAACAAGTACTGCACTGACCGCTGAAAGGGACGCCGCTAGATATAGCTGTAACATTTCCCCCTTCTCTGGTCGGGACAAAATTGGTGGTTGTCCTAGTGCCTCCTTTAACTCCTCGAAAGCTTTCGGGCATTCTTCAGTCCATTTTGCTTCCTTGCTGCCCCTCAAATCTTTGAGTGCCTTGAAGAATGGCAAACACTTCTCTCCAGACTTGGAGATGAATCAATTCAAAGCGGCAATTCTCCCTGTTAAACACTGTACATCACGAACAGTTTTGGGAGCCTCCATGTCAATCAGAGCTTGTATTTTGGCAGGATTAGCCTCAATACCTCTCTGTGACACCATGAAGCCCAAAAATTTGCCTGAGGAAACTCCAAAGGCGCATTTTCTGGATTCAGCTTCATTTGATATTTTCGCAGTACTGAGAATACCTCAATCAAATCTGCAATATGATTTGCTTTTGTAAAGCTCTTCACAAGCATGTCGTCAACATAAGCTTCAACATTCTTCCCTATCAAATCTTTGAAAATCTTGTTGACGGCCCTCTGATATGTAGCTCCTACATTCTTCAGGCCAAATGGCATGACTTTATAATAGTAGCTTTCACGATCAGTCATTAAAGCCGTAAACTTCTCGTCTTCCTTATTCATAATGATTTGATTATACCCTGAGTAGGCATCCATGAAACTTAGAGTTTCATATCCTGCAGTCGCATCTATCAAGAGGTCAATCCGAGGTAATGGATAACAATCTTTAGGGCAAGCCTTGTTGAGATCTGTGTAGTCTGTAAACATCCTCCACTTCCCATTTGCCATTTTTACCATTACCACGTTGGCTAACCAAGTTGGGCATTCAATTGGTTCTATGAAACCAGAATTCTTCAGTTTTTCAACTTCGCCCCAAACGGCTTCGTATTTTTCAATGGAGAAATTTCTCCTTTTCTGGATCACTGGTTTCACCTTCGGATCTATCCAGAGTTTATGCTATGCGACAGCCCGATCAATTCCTGGCATGTCTTCGGCAGACCATGCGAATACGTCATTATTCTGTTGAAGAAACAACTTCAACTCATCCTTGAATTCCTCCAGCTGCTCAGACCCGATATAAGTAATCTTATTCTTATCCTTGGTACACAGTTGGATTTGTTCCAGCTTTTCCACTGGCTCGGGCCTTTGCATTTATGCTTCTTCCCGATCATCCCGAACTTCTATAGGTAGGGCAGTCACCTTCCTCAGGCCCTCTTTGTCTTTTAAATAGGCAACGTAACATTGCCGAGAGATCCTCTGGTCAAAGGAAACTTGACCAATTCCCATGTCATTCGGTAATTTTATCTTCAGGTGTTTTGTCGAAACAATAGCACCTATCTTGGATAAAGATGGTCGCCCGAGGATAACATTATAAGCTGGCAATTCCCGAACCACCAAAAAATTGATTTGGACGGTCGTTTCCTTAGGAAAACTTCCAATAGATAAGTCCAACTGGACAGATCCTTCCGCCACTGCAGATGATCCTGCAAAACCATATAGATGCATGGATGAAGGCTCCATCAAGTCCTCATCCACCTTCAGCTTTTGATACACTTCATAAGAAATTAGGTTAGCTGCAGACCCTGTATCAACCAAAACTCTATGCACTTCTCGGCGTGCAATCTCTACCTTGATGACTATGGCATCATCATGAGGTAGACAAACGCCTCTTTCATCCTCCTCGCCAAAGGTGATAGAATCTTCACCGTTTGGCTTCTTCTGCTTCTGCGTCTCTCTGGTTCCGATAAATTTGGATTTTGTCTTTAAACTCCAGAGTGATTCAGGCTCTGTCCTCCGAAAATTGTAAGGATCGGTGATCGAGTAGCATCAATCACCTCCTTGCCTTTCTTAGACTTCGGAGCCTCCTTTGATCGTTCTGAACTAACCGAACGATCCCTTTTAGGGGCAGCCCCGCGTGGCTCACGTGGCTCCTCCCTTCTTTTGCTAACAAAATTGGACAAGCGTCCCTGAGATATTAATCTCTTAATATCTGCTTTTAGATGACAACAGTCATTTGTATAATGACCATAGTCCTTGTGGAATCGGCAACACTTTTCTCGATCCTGCTGCTCTCCAGGCTTCAAAGGAATTTTAGGTGGCCACTTCAAAATATTTCGCCTTTTGATGATATTTAGAATATCAACCCGAGGAGCATTCAATGGAGTATACTCACTTTTAACGGGAGACCTTTGGCGCCAAGCCTGAGATTTTCCAACCCGATCGCAAACATTCTTCTTTGGCTTCTGCTTCTGCTTAGGAGCCTTCTGTTCCTTAGTGGAGGCTTTATTGTCTCCTTGGCGCGCATCTAAGATCTCCATGACTTCGGTCTGCTTCTGGCATCTCTGTACCAACTCAGCATAAGTTGCAGGCTTATCCTGTAGTAATAATTCCAGGAGTTTTCGGTTAGTGAGTCTAGTGAATAGAGCAGTTTTGGCAACTTGCTCATCCAAATTTTCTATCTCCATCGTTACTTTGTTGAATCTTTTTAGAAACTCTCTGATCGATTCGCTCTTTCCTTGTCTGACGGTAAACTCGATTCGCTCTTTCCTTGTCTGACGGTAAACAAGGTTTCTTCTGTTTTCTTGACCTGTATTCCACTCTGGAATCGCCCTATGAATTTGCGTGCCAGCTCATCAAAGTTTACGATCCTTCTAGATGGGAGGTTCGAAAACCACTTTTGTGTTGCTCCAGTTAAAGATGAACCAAAAACCCTACATAGAATTTCATCAGAATTACCTGAAACTGCCATGGTCTGTTGGTAATAGCCAATGTGGGCCGTTGGGTCTCCGGAGCCATCGAATGTAGAAAAGGTAGGCAAATAGAAGTTGTGGGGAAACTAATATCCCGCAATTGGCTCGGCAAAGGGGGTTCTCCGAATAACTGAGTAAATATCCTCAGTTATCCTTCCCATAGCCAACTGCCCTAATTTCTAATTGATGTTGGCCAATTCCTGACCAATCTGAGTCGGGTGATCTTCAGCAATATGATCACGACCTCAAAAAACACGATCTTCACGAGCTATTCGATCATCACGAAAGGCCCGTCCATCGCGAACATTTCGCTCATCGCGAACTGCTCGATCATCACGAACGGTTCTTCTGACAGTTGGTGAGTGAGTCCTCACCCCCGTATCCTACCTTGTATTTGAATCGGTTGTACTTTCCTGTGGTCTGTCGAACCGATTGTCCCGCCTAGGTTGATCGTCAATTCTCCTAGGCCCTCAGTCACCTTCACGAAAGTTCTGACCGATATTCCGATCTTCAGCCAACCTTTGATCACGCAGCAATGCACACCTCCCTGAATCGCGATGATCAGTTCTTGTGGTAATACCACTCGTCTGGTGAGCACGCGGAGTGCTTGACTCACCTCCAAGAGTTGAATCTTCACCTGATTCAATTGATCTTGGAATGTATCTGGAGGATTATGTCCTCCCTGACCACCATCTACTTCAAGAGGATGTTGGCTTCCCTGGGGAATGTCTGGATTATTCACTCCAGGGATTTGAACACCGGAATTGCGTTGTGCAACGGCTGCTGCGGCTACTGCTGATCTAGTCACCATGGCTTTACAAGTCGTTTCCCACAGACAGCGCCAAATGATGCGTCCAAAATCTGCTCAGCCCTTAGATCTCCTCGTGATAACCTGCAAAATGAAAGTGTCAAACGTGGCCCGACCGCTGGGGTCGGGAGTCCACCTCCGAAGGCTAAGTCAGTTGATGAACTTAATCACACACAGCTCTGCTAGAAGCACAGAGCTAAGGAATGAAAGACTGGGAAAGGTGATCTAGATCGTAAGCTTCTGATAGTTTACGTCTACCAGTGTGTATGTGAATCTGAGTCCCCTTACCTCGTGGGTAAGTAAGGTTTAAGCATTCTAGCAAGTTTCTATTTTAGTTCCTCTCAATCAAAGCTAGTATTCTCTTAATGTATTATTACTCTTGCTGTGATTATGAAGATGGTATTGCATCCTTGCAAACACCTCTTCTACAATTTTCAAGGTTGTGAATGAAAATCCATTCATTCTAATGATGCTATGATCCCTAATACGGATAAAATATGATCGAACTTCATTCATTCTTGGTTCGACCCTTGACTTCAGTCGGGACGAAAGGAATTGACTCGCTTCCGAGCGAGCCAGGTCTATGAGATAGCTTGCTGAGGAAGAAAACTTACTCAGTCACAAGCACGCCCTAATCCGATACTTTTGGAATAGGTTAATCAATTTGATGACGGCTAGCAGAATTCGGCAGCTGTCACTCATCGCTATCATACGGATAACCATCAGATAACAGTCGGGTTATCCTAGGAGTCATCTACTAGTCCAAACTAGTAGAAGTCTATCACTCAATGGATCTATCAGTTAAGATCCAACAACTATCCGAAGAAGGCACAAATACATCCAACGAAGAAGATTCAAAGGTACACTCTATATAAGACATCACCTACCCATAAGGTAGGGGGACGGATGAAAAAACACTCAGATGCTTACTATCTTAATCGTATTCCTGTTATTCATTCCTTAGCTCTGTGCTCTAGCAGAGCCATTTGTGATTATGTTCATCAACTGACTTAGCCTTCGGAGGTGGACTCCTGATCCCAGCGGTCGGGCCACATCTGACGCTTAATTTTGCAGGTCATTCTCAGGAGATCTAAGGGCTGAGCAGATTTTGGACGCATCATTTGGCGCTGTCTATGGGAAACGTTTCAAAAAGCTATGGTGACTAGATCAGCGGCAGCAGCAGCAGCTGCTGCGTTGCGAGATGCTAGCGTCCAAATTCCCTGAGTAAACAATCCAGATATTCCGGAAGGAAGTCGACCTCTCGAAGTAGATGGTGGTCAAGGAGGTAATAATCCTTCAGATTCACTCTAGTATCAACTGGATCAACTGAAACTCCAGATGTTAGAGGTAAGTCAGGCACTCCGTGCATAAACCAGACAAGTGGTGATACCACAAGGCCCTGATCATCGTGATGCAGAAAGGCGCACATCACGGCAAGATCAAAGATTGATCGATGAACAGAATGTCGGTCAGAACTTCCGGGAAGGCAACCGAGTACCTAGGAGAATTGAGGATCTCCCTAGGCACGGTAATCGGTTCGACGGACCACAAGGGAGTACTACCAATTCAAATACAAGGTTGGTTACAGGATCGAGAACTCACTCACCAACTGTTAGATGCGTTGTTCGTGATAATGATCATGTTGTTTGAGGCCGTGACCGTGTTGTTGAAGATCAGTCGGCACATATTGGTCAAGAATTGGCTAATATCAATCAAAAGCTCGGGCAATTGGCAAGAGGAAGGATAACTGATGATATCTATTCGGTTATTCGAAAAACTCCATTTGCCGAGCCCATTGCCGGATATCAGTTTCCTCACAATTTCCGTTTGCCAACTTTTTCCACATTCGATGGCTCCGGAGATCCCACGGCCCACATTAGTTATTATCAGCAGACTATGGCAGTTGTAGGTAATTCTGATAAAATTCTTTGCAGGGTCTTTGGTTCATCTTTAACTGGAGCAGCACAGAAATGGTTCTCAAACCTCCCATCAGGAAGGATCATGAATTTCAACAAATTGGCACGTAAATTCATAGGACGATTCCAGAGTGGAATCCAGATCAAGAATACCGAGGAGACCTTGTTTACCATTAGACAGGGAAAGAGTGAATCGATTCAGGAATACCTGAAAAGATTCAACAAGGTTACAATGGAGATAGAGAATCTAGATGAGCAAGTAGCTAAAACTACTTTGTTCACTTGACTCACTAATCGACGACTCTTGGAGTTATTACTTCAAGACATGCCTACAACTTATGCTGAATTGGTACAAAGATGCCAAAAGCAAGCGGAAGTCACGGAAATATTAGACGCCTGCCAGGGGGACAATAAAGCCTCTGCGAAAGAGCAGAAGGCTCCTGAGAACAAGCAGAAGCAAAAGCAGAATATTCGTGATCAAGTTGGAAAGCCTCATCAGACATGGCGATAGAGATCTCCCGATAAAAGCGAGTATACTCCATTAAATACTCCTCGGGCTGATATTGTAAACATTATCAAGAAACGGAATATCTTGAAGTGGCCTCCGAAGCATCCTACTAAACCTGGGGAGCAGGATCGAGAAAGGTATTGCCATTTCCACAAGGATTACGGTCATTATACCAATGATTGCAGACATTTAAAGGCGGATATTGAAAGATTGATATCCTAGGGACATTTGTCCAATTTCGTCAACAGAAGAACAGAGGAACCACGTGATGCAGGGACCAAAAGGGACCGTTCAGTTAGCCCAGACCAACCGAAAGAGGCTCCTAAGTCTAAAAAGGGTAAGGAAGTGGTTGATGCTACTCGGTCACCGATCCTTATAATTTTTGGAGGTCCCAAGCCTGAATCACTCCGGAAGCTGAAAGCAAAATCCAAATTCGTTGGGACCGGAGAGACGCAAAAGCATAAAAGGCCAAATGGTGAGGGTTCAATCACCTTTGGCGAAGAAGATGAAAGAGGCATTTGTTTACCTCATGATGATGCCATAGTCATCAAGGTAGAGATTGCACGCCAAGAAGTACACAGGGTGTTAGTTGACACCGGGTCTACTGCAGACCTATTATCTTATGCACCTTATCAGAAACTTAAGGTGGATGAAGACTTGATGGAGCCATCATCCACACACCTAAATGGCTTTGCAGGATCGTCTGCAGTAGCAGAAGGATCAGTCCAGCTGGACCTGTCAATTGGAAGCTTCCCCAAGGAAGCTACCGTTTGGGTAAATTTCTTAGTGGTTCGAGAGCTCCCAACTTACAACATCATCCTCGGGAGACCGTCCTTATCAAAGTTAGGTGCTATCGTTTCTACGAAACATCTGAAAATAAAATTCCCGATTGAGATGGGAATCGGTCAAGTTTCATCTGACCAGAGAATTTCTCGGCAATGTTATGTTGCATATCTAAAAGATAAGGAGGGCCCGAGGAAGGTAACGGCTTTATCAATTGAAGTACGAGACGATCGGGACGAAGCAGAAATGCGAAGGCCCGAGTCAGAGAGAGAAACGGAGAAAATCCAGTTGTATCCCGATGATGAGAAAAGAGTTACTTATATCGGGTCTGAGCAGCTGGAAGAATTCGAAGGGGGAGTTGAAGTCTTTTCTTCAACAAAATAGTGACGTGTTCGCATGGTCTGCAAATGTCATGCCAGGAATTGATTGGCAGAGTTCAAACTTTGGATAGATCCAAAGGTGAAACCAGTTATCCAGAAAAGGAGAAATTTCTCCATGGAAAAATACGAAGCCGTTCTGGGCGAAGTTGAAAAATTGAAGAGTTCTGGTTTCATCAAACCAATTGAATGCCCAATCTGGTTGGCCAACGTGGTGATGGTCAAAAAGGCAAACGGGAAGTGGAGGATGTGTACAGATTACACAGATCTCAACAAGGCTTGCCCTATAGATTGTTACCCGTTGCCCAGAATTGATCTATTGATAGATGCAACTGCAGGATATGAAACCTTGAGTTTCATGGATGCCTACTCAGGATATAATCAGATCCTCATGAACAAGGAGGACAAAAAGTTTACGACTTTCATGACTGATTGTGAAAGTTTTTATTATAAAGTCATGCCGTTCGGCCTGAAGAATGCAGGAGCTACTTATCAGAGGGCCGTCAACAAAATTTTCAAAGACTTGATTGGGAAAAATGTCGAGGCTTATGTTGACGATATGCTAGTAAACAGCATTGCAAGGGCGAAACATATTGAAGATTTGACGTAGCTGAAAATACCAAATGAAGCTGAATCCGGAGAAATGTGCCTTCGGAGTTTCTTCAGGCAAATTATTGGGCTTCATGGTATCACAAAGAGGTATTGAGGCTAATCCTTCCAAAAATACAAGCTTTAATTGATATGGAAGCCCCCAAAACTGTTCTGGATGTGCAATGTTTAACGGCGAGAGTAGCCACTTTAAACCGTGTCATCTCATAGTCAAGAGAAAAGTGTCTACCTTTTTTCAAGGCACTCAAAGATTTGAGGGGCAGCAAGGAGGCAAAGTGGACTGAGGAGTGTCAGAAAGCCTTTGAAGAACTGAAGGAGACCCTGGGAAGACCACCGCTATTATTCCGACCGGAGAAGGGAGAAGTCTTATAGCTATATTTAGCAACATCCCCTTCGGCAGTCAGCGCAGTACTCGTTCGGGAAAAGGACAAGAAGTAATGGCCAATTTATTATGTCAGCCACGTACTACTTGACGCGGAGACACGGTATTCTCAGATCGAGAAGCAGGCTCTAGCTCTTATGATAGCGGCTAGGAAACTACGGCCATATTTTCAGGTTCATTCAATCGAAGTATTTACTACTTTTCCCCTTAGTAAAGTTCTTCGAAAGCCTGATTTGTCTAGAAGAATGGTGGCATGGTCGGTTGAACTCAGTGAGTTCCAAGTAAGCTTTAAGCCTCGAACGGCAATCAAAGCTCAAGCACTAGCCAACTTTGTAGTAGAGACTACTGCACCCATGGAAGAAGTTACCGAACCCACTATCCCGACAGTGTGGGAGGTATATGTGGATGGTTCGAGTAACAAGGATGGAGCAGGGGCTGGAATTCTCCTAAAGAGTCCGGCAGGATTTATTATTCGATATGCACTGAGATTTGCATTCGAAGCAAGTAATAACAAGGCAGAGTACGAGGCCCTAATAGTTGGACTTAAATTGTCAAAAGCATTGGCGATAGCAGACGTAACTATTTATAGTGACTCTCAGCTTATTGTCAACCAAGTACAGGGGGAATATGGTGTTAAGGAACCCCAACTATAGAAATACCAAGAGATTGTGCAAGCATTGCAGAAAGAGTTCAGGAATCTGAAAGTATGTCAGATTCCAAGAAAAGAAAATACAATGGCAGATGAGCTATCCCAATTAGCCAATGCTAAAGAAAAGAATTCAGACCCTTCGGTCTACATAGAAGAGATAACATTTCCAAGTTATCACGAGAAGGAAATTTCCTATATTGAAGCAGAGCGCGTTTGGATGGATCCAATAGTAGAATATCTGAGAAATGATAAACTACCAAAAGATCCAAAAGAGGCGAGATTAATCAAAGTGCGATCAGCACGATTCATTATGCAGAATGGAAGACTATACAGAAGATCTTATTCTGGACCCCTCCTAAGATGTTTGGGTCCCGAGGGATCGGAATCAGCTCTGGCTGAGGTGCATGAAGGAATTTGTGGTGCTCACATGGGCGGTCGGGCCCTGGCACAATAAATTCTGAGGCTTGGGTTATATTGGCCTAATCTCCAACAAGCTGCTATGGAATATGTTCGCCGGTGTAGCAACTATCAAATCCATGCTACGGTATCTAAACGCCCAGCTGAAACCATCACTTTGATTTTAGATCCCATCCCTTTTGAGATGTGGGGAATCAATATCATGGGCAAATTCACCAAGGCGTCAGGCGGAAGAGAGTATCTTACAGTAGCAATCGACTACTTCACCAAATGGGTCGAGGCTAGCGCCCTGGCAACCATCACTGAAAGAAAAGTGGAGAAGTTCGAGCTCGAGTCAATTATATATCAGTTCGGGATGCCAAAAATAATCGTTACCGATCATGGCACCCAATTCGACTGTCCACAATTTGAGCAATTTTGCGGAACTTATTTGATTGAGCATCGTATATCATCAGTGGCATACCCCCAAAGTAATGGTCAAGTAGAGGTTACAAATCGAACGCTACTTGAGGGAATAAAGAGAAGACTCGAAGCTGACAAAGCCTTGTGGGTCGAAGAATTGCAGAATGTACTGTGGGCCTACCGAACTACGGTTTGGACACCTACAGGAGAATCTCCTTTTAAATTGGCTTATGGATCTGAAGCATTGGCACCTGTGGAAGTAATGGCTGGAACACTGTGGGACAGAGAGTTCGAAGAAAAAGTGAACGAACAAGGACTGCTAGATAGCCTTGATTTGTTGGATGAAGTTTGTGCAAAAGCAATAGCACGAACTCAACATTATCAATGAAGGATAGCATCACATTATAATACCCGAGTGAAGAATCATCGATACATAGCAGGAGACTTGGTATTGAGAAATACCTTAGCTTCAGATCCACGCCATCAAAGGAAATTGGACACTTCATGGGAAGGACCATATATGGTTATTAAACCAGTCGGTTTGGGGCCTTACAAGCTGAAGAACATGACAACCCAGAAAGAGTTGGATCGTTCGTGGAATGCCAGGCATATAAAGAAATATTATCCTTGAAGATTATCATTTTGGTTCATGATGTAACAAATTTCAACTCAATCAATACAATTATCAGTTTTCAACATACTATCTTTTGATTGGGGGGCATCATACAACACTCAAGAACAGATCCAGTGACAAAATCAAAAGGCATCGGTTTAAAACCCGAGTAAGTTCCTTCTATAGGGCATCGGTTTAAAACACAAGTGAGTTCCTCCTTAGACTTATTGAATTTCTATGGAAATCTCTAAGTAAAGGCACTGTTCTGAACAACTAAGACCTATTGCAACAATGACTCAAGTGATTGACAAAGTTCAAGATGAAGTTAATTCTTTATTTCTTCAAATGACCAGAAGAGCCAACCTTTACATCAAACATACATATGATATAACAAGAGTTGGGATTGGTCAAAAATGAAAGTCATCATCGGTGATCATTAAGAAGTTAAACAAGATCGAAGAAGCTTTGTCAGAAGAAACACAGAGTTAAGAAGCAACACAGATTCAAGAAGAAGAAGAAGAACGGAGTCGGGAAAACATAGGTTACTATAATCCTCTGCAATTCCATACTCTTTATCCAGCTTGACCGGGAGAAGTTTGATCTTTGATCAAACCAGCATTCAAGGCAAGCTCTTCATAACTGAATCCTTTGAGAGGAGAATAAGGAGGAGAATCGTCAAGATAATGCATGATATCTGGATCTGGGGGTGGAAGGTCTGTTGCATCCTTGGTCCAGGCAAGAAGAGGAAGTACCAACTTTGCAAACACTTCAGGATGACAATTGGCACGGTGGGGAGTCGTGTTGAAATAAGGATTTCTCCTTAATATCGATTCCCATACTTCGTTTTCGCCATCTTGATATGCCTGCAAGTTATAAGCGTTCAGTATATCAACAAAAGGTTTACTGTGCAAATACTTGAAGATGCAAGCCCTGCGAACATTAGTTGGGAGGGACTCGGGCAAAGGGATAACAACTTGCCTTTGGGGTAACGCTTCAGACCCTTTCGACCCTAACTTCCCTGCTTCCCGTTCCAGCCGACGGATCTTCTCCCTGGCATCATCCAAATCCAAACGAACACGTTCGATCTCGGAATTCTTCTCTCGTGCAATCTCCCAAGCTCGGTTTCCAAGACGAGCAATCTCAACGTCTTTGACTTTGGAGTCTTCCCGAAGCCTAGAAACTTCATCACTCAGTCTCCTGAGTCTAGAGGCTGCTTCCACTTGGTTGTGGAAGTTACCAGTGAGACTCCTGCAATAACTTCAGAGTTAGTCATGAGCAAAAGAAAAGTCTTCAGAACAAAAGGTAATGAAGGAAAACTTACATCACCAGTGATTTCATAAAATCACTGTCTGGGATCGGGGAAAGGGCTCTACTCTCGGCAGGCATCTGAACAGCAGTGCACCATTCCAGTCCCTTGTCAAAATCGCCTGTCACCAAGTCAGACCTCTTCAACGAACAAGAAGGATGAGCTACATCATCAGCCAACCTAGGGCGCTTCCTAGTGGCAAAATTCTCTAGCTCCAAAGAAGGAGAGGAGGAGGATGCCAAACAAGCTCTAGAGTTGGAAATAGAAGCGGCACTGGCAGGGACCGCATCTTCCTCGGATGCCAACATAGTTGCCTCAGATTCCCAAAGGGTCTTCATCAGGGAAGACCGAACGGTCTCTGCAGTAGGGGCATCAACAGTACAAGCAATGACGGAGGGAGCCACGTCCTCCTTGGAAGACCGAACGGTCTCTTCGGGTAGAGGGAGCGTGGGAGAAACATCAGCAGAAACTGTGGGAATCTGATCTGAAGATTCACCAACAGCAGTCTCCTCACGTTTAGAAGATTTGCCAACGGCAATCACCTCAGAGGAAGCAACCTTCGTCTGTACTAGGGCAGTTTTCTTGCAGGAATTTGCCCTAATAAAGTCCAAGTTAATTCTGGGAGGCACTGCAAAAACAAAAAAGCAGTGTCAGTACGAGAATCCAACAACATACTGAAAAGGGAAAACCCTAGATCTCTGTTAAACATGAACTACTCTGAACATCCGTCATAAGTAAACCCCAAGTATGAATATTGTGGAGTTTACTCAGGGAGAAGAAGAGATTTGTGACATGGACAGAGCAGAAAACTTACTGGTTTAGATTCTGATCGAAGATATTGTTGGAGGACAAGAGTACGGATATAGCAAAGGAAGACGGAATGTTGTTTTGCAAATCTATCAGACATAAATAACTTGCGGATAGCGAGATAAAAATGAAGTACCCTTGAGGGGCTTAAATAGCCTCAAAGAGGGATGCAATGGTTGAAAGCCTAAGACAATCAAGGGACAGGATGGAAGGAACGCTTCGAATTCCTTAATATCAGGATCAACGGTCAGGTTTCCACGTGGAACAGTATGCACGTGATACGAGGATACTGCCAAAATACCAACCGTCGCGCCAACATTAAAAAATAGAGTATTTCCAACTCCTTGGGAGGAGTGATTGGTATACGAATACAGGAAACATTTGGACTTCATCATAAATGAAGGGGCAGTTGGGAGTAAAAGTTCAGATGGCACAAAGTTCAAAGCTGAACACATCTCTCCCGAACACATCTTCATGATATCCCGAACGTTATCTCCTGTTAAGGTACAAGTTAATCTACGTGATAACTTATATCATTTACGTATTGTTCTTAAGACAATTCTTTGGATATGAGATGAGGAAGTATTAAGGCAATCATTGGAAGAGTTCAAGAAAACAAAGACTGATTTCCATTTCTATTAAAATTGCGGAGGGCCAACTCTTACAAAAGAAAGAGGAAAGTAAGGAGATGGTTTCCTATGTTTCTTCCTCATTGTCGACCGAAGGCTCTTTTTAAGGATTTTCTCCGAGGTAGGCTGTTTAGGTTCTTTGGGAAGAGGCGGCGAGTTAGCAAGATACTCCTCAATATTTGGGTCTGCTGGAATAGGATCCTCCTCTTCCAAAGTCCAGTCAGGGAAAGACAACTTAAGCTTCCCGAAGATTTCCTTGTGACACACCTCTCGAAAGGGAGTTGTATCAAAGGAAGGGTTAGATTCAAGGATCTTTTCCCAAACATCATTTTGGCCCGCTCGGTAAGCTTGAAGGTTGAAGGAGCCCATCAATTTGGTAAAGGGGACGTTGTTCAGATATTTTCGAATGCAGTCCTTCCGAAGACCCGGTCTAATATGTTCAAGCTTGCTAGGAACTACCATCTTTGACAAGCGCTCATTATCCAAGGACGTAAACTCGAGGCTCTCACCAAAGGCAATAGCCTCATTTTTATACTTCTTGGCCTCACGTTCGGCAGCATTAGCACAAGCAATTCACGAGTCAAGTTCCTTCATCAAGGAATTCATCTCCTCATCATGCTTCTCCTTCAACTCATCGGCTACTTTCTTCAGCCGGTCTACCTTAGAATTGGCCTTTGCCAAATTCTCTTCGCAGGTTTACAACAAGGAGCCATTGCGACCAACTCAGTTCAATGCCTCCATGTGTTGATAAAAGCTCAACATGGCATTCCTAGAAAGACGAGGAGATTATCAGAAAAGCTCATGAGAGATTACAAAGTAATCAGCAGAAGATCAAGAAAAATAGTACCTTGTGGAATGACGAACGAGAACGTCATCCTCCAGGGCCTCAAAGGCCTGACGATTGACAGGCAAAAGACCGAGAGAGCTTCATTCGGCAGCCTTCTCAAGATCCCGTGTTGCCCTATCTGTCCACGTCAGCGTCCATTGAGGCATGAAGATCTCCTCATAATCTTTGTTCTTCTTGGATTTCTTCGAAGCGGAAGCATCAGCTGAATCTTGCTTCCTTTTAGTTCGAATGGGAGAGGGGAGGTCTACCTCTTCCATTGGTCTTTTCCCTCTCCCCGAAGCCTCAACCACCGCGGCGGGTTCCTAATACCCTTATAAGAAGGGTCTGGAGGTGGTGCAGAAGCTACCTGTTCTGCAGTTAGGGCTCGAGGGGACCGTTGTTCAGCAGTCACAACAGCCCTAGCAACCTTTACCCAAAGACTTTCAGGATTCATTCTTGGAGGGCATTGCAAAGAAAAAAGAGAGTCAAATTTGAAAGAATTCACAGTATCCTCAAGAAAGTGAAACATGGCGGTTAGGAAGCTCACGTTGAGCTAGCCCCCAGTACTGAAGGATGGAGCTGTATTCCATCTCATAACCATGTATCTCTTGATACCATTGAATTGACTTGATCTTCTCAATGGCCATTTTGTCTTCTTTGGATAAAGGAAGGACCCGGTTACCCTCAGAGTATGAAGTGTACTGTTTCCAGATGGTCGGGAAGTTAAGATTTGATTGAGGCGCTCGGTAAAAAAAAACCGCTTGCTCCATCCTTTGTGATTGGAAGGGCAAGTTCCTTTGGCAAGAATGCTACTCGTCAAGTCAAGCTCCACTTTATTGCACTTAGAAAGCACAACCCAACCGGGAGGATGGGAAATAGAAAGAACATGAAAATGTACAAAAAGAAGAAGAGAAGGCGTGATGCCAAGTTCAAAGCACAAACCCAAGAAGCTGACTATGAGACGCCAGCTATTGGGAAGAAACATTCCGGGACAAATGTCCCAATGATTCAGAATGGCTGCAAACAAAGGATTGAAAAAGGGAAAGCGAACACCGCTTTCTAATGTATCAATATACAGGGAAAACTCACCCAAAAGGGTCGAGTCGACTCTCTCATCAGAATTGGGAGCCCTAAGATGGTACGAAGAAGGAAAGTCAAAGCCCTGGATGGCTAAAGGAAGATTTTCCTCATTATAGGAGGAAGCAACGGAATCAGGTCCACCAGTGGATTTGGTAGTTTGTTTTGACTGCCCAGAAGACTCGGTAGTCATCTTAGGAGTCATGGATGGTCCAGACTCAAGAAGGGCAGAAGAAGTCTTAGTTTTTTCTTCTACTCTTTTTTGGCTAACTTCTGCGAAGTCACACCAGAGAGTAGTTAGGGTTTTCTTGTCACTATCCGACTGCTCAGAGGGAACAGAAACAAAGACCTCATCACCACTATCACCCTTACCAGCGCTACGCATAGGGAAAGTCTCAGAAGAAACCCTATTATCTTCCATTACTGAAAGGTCTGACTGTGTTTTCTAGGAAAAAGAAACCTGGAGACAAAAGTAAACTTTGCAAGGGAGTCAGTAAACATACTGAATCACTGAGGCAGAAAGCTCAAGAGCGGGAGGATCGTGAAGGTGCAAAGAAGACGACGAGGTTTCAAAATCCCAGACAAGGAGAATGAAACCTACGGAGACAATGAACCGCTTTTAAGCACCCGCACGAGTGTTCGAGGACGTGTACGATCGAGATGAATTCAACATCAACGATCGAGATTTGAAGACGATTCGAAAGTTTGAACTCATGAATCCAAAGCATGCGTTCAAAAACCGTCGTTTTGGATTGCTTGAGCAACGATAGTTTCGGCTACAAAAGGACACTTGGCGTCACCCTCACAATGCTCGAGGAAAAAGCGACACAGCCATTAGAGTGAAGCCTTGTTCCCTCTAATTTCCCTTTGAATCCATGGTGTGTTTTGCTATGAAAACCATGTTGTTTCTAAATTAGAAAGTCATGTTTCCAAATTAGAAAGTTATGATTTTTTACCATGGATAATGTCTAAACCATGCTAGATAGTCTTAGTATGTTCATGTGAAGTTCCCCTTCGAATTTCGGATCAATCGGACTTCAAAAGAAGAAGTTATGACCAAAACAATGTATTCTGTCCATACTGAATATGCTTGGTCGAACCTGCTTGGTCAATCCCATCAACCAAGGCATCAACCAAGCATGCTGTCAACAATAGAATTTTCTCAGTTTTTGTCACATCCCGCCCTAAATCCACCCAGGGGGTACCCTATCTGGGTTACTCGGGAGTGATCCACGCCCAAGAGATCCAGGTTTAGGAACGATCATATCCACTTATCACAATAATATAATCAAAAGCAAGAACAATTTATAGTATTCAAGTAATCTAATAATAAAAGTTAAGAAATGATCACAGAAGGATCACAACGAACATCAGAGTGCGGAATAACAAGTACCAAATCAAAAGACAACTGTGCGGAAGGTAGATCGAAATAAGGTAAAGGTTACAACCAAATCTCCAAAGAAGGAAAATAAAAAGGTAAGCAACTAAGTTACAGTTTCTTCTAACTTATACAATGTCTCCTCAATAACATAATCATAAGAAACTAAGCCAGGCCGGATCTACTCCTGACAAATATGAGTCTTGAACTCGATAGCCTTCACCGATGTAGTCACCGTAGCCAAAGTGGTATGAGTCACCAACTTAGTCCTCAAAGTGTTGACCGTCACGAGTCAACAAGAGGAGTACCTGCGAGAAAAGTCTAACAAAATATGTTGCAAAAAGGAGTGAGTTCAAAAGAACTCAGCAAGGAAAGTTATTCCATAATACATAAGCCATATGATATCAATCATGAACTGATGCAGATGATATGAGACATAAGATGCAAATATGATTCTAACTCTAAGTATGCTGGTCTCTATGGTAGACATGCTTTAAGTCATAGCACCATACTTCTTTAGGTAGTCTCGATCACTCATCACGGGGGAAGTTGGGTCCCGCATCCCTCTCGGACAAATCCATGGTTGGGGGTTTCGGTCACCACTCTCTCACATCACCATTTGGTCTAAGTATTGGCGCATGTCAAAGTAAAGCCTAGCCCAATGCAAGTCATCTACTTAGTCATATCATGTCAGTTCCAGATACGTCCATTCCTCCCCTCTCGGGATCCTTTCCGGTATCATTCACACTAGAGTCACGGATATTACTCACCGGACTCATCAACCCTATTGGTCATCCACAAATAGTAGACGGGAAGCTCTCACGTCCCCTCACAGATCATTTCACCGGTCTTGAGCGCCCGTGAGCCCAAGTCTAGCCATTTGCAACCCTACCAATAAATGGCCCCTTTCAGGTATCCGCAATGCAATTCATGTCCTCTCACGGAGTGGTTACCTGTCTTGAGCGCCCACAAATCCACACTACTACCACGGGTCGTTCGGTCTCAATGCCCTTCCGATTCGGGTCTGATATGACAGGGGCCTCCTAGCCATACATCTAGACAAGTCCTATGTATGTCATCCAATGATCCAGGAAAGCGTCGATGGGCATCTTTGGAGAACATCCCATACTATTCCCTCCGATGTCCAGGGACGAAGTACCGAGAGGGCACTCCCCAATCCCAAATCATACCTAAGCAATCACATGCTTATTTCCATCCATTACATATCAACAATACATTATCATATTGAAAACATGTCATAACATCTCATAATACAGTATATTAATAAATGACAAGAATAAGTAAACATGATAAATCAAGTAATTAAGCATGGTGTTACTGTCATAAGGGTTAAACAGTAGTCATATGATGTCTAAAATCAAATAATAAGTTAAGTCTACTAAGTTACCAACAGCAGTGTAAAAGTCATACAGTATGTTATATGGCAATAACCGTCCTTACCTCAAATTGTGAAGAAGATGATCCGAAGTCACAAGAGAATGGTCCAATTATAGTCTTAAAACCCTAAACAAACATATATGAAGGATTAGAGAAGAAATCAAAACAATCGGAGATCGAACGGATCAAAGTCGGGCAAAAGTTTTCGACACAACCTTGTTGGTTGATACATTGGGTTGATGGTATCGACCAATAGTATCGACCAACGAGTCTTGGACAAACAAAATGGGATTTTTGGGTTTTGGCTCAAAATGGGTCTTCCGGGTCTCGGATCGATATGAAACTTGGAGGGATGCTTAAGAACAGTAGCAGGAGACTACGTAGAAAGAATTAACATGATCCAATGGTCGGATTGAAAACCCCCAATTTGAGGTCCTAGGTTCAAACTTGCAAGAATCATGTTCTTCAATGAAATCAATTGCAATTGCAAGAGAACTTAGGAATTTAAGCAATAGAATGATGAACAACAGAATATAGACAATTACTAACATATAATCAGACCTAATTGAAAGAGAAAAATCAGATTAAGAGATGAATTCATGTTGTAAAGAAGAGGAAAATCAAAATAAGAAAGCAAGAACATCATGTATGAGAATCATAGCATGGAAAGAATGAAGAGAGGTTTAATCAACCCAAGAGAGCTTGTAGAAGAGGTGGTTGCAAGGTTGCAGCACCTTCTCCACGAACTCAGTAGCAAGAACAAGATGAGGTAGAAGTAGATTAGAGAGAGAGTGAGAGATTACATACCTTGGAGAAGAGATTAGAGAAGAGAAACAATGATTCTTGTAGAAGATCATCACCCAAGCCAAGGAGGAGGCTTAGAGGAGCTTTCCCACGTTCTCAGATGTTGAAATGAGTGAAATAATGATTTAGGTTCGAGGTTTCACTTAAAAGGACAAAGGAATATCCAAAAAGCATATTTTTCATGATTCTGGGCTTGTTTTGGTCGATACCTTTGGTTGATAGTATCGACCAATAGTATCGACCAACAGCAGTTTCAACAGAATTCTCAGGAATAGTTCAGCAACTTCGAACAGGGATTCGGAAGGCTATACAAGGTCAAATTGAGTGAGGTTTTCTCCTACAAGTGAATAAAGAAGTCTAGTTTCCAGAAATACATTTGGATCAAGCATGGGAATTCATTAGGTCTACCAACTAAGCTCACCTTCTTTGATGCGCAAGCAGGATTTGCCAGACATAGTTCAGCAACTTCGGACAGGGATTTGGAAGGCTATATGGGGTCAAATTGGGTGGGGTTTTCTCCTACAAGTCCATCAAGAAGTCTAGTTTCGGGAAATACTTTTGGATTGTGCACAGGTGTTCATTAGGTCTACCAACTAATTCACCCCTCTTCGGTGCGCAGATTCAAAACTAACACTGACAACGCTCTCAAGTGAGGGGCATCATCGTCAATGTCCAAGGGCTTGGGCTCCGACACCAAATCATCAACCAAAAGGGTATACAAGGACTTTTCCCACCACTTCGGGTCATTGGATCAACAGACAATACAAATTCCGGGCCGGGTCAGGGTAAGGATAAGGCCGGATATGGCCTCCTAAGGCTTTCAAGGATAACAACATTGAAATCAAGGTCCAACTTCAAGGTCTAACATTAAACAAGTCTTTCTTTATCCCAAAACAAATAGGGTATCCCGGGCTAGGTTTGGGCTGGATGTCACATTCTCACCCCCTTAAAATAATTTCGTCCTCGAAATTGGGGGAGTACTAGGATTCTAAGGAGATGGAGGACATTGCTTTTATCTTGACTTTTCTTCTCCCAAAATCTTCGGAAAACAATTAACAATAAAACTTTTGTAAGAAAACAAGGGATAAATCTAACATGCCTTGAAATCAAATCAAAAGTATGATAATGGCTTCATGAAGACTTCACAAGGATCATGGCAAAGACCAATATGAAGATCATAAAACCCTAAGAATGAAAGGAGATTGTCGAAGAGATGGTTGCAAGGATGCAACATCTTCTTCATAGTCTCAATCACAAAGAATAAAACATAGTAAGAGTAAAGTAAGATCATGGCTTTATGAAGATTTCATAAGGATCATGGTAAAGATCAATATGAAGATCATAAAACCCTAAGAATGAAAGGAGATTGTCGAAGAGATGGTTGCAAGGATGCAGCATCTTCTTCATAGTCTCAATCACAAAGAATAAAACATAGTAAGAGTAAAGTAAGATCATGGCTTTATGAAGATTTCATAAGGATCATGGTAAAGATCAATATGAAGATCATAAAACCCTAAGAATGAAAGGAGATTGTAGAAGAGATGGTTGCAAGGATGCAGCATCTTCTTCATAGTCTCAATCACAAAGGGTAAAACATAGTAAAAGTAGATCAACACAATACAAGAGAGATTACTAACCTTTGATTGAGGAACAGGGGATGAAAAGCTTGAAGTCTTGAAATAATTAGAAGGAATAACAAATCATGAAGATCACACTTGATTTCCCTTCGAAATCATCATGTGGGGAAAACACAAGGTTATAGGGTGTATGGAGGTCCACTCTAGAACAGCAGAGATAGGAGGATCAGTCATGGGAATTACTTAAGATCACCCTCCTATCAAAGGGAAATAAAAGGCACAAGAAGAAATTGAGAGGAGAAAAGATCAGCTTCGGGGTGAACTTCTACCAAACAAAACTAGGCAACTCATACGACAGTCGACAGAGAATAAATCGAATAATGCATATGGTAGGTATGGATTTGGCACAGTAGCAAGGTTAGGATTAGGCGGGATTTCACAGTTTTTCTCCGTTTCGACTCCAATCTTTTGGGAATTGTTTCTTATGACCTATACATGTTTTCTCAAGCTTGTTTAGGTGATTTTGGATCTATTCTTTGATCTCTTATTTGAAGACTATAAGTTCGGATTTTGAGGTGAGTATTCAAACTTACAATATGACTTATTGTAATATGACATGAATGAATGACCTAGCTACTACTGTTTAATTTCCTTTACATCAAGATACTTATGCAATTATAGTAGCTTGTCCATATTGTGAATTACATATTAGAATTGATTATTGATTATGAGAATGTGATATGGACTATGATGTGGATACGAGTGTGAATATGATATGTATGGAATCATGATGTGATGTGGATGCCTAGGTCATAGTTGTGGAATGGGGAATGCCCTATTGGCATTTCTATCTTTGGACACCAGTGAAGGTGGTATGGGACACTCTCCTATGGTGCCCCTTGACTCTTTCCCTAACTACTGTTTGACATACCTAGGATTGATCTAGCAGTGTTTGGCTAGGAATTCCCTGTTATATCAGACCCGATTCAGAAGGGTATTGAGACTGAATGACCTGTGGCAGCAATGAGGATTTGTGGGCGCTCAAAACCGGTAGCCAACCTGTGAGAGGACATGAATCACATTTTGGGGGCCATTTATTGGTAGGGTTACAAATAGTAGACTTGGGCTCATGGGCACTCAAGACCGGTAGCCAACCCGTGAGAAGACATGAGAGCTTCCCGTTTATTATTTGTGGATGACCAATAGGGTTAATGAGTCCGTAGTCCGGGACTACGCTGACTCTAGTGAGAAGGATACTAGAAAGGATCACCCGGGGAGAGGAATGGACGTATCTGGATCTAAGTTGATATAACTAAGTAGAAGACTTGCATTTGGCTAGCTTTACCTTGACATGCGCCAATACCTAGACCAATGGTGATGTGAGAGAGCGATGACCTAAACCACAGCCATGGAATGTCTTGAGGGATGCAGGACCCAACTACCATCGGCAGAGCCCAAGATACCTAGATGGTTGAGGGAGAGTGACTTGACCTACCCAAAGAAGTATGGTGCTCTGAATTAAAGCATGTCTGCCAATAGAGACCATCATACTTACATAGAGTTTGAAGCATATTTGCATTTATTGTTTCATATCATTGCATATATGTTTGTTTGTAAGTGCATGAGAATATGCTTATTGTGTTTGGATTACTTGCTAAGTTCTTTTAAGCTTACCCTTTCGGTGGACTTGTTTTTAGATGACATTGCAGGTCCGAAAGAGAACCTGTGCCTCAGTACCGAGGACCCTTCCATACATGGTACAGCTCCGGAACTCCTTGGACAAGGTATTGACCAGCGAGGCAGCCAACACTCAGATTTGAACCACATTGATGTCTCCTATTGACGGCAGCTGGCATCGTCTTGTTTGCCAATGGGATCGTGAGCTTGATGCTAATTTGAGGCTGCAAGAGCATGACCCAAAGGTGAAGAAGAAGAAGAGTCGATTGAAGATGTGGATTAGATCCTCCTGTTTCTTTAGACTTTTGTCTTACTTGTATTAGCTTAGAGCTTTACATTAGATTTCGATCTACCTTCCGCATATGTTTGTGGGGTATATTTCCGCTATACTCTACAGTTGTCTTTAGATTTGGTATCATGTTACCCACACTCTGATATTCTTTTGTGATCCTTTTGAGATCCTTTCTTGACTTTTATTAATAAATTACTTGAATACAATGATTTGTTCTTGCTTTTGATTATGTTCTTGTGCTAAATGGATAAGATCATTCCTAAACTTGATCTTCGGGGCTGTGGATCACACACTCGGATATTCCAGATAGGGTACCTCGGCTGGGTGGATGTGACAGTAGTAGCTTATGCTTTTAGGCAATGGAAGAACTATGAGCATAACTATCCTACTCACGATTTGGAATTGGCTGCTGTTGTTTTTGCTCTGGAGATCTAGCGTCACTATTTGTATGGTGAGAAGATAGCAATTTTCATTGACCATAAAAGTCTGAAGTATTTCTTTACTCAAAAGGAGTTGTATATGAGATAGCGAAGATGGCTAGAACTGGTGAAGGACTATGATTGTGATATTCAATGTCATCTAGGGAAAGCTAATGTGGTTGTGATGCTTTGAGTAGAAAGAGCAATCGAGAAAGTGTGGATCTGGCATCTCTCAATAAGCCTTTATTATTTTTTATTATCAGATTTGGGGTTAAGATTGTGTCAAAAGATTCCAATGTTGTTTTGTCACCTGTGTTAGTTCGACCGAGTTTGAGAGACAGAATTGTTGCTTTGCAATCGACTGATCCGAAATTGATGAAGAAGGTTGACTTGATTACCTTGAAGACTAAGGAAGTGGCAGATTTCTCCCTAGCCTTTGATGGTGCTCTTGTTTTGAATTTGTGTCCCAACGGTAGAAGACCTCATAAATGAAATTCTGACTGATGCCCATCAGCCCATCTTCACTATTCATCCAGGAAGTGTAAACATGTGAAACCCAGCCCTATCCTAACCCTGACCCTGACCCTGAATCCTTGATGTTTGTAGGTCCAAAGACCCGAAGTGGAAAAAGAAGGGATTTGTGGGCCCTCTCAGTTGAAGACTTGGTGTTTGATTCCGAGCCCATGGACATTGATGATGGTGCCCCTTACTTGGATGCACTGTCAGTGTTCGGTGAGAAGCTGCACCTAGAAGAGGGGAAGTCTAGTTGAAGTACCTAATGCACTTCCGGACTCAATTCGAATGTATTACTCTAATCTTGACTTGTTGATTGACTTGTAGGAGAAAACCCACTTGAGTTTGAGTTGTTCTAGCCTTTCAATTCCCTGGATCAAGCTTGCTATACTAGCTTGGTCGATTGAAAGGATTCCCAAATCTGAGAATTTGATGCTTTTTGGATATTCTCATCTCTACTTAAGTGAACCTCGTGACTTGCACCCTATTCTACTCATTTGGACTCCTGAGAATGAGGGGAGAGCTTCCCAAGACATTCTCTTGGTAGTGGTAAGGAATATTGCATCCATCATTGCCAATCATTGTCTTCCATCCTCAAAATCATCTTTAAGGTATGATTTCTCTCTCTTGCTCTCTATTCTACTCTAATCCCTTCTCTTACTTGCTGTTGTAACCATGAAGTTGGTGCTGCAACCTTGCAACCACCACTTCATGTGTTCATTCTTTGCTAATGCATAAGCCCCTTCCATTTTCACCTATGCTATGCTCTCATTTTGATCCTTGTATATGCATTTCTATGATTCTCTTCTTAGCAACTTGTTATCTTGTCCTAAACTGATTTGGTTGAGTATGCTAGGTCTAATTTTAGGCTAGCATTTTATTGTAATCTATTGCATAACACTTTCCCTAGCTGATTCCCTAATTTCCCTTGCAATTGCATTTGAATTCATTGAAGACTATGATTCTTGCATATAGAACTTAGGGTTTCAATTAGGGGATTCCTGTTTAGACCATTGGATTATGCTAATTACTTGCTAGATAATGTTCTTATACTGTTACTATCAATCCCTCCAAATTTCGGATTGATCCGAGCTCCGGAAGCTAGGTTTTGGATCAAAATTCACTATTCAGCCCCGCACTGTTCACTTGGTCGATTGAGTCAGTCGACTAAGTCAGGCAACCAATTGATTGCTGAATTGTGTAATTTCCCGATTTGATCCGTTCGACCTCCGATTTTCCCGATTTCTTCTCTAATCTTTCATCTAATGTTTGTCTAGGGTCTGAATACTATCTTTGGATCATTCTCTTGTGATTATTGGATTATCTTCTTCTTGACTCAAGGTAAGGACGGTTATCACCATAAATGAATAGACTATGTGAATCTTACATTGGTGTCGGCAACTTAGTAGGCTTAGCTTCTTTGTTGTATTTGAACATCATATGACTGTCATACATACTTTAGGATAGTAGTACCATGTTTATATACTCATGCTTATCATGATTGTTCATTTTTATCAATTACATGTATGATTGATCAAGTGATGTTATGATTTACTTTTCAATATGATGAAGTGTCATTTATGTATGACATGGTGAAATTGAGAATGTGATTGGATAAGTACGATTTGGGATTGGGGAATGTCCTATTGACATTTTTGTCCTTGGACATCGGAGGGAATAGTATGGGATGTTCTTCGAAGATGCCCATCGACGCTTTCCCGAATTGTTGGATGTCATATTTAGGACTTGTCTTGCAATGTTGGCTAGAATGTCCCTACTGTATCAAACTCGAATCGAAAGGGCATTGAAACTGAACGACCCATGGTAGTAACGTGGTTTGATGGGCGCTCAAGACCGGTAACCAACCCATGAGAGGACATAAATCACATTGCGAATACTCGTTAGAGGCCATTTATTGGTAGGGTTGCAAATGGCTAGACTTGGGCTCACGAGTGCTCAAGACCGGTAACCAACCCGTGAGAGGACGTGAGAGCTTCCTGTTTACTATTTGTGGATGCCCAATAGGGTTGAAGAGTCCGTAGTCTGAGTTGGTTGTAGCCATAGGATACGTGACTCTAGTGTGAAGGATGCCGAACAGAGTTGGTTGTAGCCATAGGGGAAGTATTCGGATCTAACATGATACGACTGAGTAGATGACTTGCATTGGGTTAGGCTTTACCGTGACATGCACCATACTGATACCAATGGTGATGTGAGAGAGCAATAACTTAAACCCCAGCCATGGATTGTCCCGAGGGATGCAGGACCCAATTACCACCGGAGAACCCAAGATATCTTAAATGGTTGAGGGAAGAGTGATTTGAGACCTACCCAAAGAAGTATGGTGCTTGACTTAAAGGATGTCTACCATAGAGACTAGCATATATAGAGTTAGAATCATATTTGCATCATTTGTTTCATATCATCTTGCATCATGTTATGTTTTGTATCATGTGACTTATGTATTATAGAATAACTGCCTTGCTGAGTTCTTTTGAACTCATTCCTTTATGTGCAATTGTTTTGTTAGATTATTCTACAGGTACGGAAGGATTTGATGGCACCTACATCGAGACGAACCCAGATGAGGCATACTACCCTCAGGGTACTTGCTACCACGAAGATCACTATAAAGATCTCGAGGGTGATTACGCTTCGTACCAGGATTAATTCGACTCTAGTGTGGGAGTGGCCATGCTTGGTCTCATATGTTTATTCTTACGAAGACATTTTGTATAAGACCGAGGAAACAATTGTTTAGATTTTTATATTGTTAATTCCCCTTTTTAAGATTTGGATTTGTAACCTTAACTTGATTTGATCTACTTTTGCTACTACTGAGGGAGTGATTTCCGCTCACTCTCTTCTTTTGGATTATATACATTGGTATCGTTTATTTCCGTGCTCTAATTATATTGTTTCTTATCCTAATCATGATTTCATTGTTTATATGCTATGACCTTGATTATTTATTGTTCATGATTGTGTTATTGCGTATGTGGGAGGTATGCTTGCTCGATACTTGATCTTCGGGACTGTGGATCACATACCCGGGTATGCAAGGTAGGGTACCGGCTGGGTGGATGTGACAAAAGATGTATTAGGATATGAAGGAATATTTCTGGTGGCCCGGTATGAAGAATGATGTGGAAGACTTCATTGCTAAATGTGGAACTTGTCAGCGGGTGAAAGTTGTTCGGCAGCCTTCGTTTGGTCTTTCACAACCTCTTCACGTACCTAGTTGGAAGTGGGAGGACATTGCTATGGATTTTGTTACAGGTCTACCCCGAACCAGTAAAGGGAATGACTCAGTGCGAGTGGTAGTGGACCGACTGACCAAATCGGCTCACTTCATTTCGATGAAGATCACCTATACTATGGACAAATTGGCCAGGCTGTATGTTGACAATGTGGTGAGACTGCATGGTGTGCTTGTTAGTATTGTGTCTGATAGAGATCCTAGGCTCACCTCTCGTTTCTAGAATAGTCTGCAGAAAGCCCTGGGTACTCAGTTAAACTTGAGTACTACTCATCATCCGCAGACCGATGAACAATCGAAAAGGACCATACAGATTTTGGAAGATATGCTTCGGACGTGCGTCATTGATATGAGTGGTAACTAGGATGACCACCTAGCCTTGGTGGAGTTTGCATATAATAATTGTTACCAGTCTACGATTGGAATGGCCTCGTTCAAAGCTTTGTATGGAAAGACTTGCAGAACTCCTCTGTATTGGGATGAAGTTGGGGAAAAGCGTGTTCTTGGCCCCGATCTAATTGAAACCATAGGTACTATGGTGGATATGATTAAAGAAAAGATCAAAACTACCTAATCTCAATAGAAGTTTTATGATGATAAAAGAAGGCCAGATCTGGAATTTCAAGTTGGTGAGCGTGCGTTCTTGAAGGTTTCGCCGATGAAGGGAGTCATGCATTTCAATATTAAGTGGAAGCTCAGCCCTAGGTATATTGGTACCTTTGACATTACTGAAAAGGTTGGACCAGTAGCTTACATGTTGGCTCTTCCTTCATCTCTTGCTGATGTGCATGATGTATTCCATGTATCTATTCTAAGGCAGTGCTTAGCAAGCACAGAGCAGTTTGTCCAAAAGGTTTGAGTGTGGATTTGACGTATGATGAAGAACCGGCGGAAATCTTGGACCCAAAGGATAAGCAGTTGAGGAATTGGACTATACCTTTCGTAAAGATAAGATGGAAGAACCATTCATTTGAGGAAGCATCTTGGGAGAAAGAAGATGAGATGCGGACCAAATACCCCCATCTTTCCGGACTTTTAGGTACGTTGTAATTTCGGGGACGAAATTTCTTTTAAGGGGGAGGGATGTAACAACCCCTGTAATTCTAACCCGGAATCCATATTGCAGGTCCAATAACTCGAAGGTCCAGTCAGGTTAAGTTGTGGAGTGTCCGAATAGAAGTCCATGATCCATACCCTAAAACCATGGATTTGAATTCTCTTGATGAAGAACCTGCCTTGCTGGAAAGTTGGACCTCTGGTAAAAGGCAAGAGGCATTTGGAGATGTCCGGAATGAAGGTAAGACCTCCCCCATGTGTTGTTTAGGGTTAGGTTGAGGTTGGGAGTCAACCCCTTGAGCAAAGCACCCAAGTACAGCAATGTACTAGGGGGCGATTGCTTAAGGTGATTGATTGAACCAATCAACCGCCTCAAGCGACCGCCATGATCTGCTTGCGGGATTTTGCTCTAATTTGCCCCCTGTCCTCTATAAATAGCAAATCCTGCATTTTTAACTCATTATTATATTCGAGATTGCTGTTGTGGATGTCTTGGAGGTAGAGAACATGTGTTGGAAGGTGAGGAAAGCGTGGATTGTGATCTGGATCTATTTCCCCTCGTTTGTTTGCTAATCTGGTTGAGGTAAGTGAATCCGGCACTCCTTTCTCTTCTTTCAACTTTGGATTGGTGTTGGATCCATCTCCATCATGTTGGGGTGACCTAATTATGATTGGCTGGTTACCCTAATCAATGTGTTTGAGAAGATCCTATCTGAAAACAAATCATTGCATTCGAATAAAGGATGGATCTAATCAAGGCAAATCAAGGGAGGTGATTTGGGTGTTAGATTTGTGTTAATTTTAGGTTGTTCTTTTGCTCCTTTGTTATAAACTTGTTAAGATTGAAATTCGGATTAAGATCATCCTAAAACGGATTGAAATCGGATGATCAAAAGTATGAATTTCGGAGTTAGAAAACTGTCTGTAATAGGAGCAGTCGCTTGTGGAGGTCGATTGACCCAAGCAACTACCACAAGCAACCGACTGGGTCATAGTAGCTACGATAAGTTGCTTGTTGCTCTGATTTGATTCATGACTCTTGTGTATTTTTGTAATCCTATATTTAGGTGTTCTCTGAGTCTACTAAAGGTCTTGTAATTATGATTGGATTGCACTTTAGTAGGCTTTTACTTAATTACAAGTAAGGAATCACTATCTTATTTATATGCAATAACATGCTATACGATGAATCAGTTCATTCTTATATTATTTACTGATCATGTACCTTGCTGTAGTTGTTTAATTCACTTTAATAGTGTTACATACTTGCTGTTTGTGTTATATTTATATATTGAATCACTTCATGATATTGAATGAATGGTTGTGATATGATCTTGATGAAGTGGTGTAGTTGTGAAAGAAAATGTATCTATTTGGATACCTTTGCTTGAGATATTAGGGAGCGGTGGTATGGGACACATGCTCACTGATGCCTTTAGCACTATCATGACTACTGGATGACATACCTAGGGAGTCTAGAATTGCATGGCTAGGTACCCCACATACTACTACCCTTTCGATAGGGTAATTGAAGCCGGATGACCCGTGACAATGGTGACGTGACTCTGTTTCATCCTACATCAATAACCAGTCCGTGCGGAGATTCAGTGGTCCATTGTTGTTCAAACAATGGTAGGGTTGGGCTCATGGACGTCCAAGGAGCGGACTGGGTGTCGTGAGGAGTCATGAGAGCATTCTGCCCGAACAATATGTGGATGACCATAGGGTTAGGGAGTGGAGTCCAACAACGGTAGCCAGTCCGTGAGGGTTCTCATTCTTAGGTTGCGAAGGATATGGAACTGAGTTGGTTGGTGCCACACAGGAAGTATCTGGACACCATGTAGTGTGTTACCAGTATGACTTGCATTGGATTAGAAACCCCGACATGTGCCAGTACTCATTGCTAATGGTCATGGTAAGAGAGTGTTGACTTAATCCTCAGCCATGGATTGCCTGGTGTGGATTTTACCTCTTTACCTAGGATCCCAACAGAGGTAACCAGTCCATGAGGGATCAGAGTGACTAGACCTACCCAGAGGAGGGCTGGTGTTATATCTTAAAGCATGTCAATTATCTAGAGACTTGCATAGTTAGATCTTAGTAGCATTCATACTTTTACATATCATTCATATCATATATGCATTGCTGATTATGTTGACGTATGGATGGGAAATGTGTTATCCTTACTGAGTTCATCAAAATTCATTCCTTTTCCTTTGTATGTTATACTAACTGTGCAGATGGTTTCACAACGTCAGAAGTCGGAGATAATCCGCATGATCGAACATTCTCATATGAAGAAGATGTGGCATCGTCAGTGGGAGATGGAGATATCTTGCACGAAGCCTCCTGGGGATGCTTGGTGTGTGCTTACAGCACCCATTGATGGCAGAAGGAGACAGATTCCCAGACATTTTGCTGACCATCTAGAGAAGAACGGAGAACCCCCCCCCCTTTCTTGACAAGCATGAACAATTTATCTTAGCTTTAGAAAAAGAATCTGGAATGGAACTTATTTAGTTTATTTTGATTGCTTCCATTTGAACTCATTATTGTTTTTGAAACATTGATTCTTTCTTTGATTATTTTATTGGAATATTTGGACTCCTGTAATCCTTTTTATTAATTATTGAACTTGCGCATGCTCTTGATTATCTATTCTTGCATTTATTATTATTGATGGGTAAGACCGTGGATCCTATGTGGATCCTATGAGGGATCGCACCCATGGGTTGTTAGGCGGGTAACCGAGACTGGCGAGTGGGGTGTGACAGCCTGCGTCTAAACTCTTTTGCAGGTTTCATCATCTTCTTACTTGGGATATTCCTCGGGAGTCAATCCAACTAAGTCGGGACTGGGATTTGTTGAAACCGATTGAGGAATCTGCACGCACACTAGAACTGTTGTTGTAATCACAATACTCCTTCAGAGCTGAAACGTACCAGAAGTACTTTCTTTAAGGTATTTAGACACCCCGATTTGTGCAATACGTGTTCTAAAAGTGTCTTCACCCCAAGATCAATCAGCCCAAACCTTTAAGGTTGCACCCCAGAAAGGTTACTCAAGGTGTAATCATGTTATGTTCACTACTTAACAGAATAACGGGGAAAGAGAGAGAGAAAGAGGAGGAGGAAATTCAATGTTAAGAATGAACACGAAAATGAGTTTATATAGAGCCTCAAAGGCTGTGGGTGAAAGGGTAAGGACACCTCTCTTTGTGAGGGTATCTTTCAGTTCAACTCTCTTCAGGAAGGTACCACCAGTTGACCTCCCTACAGGAGAGTGCCACTCAAATGGCCTCTCCACGTTTTCACCCAGCAATGGGCTTTCCGGAATAGGGCCCATGACAAAATGGGCCTTTCGGATCAAGGCCTATAACCCACAAATTAAGCAGGGTCACAACAGGGTTCAGGCTCAGTTCGTGTCACACAAATTAATATTACATAGGCCCTTACTATATATAAACTATATAATCAACTCCTCTCAACCCGATGTGGGACTAAATAAAACCATGGATAAAAGACACGATTAAAACAGATATTTATATAAAATAATATTAATTAGTTTTAAACATATTTACAACAGGATTAGATCTAAGATGCAACATCGTCTTTGTAATGACCGTGGGAATCTTATTTTCCTCCCTGGCTTTTCTAGTTTTCTTTTCTATTTTTTTTATAACTTTTATTAGTTTTTTTTTTGGCTCAACTCCAACATCTTTGAGGGGCTCTTGTTCTTGTTAGGACACAACAGAAAGTCTAATATCTATGGTTACCATAAAATGGATCTTTGTCACTTTTTCATGAGCACTAGTTGAGCATGTTTCTCCCATTATGATGTTCTCATCTTTTCCATCACAAAGTAGAGTTCGAATCATTTCTGATCACCAGATAGTAACGAAAGCTGCAAAAAATCAACAGTACCAGTGGAAGTTATCGATGGTAAGTAATTGCACAACCACCAACAGTTTGTGAAGTGCATGATAGAGTTTTAGTTATATCATGTTATGTTGTGGTGTTTTTGTTTTTTTTTTTTTTTTTATATATTATTTTTTTTTTTTTAAGGGGGAAAAAAATATCCTCTCGCCCCTTTTTTGTGGGGGGGTTTTTTTTGTTTTTCTTTTTTTTTTGGGTTTTTTTTTTCTTTTCTCTTTTTGGGGGTGAGTGGTGTGTTGTAAGTTTATAAAGAATATTAAAATTTATTATTTTTTTTATTTTATTTTTTTTTTTTTTCTTTTTTTCCGTTTTTCTTTTTTTTTTTTTAACAAAAAAAACTTGTTGTTTCTTTTCTTTGGTTGTGTTGTTTTTGTCTTCTTTCTTTTTTTTTTTTCTTTTTTTTTTTTTTTTTTTTTTTTTTATTATTGTTGCGTCTAGAACTTCTTCGAGAGCCGGATATTGAGATGACCACCTTAAGAGCTCTCCAACTAAGTTGGAATAACTGGGATGCTGCCACACACAAAGAAAGCAAGAACGGTCCGGCCTAGTTTTGGCCGGGGGAACCGCCTCCGACGCTCAAGTCAGCCTAGGTAACAATAGTGGTTCTTGAGAGAGTTCTCAAGAACGTAATGAGTAAGTACTCAGATGAAAGTTCTCGTTACCTTTCTCCATGTAGGAGGTAGGTTTATATAGAAGTTACCTGGAGGCGGCGATTCCTTAAATTCCGGATCGATAGTTGAGGAGTGAGTGGAGTAGTGGAATAACGGCTCCTTCTTTGTCGCACCTTTGATAACGCCGTTATCTGTTGACTCACCTCCCCAATTCTCGGAATAGATATGCTGATTGTTTATGCGTAACTAACTCTTCTTGACTTAGTCAAGAGAGTCTTCTGAGAAATGCTAGAGTTGGATATAGATGTATATTTTTCCCAAGTGTGGCACTTCTCCAACGAATAAATGAACCTGCCCAAGAGGGAGGTGTCTCTCCCGAATGAGGCCCTCGGGACCTTCTTTAGGGATGAGGTGAGCCATCCCACATGGGAGGTGTCTCTCCCGAATGAGGCCCTCGGGACCTTCTTCAAGGAAGAAACCAGATAACAAAGAGGGGTGCATCCGTCCCGAGTGAGGCACTCGGGACCCTTTATGAGGGAAGAGATGCACCAGCCCGAGGGAGGTGCATCTCTCCCGAGGGGGGACTCGGGACCTTAGTTCCCCACAACAGAGCCCCCCATTCCGTGCGATTGACTTCTCGAACGTATGGAATGTTACTCCCAAGCTTCTTAGAAAATTTTCTTTCTTCTTGGAGAAACTTTAAGACGTCGTCTTGAATGAGAGCCATTATTTCTCCAAGGCCTTCGTAATTCCCAACCGTCGTACTAATTCATACTTATTGCTACTTCTGATATGCGAATGGTCGTGTTATCTCAGCCGTTGATTTATTCGATCAAGGGCCGTTTGATTGAGATCTTGAGTCCCTTAATCTCGACCGTTGTGTCTGTTCATTGTTGGTCGTTGGATCGCGACCTTTCATGTGCCAGATCTCAACCGTCGCTTTGCTTGATTCACAGCCGTTGGATGTGTCTCTTCATCTTCCTCCTCCTCACTATAAATAGAGGTTCAATCCTCATTTTCAATTTTTTGCTTGCAAACTCCCTCTGAAGTCCCCTCACTGCGTTGCTTGCTTTCTCCAACTCGCTATTCCAATCTTCAAACCAGTAAGTTTTCTCTAACTTTCTTCATTTCTTTCCTTTGTCATTTCCGTATTATGGATAATTTAAGAAAAGGCAAGGAAATAGCCCGAGCCCCCTCCCGACTGGAGGTCCCGACTGCCGCGATCTCCAGTCCCGAGATGTCTTCCCGAACCCAATCCATGCATTATTCCAGTGAAGATGCTTTCTCAGGCTCTTCTGACTCTCGTATTGTGAGAGCAACTGCTGACTTAGCTAGGGACGACCCTCTTGACCAAGAACCTCTATGCTCCGATTTAGGAACGGACTTAGTCAACCTCGGTCTTTCTGTGGATTCTTCGGATGAGCGGGAAGTTGATAGTATTAATCAATCTCCTGGTAAATTCCGAGTGAGTCAGAGACATTATTCGCCTCGCCCACCCCTTTCTCGTCCTCAGGATTGCCACAATCGCTGGCCTCCTTTTATTTTCTCTGAATTGCTTTCTGAAGAGGCAGTTCTCGAAGAAAGGAACAAACTCAAGACGCCCTCTCACATTGACTATGATCTCAAGTCTTCGGGTCCCCAATTCCATCCCGGAGATCTCAACCCCAAACATCTCCAACGTCTAAGGGATTTCTGTGAAATTCCAAAGAACTATCTCTTCCAGCTCCTGTCTTCTTCTAGTCGGGTTGGAGAGCCCCCGAACGGGACCTTCTCCCTTTATTACGATGCTTTCTTAGGAGGTCTTCGCCTTCCAATTCAGAAAAATTTTGAAGACCTTCTCGTTCATTACGGAATTTCTCCCTCCAACCTTATTCCAAATAGTTGGAGAAGTGTTTCCTGCTTTGTTGGTTTTTGTCATAATGTTGGAGTCAAACCAACATCCCCCCTTCTTCAGCGTTTCTTTGAAGTTAAGAGTCAATCAAAAGGGGGTTGGCTCTCTCTTCTTCGTCGGGCAACCGACGCTGTGGACTGGTCAGGCAACATCATTTTGCCGAGGTCTATGCCTACCTCCACCAAAGGGTGGAGACATCACTTTTTCTTCTGCCAGCCCCCAGTTCCGCCGCCATTCCCAACTTCTTTTGTGAAGAAATCTAAATCTGATCTTAAAGGACTCAATAATCTCATTGAGTTATCCGCCGCCGAAGAAGCGGCTTTAGAAAAGATCATCCAAGTTGGCGGAGATTCAGCCGCAGTTCACGGATATTTACCTGAGTATCCGTCTGCTTTTCAGTTGTGGGGCTTTTCTTCGGGTGAGCCCCTTCTTCATTGATATTCTTCAATTTTGTATATTTTTCTTATCTTCGCACTTTCTGACTTTCTTCGTTTGTTGTCGCAGTGTCTAGCAAATTGGACATCGACGCTCTTCGGGCACTTACAACTGGGAATGTCAAAGAGGCTTTCACCCGAAAGCCAACGAAGAAAGGTGGTGCCACGGACACGGGTCCCGTCGTCCAGGCTCTCGGAGCTCCTAGCTCGTCCAAGCCTTCGGGCAAGAAGACTGCGAGGAAGAGTATCTCTTTGGGAGGAGGGCCTCCTGAGATAGGTATTCCCCAAGCATCTCCTTCAAGCCGCTCGGGAAGGCCCTTGAAGAGGGCTCGGGAGAGTGAGAAGGCCGCCGAGGAGGACTCCCAAAAGTCCCTTGTCTTCGTTCCCGGATGGGATCTGACCTCATCCGACACAGTGCTGGGGGACTCCAAAGCTGCCAGGTCTTGGCTTCTTGAGGGGATGATCCCTTCGGACCGAAAGCAACTGAAGGATCTTTCGGATGACAAATTCTATGCCAACGCCTACAGGTAATTCTCCGTCCTTAGTCCTTCATAGTTCTCCAAGTGATTTCTGTAACATGGTATTCCGTATTTTCTCCAGGTTCTTCTCTGGAGGGGCGCATTACATGGGCGAGTGCATGATTCGTTCCGAGCACTTGATTAATCGGCTCGAGAGCTGAAGGAAGATCGAGAACGCACGGCCGCAAACCTTTACGAGTCTATTAAGACCGTTAGGTCTCCCGAAGAAATGTGACGAAGAAAGGAGCTTGAAGCTGAAGGAGATATCCCGAAGCAAGGCGGCTTAAGGGGGAACTCTCCGAGGCCAAGGAAAATTTGGAAGAGGCCTTTCAAGAAATGGAGAAGTTAAAGCGCGAGAAAGCTGAGATGGAGACTATTGCCATGCAGCTTCGCGAAGAAGTCCGAGCTGGTAAACTTCCCGTCAGTGCCGATGAGGTGCCCGAGGCGGTCCAGAAAGAGATCATCACTTCTTACCTCGGCACTTCTCAGTTCAAGAATCTCCAGGTGGCTCTCTCTGCTTCTACTTACCGCCTCGGGCTTAATGATGCTTTCACCGCTGTTCTCCGACGGGTAGATATTCCTAACCCGGAGGAATTAGGCGGAATGCTAGACGATAGAGTTTATGAGACTCTTGAAAGAGCCGTACCCGAAGGGGTTGAAATGCCAAGAACCCTTCAGCCCTCCCGACCCTTTTCTCTATGTTGATGAAGATCAAGCGATGGGCTCTGGAGAGAGTCTTGAGAAGGAAGCTCCTGGTGGCGATGGGCTTGGTGAAGACAATCTTCCCGAACTTGGGAATCCTCCTGAGAATTGAAAGACTTCAACCTTTTCTTCCTTCCGTTTCTGAGAAACTTTTGGAATTTTTATAAACAATGTTGAATTTTGCGCAACTTTGCGCTTTCTGTAATTTTGTGGCCAAATGTTTTGAATAGTAGCTTAACTTGTTGTTTTATTCAAACTGAGGCATTAAGCTTCTCTGTTGACTGGTCCCGTGTGTCTTCTCCCTTAGCGTAATGCCTTAGGGTTGACGATGTTTTGATTTCTCCCGAGCCTTTATTACAAATGGTCCCGAATATGGTCCCGAATGAAGGTCTTGGAGAGAAATGTATCTCATGGAAAAAATTCCATCTCATGAGAGTCTCACTTGGATTTTCGTAAGATGTGGGGAAAACTCCCGAGTGGCTACCCGAGCTAGGTCCCGAGTGTAACGCCATTGAATAATTCCATCTCATGAGAGTCTCACTTGGACTTTCATAAGAGGTGGGGAAAACTCCCGAGTGGCTACCCGAGCGAGGTCCCGAGTGTAACGCCATTGAATAATTCCATCTCATGAGAGTCTCACTTGGACTTTCATAAGAGGTGGGGAAAACTCCCGAGTGGCTACCCGAGCGAGGTCCCGAGTGTAACGCCATTGAATAATTCCATCTCATGAGAGTCTCACTTGGACTTTCATAAGAGGTGGGGAAAACTCCCGTGTGGCTACCCGAGCTAGGTCCCGAGTGTAACGCCATTGAATAATTCCATCTCATGAGAGTCTCACTTGGACTTTCATAAGAGGTGGGGAAAACTCCCAGTGGCTACCCGAGCGAGGTCCCGAGTGTAACGCCATTGAATAATTCCATCTCATGAGAGTCTCACTTGGACTTTCATAAGAGGTGGGGAAAACTCCCGAGTGGCTACCCGAGCGAGGTCCCGAGTGTAACGCCATTGAATAATTCCATCTCATGAGAGTCTCACTTGGACTTTCATAAGAGGTGGGGAAAACTCCCGTGTGGCTACCCGAGCGAGGTCCCGAGTGTAACGCCATTGAATAATTCAAAGAGATAGATGTCGACAATGAAGACGTGGATTTATTGAAAATCAAATGGTCTTTCAACTTTACCTGCAAATGTTACATATTTGGATTAATTCTATTGATAGAATTTCCGAAGGTTCATGGAATTCCAAGTTCGATCAATTGTCTCGCCCGTGGCGAAGCTTTTTAGCTTGTAGGTTCCTGGTTTCGTCTCTTGTTCGACGAGATAAGGCCCTTCCCATGTGGGTGAGTGCTTGCCTTGGTTTCTTGGGTCTGAAGCCGCAACTTTGCGAAGCACTAAGTCACCCGTACGATGTCTTCTATTTTTTACCCGAGCATTGAAGTATCCAGCTACTCGGTTTTGATATCTTTGATTCCGGTATTCTGACATGTTCCGTACTTCGTCTATTAGATCAAGATTACTCTTCAAGCCTTCATTGATGTCACATCCCGCCCTAAATCCACCCAGGGGGTACCCTATCTGGGTTACTCGGGAGTGATCCACAGCCCAACAGATCCAGTTTAGGAACGATCATATCCACTTATCACAATAATATAATCAAAAGCAAGAACAATTTATAGTATTCAAGTAATCTAATAATAAAATTTAAGAAATGATCACAGAAGGATCACAACGAACATCAGAGTGCGGAATAACAAGTACCAAATCAAAAGACAACTGTGCGGAAGGTCGATCGAAATAAGGTAAAGGTTACAACCAAATCTCCAAAGAAGGAAAATAAAAAGGTAAGCAACTAAGTTACAGTTTCTTCTAACTTATACAATGTCTCCTCAATAACATAATCATAAGAAACTAAGCCAGGCCGGATCTACTCCTGACAAATATGAGTCTTGAACTGATAGCCTTCACCGATGTAGTCACCGTAGCCAAAGTGGTATGAGTCACCAACTTAGTCCTCAAAGTGTTGACCATCACGAGTCCAACGGTAGGAGTACCTGCAGAAAAGTCTAACAAAATATGTTGCAAAAAGGAGTGAGTTCAAAAGAACTCGGCAAGGAAAGTTATTCCATAATACATAAGCCATATGATATCAATCATGAACTAATGCGAGATGATATGAGACATAAGATGCAAATATGATTCTAACTCTAAGTATGCTGGTCTCTATGGTAGACATGCTTTAAGTCATAGCACCATACTTCTTTAGGTAGTCTCGGTCACTCATCACGGGGGAAGTTGGGTCCTGCATCCCTCTCGGACAAATCCATGGTTGGGGGTTTCGGTCACCACTCTCTCACATCACCATTTGGTCTAAGTATTGGCGCATGTCAAAGTAAAGCCTAGCCCAATGCAAGTCATCTACTTAGTCATATCATGTCGGTTCCAGATACGTCCATTCCTCCCCTCTCGGGATCCTTTCCGGTATCCTTCACACTAGAGTCACGGATATTACTCATCGGACTCATCAACCCTATTGGTCATCCACAAATGGTAAACGGGAAGCTCTCACGTCCCCTCACGGATCATTTCACCGGTCTTGAGTGCCCGTGAGCCCAAGTCTAGCCATTTGCAACCCTACCAATAAATGGCCCCTTCCGGGTATCCGCAATGCAATTTATGTCCTCTCACGGAGTGGTTACCGGTCTTGAGCGCCCACAAATCCACACTACTACCACGGGTCGTTCGGTCTCAATGCCCTTCCGATTCGGGTCTGATATGACAGGGGCATCCTAGCCATACATCTAGACAAGTCCTATGTATGTCATCCAATGATCCAGGAAAGCGTCGATGGGCATCTTCGGAGAACATCCCATACTATTCCCTCCGATGTCCAAGGACAGAAGTACCAGTAGGGCACTCCCCAATCCCAAATCATACCTAAGCAATCACATGCTTATTTCCATCCATTACATATCAACAATACATTATCATATTGAAAACATGTCATAACATCTCATAATACAGTATATAAATAAATGACAAGAATAAGTAAACATGATAAATCAAGTAATTAAGCATGGTGTTACTGTCATAAGGTAACTACAGTAGTCATATGATGTCTAAAATCAATTAATAAGTTAAGTCTACTAAGTTACCAACAGCAGTGTAAAAGTCATACAGTCTATGTTATATGGCAATAACCGTCCTTACCTCAAATTGTGAAGAAGATGATCCGAAGTCACAAGAGAATGGTCCAATTATAGTCTTAAAGCCCTAAACAAACATACATGAAGGATTAGAGAAGAAATCAAAACAACCGGAGATCGAATGGATCAAAACTGGGCAAAAGTTTCTGACAGCAACCTTGTTGGTTGATACATTGGGTTGATGGTATCGACCAATAGTATCGACCAACAGAGTCTTGGACAGCAAAATGGGATTTTTGGGTTTTGGCTCAAAATTGGTCTTTCGAGTCTCGGATCGATACGAAACTTGGAGAACAATTCAAACACAATATAGAGACACTAATTATCAAAGAATTAACATCATCCAATGGTCAAATTAGAAATCCCCAAATTGGCATATCAAGTTCAAGAGTTGTTAATCATGGCATTGGCTATTTCTTTGGGTTTTGGCTCAAAATTGGTCTTCCGGGTCTCGGATCGATACGAAACTTGGAGGGGATGCTAGGAACAGTAGCAAGAGGCTATGTAGCAAGAATTAACATGATCCAATGGTTAGATTGAAAACCCCCAAATTGAGATCCTAGGTGTAAACTTGCAAGAATCATGTTCTTCAATGGAATCAATTGAAATTGCAAGAGAACTTAGGAATTTAATCAATAGAATGATGAGCAGCAAAATATAGACAATTACTAACATATAATCAGACCTATTTGCTAAAGAAAATCAGATTAAGAATATGAACTCATGTTTCCATGAAGAGGAAATCAAAATAAGAAAGCAAGAATATCAAGTATAAGAAACATAGCATGGAAGGAATGAAGAGAGGTTTAATCAACCCAAGAGAGCTTGTAGAAGAGGTGGTTGCAAGGTTGCAGCACCTTCTCCACGAACTCAGTAGCAAGAACAAGATGAGGTAGAAGTATATTAGAGAGAGAGTGAGAGATTACATACCTTGGAGAAGAGATTAGAGAAGAGAAACAATGATTCTTGTAGAAGATCATCACCCAAGCCAAGGAGGAGGCTTAGAGGAGCTTTCCCACGTTCTCAGATGTTGAAATGAGTGAAATAATGATTTAGGTTCGAGGTTTCACTTAAAAGGACAAAGGAATATCCAAACAGCATCTTTTTCACGATTCTGGGCTTGTTTTGGTCGATACCTTTGGTTGATAGTATCGACCAACAGTATCGACCAACAGAGTCTCAACAGGATTTTCGGGAATAGTTCAGCAACTTCAAACAGGGATTCGGAAGGCTATACAAGGTCAAATTGAGTGAGGTTTTCTCCTACAAGTCAATCAAGAAGTCTAGTTTCCAAAAATACCTTTGGATCAAGCATGGGAATTCATTAGGTCTACCAACTAAGCTCACCTTCTTTGATGCACAAGCAGGATTTGCCAGACATAGTTCAGCAACTTCGGACAGGGATTTGGAGGGCTATATGGGGTCAAATTGGGTGGGGTTTTCTCCTACAAGTCCATCAAGAAGTCTAGTTTCGGGAAATACTTTTGGATTGTGCACAGGTGTTCATTAGGTCTACCAACTAATTCACCCCTCTTCGGTGCGCAGATTCAAAACTAACACTGACAACGCTCTCAAGTGAGGGGCATCATCGTCAATGTCCATGGGCTTGGGCTCCGACACCAAATCATCAACCAAAAGGGTATACAAGGACTTTTCCCACCACTTCGGGTCATTGGATCAACAGACAATACAAATTCCGGGCCGGGTCAGGGTAAGGATAAGGCCGGATATGGCCTCCTAAGGCTTTCAAGGATAACAACATTGAAATCAAGGTCCAACTTCAAGGTCTAACATTAAACAAGTCTTTCTTTATCCCAAAACAAATAGGGTATCCCGGGCTAGGTTTGGGCTGGATGTCACAATTGAAGTCAGTATATCTCTTTGATTCTGCCGATACCTCCACCGGGACAAGTGCTTCTGTGCCGTAGGCTAGCCGAAAAGGTGTTTCTCCCGTAGGAGTTCTAGCCGTGGTGCGATATGACCAAAGGACGCTTGGTAATTCTTCCACCCATTTGATTCGACTTGTCTCCAAGCGCTTTTTTATTCCATCCAACAGCGTCCGATTGGTTATTTCAACTTGCCCATTGCTCTGCGGATACGCCACGGATGATGTTCTATGCTCGATGTGATATCTTTCACAAAAATTCTTGAAGCCAGTTCCGATAAATTGCTTTCCATTGTCAGTCACAAGGATCTTTGGAATTCCAAATCTGTAGATGATTCTTTCTTGAAAGAACTTCTCCATTTGTTTCTCAGTAATGGATGAGAGAGGTTCAACTTCCACCCACTTAGTGAAATAGTCGATTGCCACGACCAAATATTCTCTATTGTTGGCGGCCTTAGGGAGCTTTCCCACCAGATCCATTCCCCACATGGCGAAGGGAATCAGACTGGAGACAGATGTAAGAGGGACAGCCGGAGTCTTTGGAACAGATGCATGAAGTTGACATTGCTTGCATTTTCTGACATAGTCCACGGCATCTTTTTGAATAGTCGGCCAATAAAGGCCTTGGCGTATTATTTTGTGGGCTAAAGCATGACCTCCCATATGCGCTCCGCATATTCCTTCGTGTACTTCGGCTAAGGCATATTGAGCTTGAGAAGGGCCAACACACTTTAGAAGAGGCTGTGTGACCGATCTTTTATAAAGTTGTTCTTCAATAATGGTGAACTTCGCTGCTTGATTTTTAACTGCCTTAGCCTCCTTGACGTCTTCCGGAAGGATATCTATCACGCCCTCCCAGCCGGTACCCTATCTGGCATACCCGAGAGTGTGATCCACAGCCCGAAGATCAGGTATCGAGTGATCAACCTCCCACATAAACAATAACATAATCATGAACAATCATAACAAGAGTGCGGAAGATAAATCATAGATCCAATAAAGAAAGAATGAATCATAAATGAATCAGAATAATAGATATAATCAGAGTATCAAACAGATAAGTAAAATGAGGCAAAAATCCCACTTTACAACCAGCGGAAAAGTAGCTCTAAAGAATAAACTAGACAAAACCTAATCCCAGTAGCAAGTACATTGGGTAACTAAATTGTTCTCCACTTTATAGACAACATCCTTGTAAGTGTAAATCTCATAAATGGCACAAGGACGCTTCCACTCAATGGTCGGACTAAGCATCGTACGGAGCATAACCACTCGCGGGATCTTCGAGTAATTGTGGTAACCGCAATCACCTTCCCGGAGATATGCCTCTTTGCCTTGCGCTTCTTCATAGGGACCGTCATAGTACTCGGTACTACAGGATAGTCTAACAACATTGTACAATAAAGGAATGAGTTTCAAAGAAACTCGGTAAGGCGATTAAAAATCCATAATAACATAAATGGCGGGATTCCGGAACAAACATAAATGCAATATGATATGAGACAAGCAATGAATGAATGAATCTAACTCTATGTATGCTGGTCTCTATTGGCGGACATGCTTTAAGTCATAGCACCGTACTTCTTTAGGAAAGTCCACTCACATCCTCAACCATTTAAGATATCTTGGATTCTCTCACGGATCATTTCACCGGTCTTGAGCAGCCGATTGGTAATGGGTCCTTCATCCCTCGGGACAAACCTTGGCAGGGGGTTAAGTCAACACACTCTCTCACAACCATTTGGTATAAGTCTTGGCGCATGTCGAGTAAAACCTAGCCAAATGCAAGTCTTCTACTTAGTTACATCAAGTCGGATCCGAGATACTTCCATTCCTCGTCCCGACGATCCTTTCCGGTATCCTTCACACTAGAGTCCTCATAGTCCCCGACTACGGACTCACCAACCCTATTGATCATCCACATATGGTAAACGGGAAGCTCTCACGTCCTCTCACGGGTTGGTTACCGGTCTTAAGCGCCGTGAGCCCAAGTCTAACCATATGCAACCCTACCAATAAATGGCCCCCACAATGTGATTCCTGTCCTCTCACGGGTTGGTTACCGGTCTTGAGCGCCCATGAATCCCCATTGCTACCACGGGTCGTTCGGTCTCAATACCCCTCCGATTAGGGTCGACATAACAGGACATCCTAGCCAAACACTACTAGACAATCCTAGATATGTCATCCAACTGTTTAGGAAGGTGTCCGGAGGGCATCTCCGGAAACATCCCATAATATTCCCGTAGTAGTCCAAGGACAGAAGTGTCAAAGGACACCTCTCCTTTCCAAACCATACTTAAGCATACACATGCATCAATTCATATCATCACATATATGGTAACTTCATATATGGAAAGAAATCAATAATTACAGTCACTTGTATAACATTGGTAAGTAAATCATACATGAATCAATTTAATATGAATAAGTAATGCTACTGTAATCAAAGTTATGCAACAGTAGTATATCATTGTAAGAATCTAATTTAGGAATCATATCTATGATATTCAAATATAGAAACTAGATTCATGCTATCTATGTAATTAAGGAAATAACCGTCCTTACCTTTTATAACTCGCAAAGGAATCCTAAGAAATCAAGTAAGATCTCGGCAAACTTGAGAAGAAGGTCCTAAACAAGTATATACAACATATTAGGAAAGATCCCTAACAGAAAAGATACCAAAACATCCAACATAGACCAATTCTGGAGTTGCTGTACTCATTGGTCGAGTGGATTGGTCGACCGTCCGTCGACCAATCAATCGACCAATGCAGACGATAGCCAAAAAAACAGAGTTTTAAGATATGAAATCCGAATTTGGTGGTTCAAAAGGGTACTAATCAAGGGGTAGACTACATCAGTAGTATTCTAACATATAGGGGACCTCAAAACACCAATCAAATCAAGATATCAAGATCCAAATTAGGAAACAAAAAGTTACCATAATTAAATCAACCATGGATCTTGATGAATTTGAAATAGAAAACAAAGACAAGAACAATAGGAGGATGGATCTTTGCTTCAGGTAATGGTATCATGAAAACCTACATAGATCTTCATGGAATAAGGCTTAGAAGCATCAATCTAAATAAGGAAATAAAACCTACCATATATGTATCTACCATGCATCATGAAGAACACATAGTAAGGTAGAAGAGAACAACTAGAAATTGATAGATTATTGATCATGGAAGGAAAACACAGTAATTAACTACTAACATGATCAACATAGAAGATCCAAAGAGATCGGAATTCAGATTAGGAGTTTAACAAAGATTAGATCATGGTTTGATCATGATTCCTTCAAAAGCTTGCAATGATCATGGTTAAGATCATTGTTCTAGCCTCAAATCCTTAGGATGATCATGAGAACATGTTCAGAGATGTTTGCAACAGAGAATGCAGCATCTCTTCTACTGTCTCAACTCAAAAAGGAAAGAAAAACAAAGATGGAGGAGAAGAAGAGAGAGTAGACATACCTTTTGATGCAAAAAGAAGAGTTTCGACGAAGATCCATCAAGAAAACACCAAGGATGCAAGAGAGATGACTTGCAGAGGTCTTTGGTTCGTTCCAGAGGGTTTGGAGGCAGCAAATACGAAGTGGACTCGAGATTGGACTTAAATAGAGCAAGAACAACCTAATTGCCAAAGACAGCACTCATTGGTCGAGTGGATTGGTCGATCGGCCCGATCGACCAATCGGTCGACCAATGCCGACAAAGAAGACCAAAACAGGGAATTGAAGGTCCAGATCAAATCCAATCCTAAAGGGGTTTTGCACACAAGTCAAGTGACTTACCTAATAGGTAGAAATGCCTTCAAACCAAGATAGAGAGCACTCCAAGTCCATCAACTAATCAGATCTTAATCAGGATTCAGTTTCCATAAATAGAACCTCATCATCAACTTTCATGGATTCAAAGCCAGACACCAAGTCCTCTACTGGGATGGCCCAAAGCTGACTTCTTACTTTACTTCGGGTCATCGGACCTACAAATAACAAGGTTTCCGGGTCAAGGTTAGGGCTGGGTTTTACAATATCATTCTTCAAATATGATATAATTGGGCTCATCCAACTAAGCTCTTCTTCAATATCCATCGCCTCGGCCTCTCGAATGCTAGGAATTTCTAACTGTTCAATATAAACGGCTGAGCCTAAAGTCGAATATTTGGATAAAGCCAACTTGGATAACTCATCTGCTATTTCATTTTCCTTTCTCGGAATTTGCTTTATCTCAAGATGATCGAAATAATGGCGACAATCATCAATTTTGGCTAAGTAATTTGCCATTCTTGTTTCCTTTGCCTCGTACACGCCACGGACTTGATTCACGATCAACTGAGAGTCGCTTCGGACTTCCAATTCTCAAACTCTTAAGGCTCGGGCAAGTCTTAATCCTGCCAGTAGGGCTTCGTACTCGGCCTCATTATTAGAGGCTTTGAAGTTGAATCTTAAAGCATAATGAATAGTGAATCCATCCGGGCTAATTAGCATTAGCCCTGCTCCACTCCCTGAAGAGTTGCTCGAGCCGTCAACATGCAAAGTCCATAACTCCGGACCGGGTGAATTTTCTACTCCCGAACTGGGCATGCTATTCTCAAGAATAAAGTCGGCAAGAACTTGTCCCTTTATGGCTGGACGAGTTCTGTACTCAATTTGATATTCGCTTAACTCAATAGCCCATGTGACCATTCTTCCAGCTAAGTCTGGTTTTACGTAGTATCTTCTTCAATGGGAAGTTGGTCAAGACTACAATTGGATGAGCTTGGAAGTATGGTCTGAGTTTCCGAGATGCGATTACAAGTGCTAAGGCTTGTTTATCCACATCCGGATATCGTGTCTCGGCATCTATTAAAACATGACTTATGAAATAGATAGGGTTTTGTGAAGTACCTTCTTCTTTTACTAAGACCGCGCTTACTGCCGCTGGAGAAATGGCTAAGTATGTGAATAATTGTTCTCCCGTTGAAGGTCGGGCTAAGAGAGGTGGAGTCCCGAGCTTTTCCTTCAACTTCTCGAACGCTTTCTGACATTCATCGGTCCACAAGGTATCCTTTGCCTTCCCGAGCTCTTTAAGAGCTTTGAAGAAAGGCAAACATTTCTCACCCGATCGTGAGATAAATCTGTTTAAGGCTGCTACTCTTCCGGTTAGGCATTGGATGTCTCTAACCGTCCTTGGTGACTCCATCTCTAGCAAGGCTTTAATTTTCTCCGGGTTTGCCTCAATTCCTCTTTGGGATACCATAAACCCAAGGAACTTTCTGGAAGAAACTCCGAACGCACATTTCTCCGGATTTAGCCTCATCTGGTATGTTCTCAAAGTATCAAAAACTTCTTCAAGATCTTCCAGATGACTTCTTCGGACGATACTCTTTATGAGCATATCATCCACATATACTTCCATATTTCTTCCTATTTGGTCTTTGAAGACTTTGTTTACCATTCTTTGATAAGTGGCCCCAGCGTTCTTCAACCCGAATGGCATTACTTTATAAAAGTAACTTTCTCGATCCGTCATGAAGGCCGTATCCTTCTCGTCCTTGGGATTCACCATAATCTGATTGTATCCCGAGTAAGCGTCCATGAAGCTCAATACTTCATGCCCTACTGTGGCGCCGATCAAAAGGTCGATCCAGGGAAGTGGATTGCAATCCTTTGGGCATGCTTTATTCAAGTCTGTGTAATCTGTACTGTAAAACCCAGCCCTAACCTTGACCCGGAAACCTTGTTATTTGTAGGTCCGATGACCCGAAGTAAAGTAAGAAGTCAGCTTTGGGCCATCCCAGTGGAGGACTTGGTGTCTGGCTTTGAATCCATGAGAGTTGATGATGAAGTTCTATTTATGGAAACTGAATCTTGATGAAGATCGGATTAGTTGATGGACTTGGAGTGCTCTCTATCTTGGTTTGAAGGCATTTCTACCTATTAGGTAAGTCACTTGACATGTGTGCAAAACCCCTTTAGGATTGGATTTGATCTGGGTCTTCAATTCCCTGTTTTGGAATTCTGCTTGTCGCATTGGTCGATCGATTGGTCGTTGGACCATCGACCAATCCACTAGACCAATGAGTGCTGTCTTTGGCAATTAGGTTTTTCTTGCTCTATTTAAGTCCAATCTCGAGTCTACTTCGTATTTGCTGCCTCCAAACTCTTTGGAACGAACCAAAGACCTCTGCAAGTCATCTCCCTTGCATCCTTGGTGATTTTCTTGACGGATCTTCGTCGAAACTCTTCCTTTTCATCAAAAGGTATGTCTACACTCTCTTCTTCTCCTCTATCTCTTATTTTTCTTTCCTTTTTGAGTTGAGATAGTAGAGAAGATGCTGCATTCTCTGTTGCAAACATCTCTGGACTTGTCTCTCATGATCTTCCTAAGGATTAAAGGCTAGAACAATGATCTTAACCATGATCATTGCAAGCTTTTGAAGGAATCATGATCAAACCATGATCTAATCTTTGTTAAACTTCTGATTTGAATTCTGATCTCCTTGGATCTTCTATTTTGATCATGTTAGAAGCCAATTGTTGTGTTTTCTTTTCATGATCCATGATCTATCAATCTCTAGTTGTTCTCTTCTACCATACTATGTGTTCTTCATGAATCATGATAGTTACATATACGGTAGGTTTTGTTTCCTTATTTAGATTTATGCTTTTAAGCCTATTTCCTTGAAGATCTAAGTATGTTTTTCATGATACCTTTACCTGAAGCAATGATCCATCCTCCTATTGTTCTTGTCTTTGATTTCTATTTTGAATTCATCAAGATCCATGGTTGATCTAATTATGGTAACTTTTTGTTTCCTAATTTGGATCTTGATGTCTTGTTTGGATTAATGTTTTGAGGTCCCCTATATGTTAGAATACTACTGATGTAGTTTACCCCTTGATTAGTACCCTTTTGAACCACCAAATTCGGATTTCATATCTTAAAACTCTGTTTTTTTAGGCTACTGTCTGCATTGGTCGATTGGACAGTCGATCGACCAATCCACTCGACCAATGAGTACGACAACTCTAGAATTGGTCCGTGTTGGATGTTTTGGTATCTTTTCTGTTAGGGATCTTTCCTAATATGTTGTATACACTTGTTTAGGACCTTCTTCTCAAGTTTGCCAAGATCTTACTTGATTTCTTAGGATTCCTTTGCGAGTTATAAAAGGTAAGGATGGTTATTTCCTTAATTACATAGATAGTATGAATCTAGTTTCTATATTTGAATATCATTGATATGTTTCCTTAATTAGATTCTTACAATGATATACTACTGTTGCATAACCTTGATTACAGTAGCATTGCTTAAATTGATTCATGTATGATTTACTTACCAATTATATACAAAGTGATTGTAATTATTGATTTCTTTCCATATATGAAGTTACCATATATGTGATGATATGAATTGATGCATGTGTATGCATAAGTATGGTTTGGAAAGGAGAGGTGTCCTTTTGACACTTCTTTCCTTGGACTACTACGGGAATATTATGGGATGTGTCCGGAGATGCCCTCTGGACACCTTCCTAAACTGTTGGATGACATATCTAGGATTTTCTAGTAGTGTTTGGCTAGGATGTCCTGTTATGTCAGACCCTAATCGGAGGGGTATTGAGACCGAACAACCCGTGGTAGTAATGGGGATTCATGGGCGCTCAAGACCGGTAACCAACCCGTGAGAGGACAGGAATCACATTGTGGGGGCCATTTATTGGTAGGGTTGCATATGGTTAGACTTGGGCTCACGGGCGCTTAAGACCGGTAACCAACCCGTGAGAGGACGTGAGAGCTTCCCGTTTACCATATGTGGATGATCAATAGGGTTGATGAGTCCGTAGTCAGGGACTATGAGGACTCTAGTGTGAAGGATACCGGAAAGGATCGTCGGGGACGAGGAATGGACGTATCCGGATCGACTTGATGTAACCGAGTAGAAGACTTGCATTTGGCTAGGTTTTACCCTGACATGCGACGGTACTTAGACCAATGGTGATGTGAGAGAGTGGTGACTTAACCCCCAGCCATGGAATGTCCCGAGGGATGCCGGACCCATTACCAACTGATGATGAGTGATTGAGACCTTCCTAAAGAAGTACGGTGCTATGACTTAAAGCATGTCCGCCAATAGAGACCAGCATACATAGAGTTAGATTCATACATTCATTGTTTGTCTCATACCATATTGCATTTATGTTTGTTACGGAAATCCCGCCATTTATGTTATTATGGATTTAATCGCTTACCGAGTTTCTTTGAAACTCATTCCTTTATTGTACAATGTTTGTTAGACTATTCCTGCAGTCGAGTATTATGACGGTCCCTACGAAGAAGCGCAAGGCGAAGAGGCATATCTCCAGGAAGGTGATTGCGGTTACCACAATTACACTGAAGATCCCGCGAGTGGTTATGCTCCGTACGATGCTTAGTCCGACCATTGAGTGGAAGCGTCCTTGTGCCATTTATGAGATTTACACTTATAAGGATGTTGTCTATAAAGTGGAGAACAATTTAGTTACCCATTGTACTTGCTACTGGGATTAGATTTTGTCTAGTTTATTCTCTTTTAGAGCTACTTTTCCGCTGGTTGTAGAGTGGGATTTTTGCCTCACTTTACTTATCTGTTTTGACACTCTGATTATATCTAGTATTCTGATTTATTTATGATTCATTCTTTCCTTATTGGATCTATGGTTTATCTTCCGCACTTTTATTATGATTGTTCATGATTATGTTATTGTTTATGTGGGAGGTTGATTACTCGATACCTGATCTTCGGGCTGTGGATCACACTCTCGGGTATGCCAGATAGGGTACCGGCTGGGAGGATGTGACATGTACACATTCTCCATTTGCCGTTGGCTTTCTTCACCATGACTACATTCGCCAACCAAGTTGGGCATTCTATGGGTTTTATAAAACCCGATTGCTCTAGTTTCTCCACTTCGGTCCTGATGGCAGCATGTTTCTCGAGCGAAAAATTCCTTCTTTTTTGGATCATTGGAATTGCATCGTCCCTTATCCATAAGCTATGTTCTGCAACTCTTCGATCTATTCCGGGCATGTCTTCGGCCGACCACGCGAATACATCTAGGTTGTTTTGGAGAAACTCGGTGAGCTCTTCCTTGAATTCCGTAGGTTGTTCGGACCCGATCATAGTCCCTCTCTCGGGAAGATCCGGATGAAGTTGAATTCGCTCAAGCTTTTCAACTGGTTCGGCTCTCTGCATAGCTTCTTCATCCCGGTCATCCCGAATTTCAATACTCATTGTATTGCCCGATCTCTCGGCTTTTTTGACTTTCTTAAGATAATTCACATAACATTGTCTGGAGAGTCGCTGATCAGAAGAGCACTCCCCGACTCCCGCTGTGGTTGGAAACTTCAACTTCATATGTGTTGGAGAAACCACCGCCCCTAAGGCGTTAAGAGTTGGCCTCCCGAGTAAAACGTTGTAAGCTGAAAGGTCCCGAACCACCATGAATGTTGCTTGGACGACTGCATCCCGAGGGGAGGTCCCGATCCTTAGATCCAATTGGATAGTCCCTTCGGATATGGCGGACGACCCGGCGAACCCATATAAGTGAGTCCCGCATGGAGTCATCATCTCGTCCTCAAACTTCAATTTCTTAAATGCTTCATAAGATAGTAAGTCGGCGGAAGATCCCGTGTCCACAAGAACTCGGTGAACTTCTCGATTTGCCAATTTCACTTTGAGAACTATAGCATCGTCGTGAGGAGAAGTGACGCCCTTGAGATCTTCGTCGGTGAAGGTTATTGGATCTGGGCATAAGTCATTTCTTCGTTTTCTTGGCAATTGCATCGATCCAACGAACCGTGCCTTTTGCTTCGCCTTCTTAATGGATTCTTCCGTCGGATTTCCCAAAACGATGTAAATGGGGGAAAACTCCCGAGTGTCGGGTTTCTTCTCGGGATTCTTATATGCCCTCTCGGGACTTTTGGATCTGAGTCTTTTAGTTGATCTAGGTGGGGACTTCTCTCGATCTTGTCGCTTCTTCTGAAGATACTTTTCAAGATGTCCTGCTTGGATGAGCTTCTCGATCTCGATCTTTAGATTTCTGCACTCATCCGTATGGTGGCCGTAGTCTTTGTGAAAGCGGCTACTTTGTCATATTCCTATCTTCGGGTCGGGCTCTTATCTTGCCCGACCACTTCAAGTTGTCGTTATTTCTGATCTGTAATAGAATTTCTGACCTCTTAGTATTAAGAGGTGTAAAGTCTCCATTGGCGAGTCTTTCTTTCCAAACTCCCTTTTTGTCATCTCTTGCCCGAGCATTTGAATTTTGACCTCTTTCTCCATAATTCTTCTTTTCCTTTACGCCTCTCGTAGACTCTTCCCGGGCTTCGATAACTTCTGCAACCGTTGCTTGTTTTTGGCATTTCTTGAGAAGTGCTCCATAAGTCCTCGGCTTGTCTTGGAGCAATACCTCGAGCAAACATCTTTGGGTTATTCCACTCCATAGCGCATTGTACGCCACTGTATCATCCAATTCTTCAACTTCAATAGCCACTTTATTGAATCTGAGAAGATAGTCCCGAACGGACTCATTTGGTTTCGCCTCGATGGCAAAAAGGCTATCTCGTTGTCTTCTTACTCCCGATGCAACTTCGGAATCGGGCAATAAATTTTCTCCCGAGTTCTCGAAAGTTTTGGACGGATCTTGGCGGTAGGCTAGAAAATCATTTTATCGCCGGGCCTTTGAGAGATGCCGGGAAAGTTCGACATAATAGCTCATCTTCTCGGCCAATAACAGCCATGACCGATTTAAAATAACTAATATGTTCTCGAGGATTGGACTTACTTTCATAGGGAGTGAATGTCGGCATGATAAAGTTCGGTGGGAGAGGTGCTCTCATGACTTCTTCTGAGAAGGGTTCTCTATCAACCACATCATAGTCGTCATTGAGGTCCCGATCCTCAAGCCGTCTCTCCATGGCATCTAATCTTCTCCCGAGACCATGCGCCTCTTGATGTTCTTGCGGAGACCGAATACTTCCTAAATCAGAATATTGGGAGGTTGGTCTATGAGAAGATCCATATTGACTAACCGACCCTCTCGGGTTATTAGATCTAGAATGGCCTCTTCCGTGGCTTTCTCCTTCTAGCTCCCGAACTCCTTCATTTCTTCGCCCTTTTCTGGGTAAATCTTGAGTTTGCCTAAGCCCAGCCAAACGGTGGAACACACTTCCCCTCGACCGATCCTCTTGGGGACGTGGCTCTTCAATATGCACTCTTTGAGATCTTTCTCCAACTTGTTCGGCTGGCCGTCTTGGTATTCTGAGATTTCTCCTTTCTTCATTCACCGGACGTTGCCTATCCCGAATCTGACGGACGGCTTCACGTCTTCGTCCCTCTTGGGAATTTCTGGGGGGTCCGGATGGTACCCCGATCTGATGGACTAAGCCTCAAACAACTCCTTGGAGTTCCAACATTTGCTGTTGGACTTCTCTTTGCATATTCTGCAAATCGGCCACTGTCGCTGGAATTGGAGGTTGACTCGAACCGCCTTCTCCAAATGGAGTTGGAATAGTTAACGGGGATTCTCCGGAACTCCTTCTTGACCTTCCTCTGGAATAGGAATTTGTCGATCTAGAGAAGGGAGAGTTTGTTCTTCAACACGTCCGTTTTCTGTCTCCCTTTCTCTCGCTCTAGTGAGAATTTGAGAACTTGTCACCTGAGGTGTGGTACGTCTCGTCATGACTTTTTGTGACGTTTCCCACAGACGGCGCCAATTTGTTGCGTCTAGAACTTCTTCGAGAGCCGGATATTGAGATGACCACCTTAAGAGCTCTCCAACTAAGTTGGAATAACCGGGATGCCTCGCACACACAAAGAAAGCAAGAACGGTCCGGCCTAGTTTTGGCCGGGGAACCGCCTCCGACGCTCAAGTCAGCCTAGGTAACAATAGTGGTTCTTGAGAGAGTTCTCAAGAGAGTTCTCAAGAACGTAATGAGTAAGTACTCAGATGAAAGTTCTCGTTACCTTTCTCCATGTAGGAGGTAGGTTTATATAGAAGTTACCTGGAGGCGGCGATTCCTTAAATTCCGGATCGATAGTTGAGGAGTGAGTGGAGTAGTGGAATAACGGCTCCTTCTTTGTCGCACCTGATAACGCCGTTATGCCGACTCACCTCCCCAATTCTCGGAATAGATATGCTGAGTGTTTATGCGTAACTAACTCTTCTTGACTTAGTCAAGAGAGTCTTCTGAGAAATGCTAGAGTTGGATATAGATGTATATTTTTCCCAAGTGTGGCACTTCTCCAACAAATAAATGAACCTGCCCAAGAGGGAGGTGTCTCTCCCGAATGAGGCCCTCGGGACCTTCTTTAGGGATGAGGTGAGCCATCCTACATGGGAGGTGTCTCTCCCGAATGAGGCCCTCGGGACCTTCTTCAAGGAAGAAACTAGATAACAAAGAGGGGTGCATCTGTCCCGAGTGAGGCACTCGGGACCCTTTATGAGGGAAGAGATGCACCAGCCCGAGGGAGGTGCATCTCTCCCGAGGGGGGGGACTCGGGACCTTAGTTCCCCACAACAAATATAATTCTACCATGTGTTTCTCATGATTTCGTAGTATATATATATTTCTGAAAAAAAATTTGGTTTAGTTCAAGATGCCAAGGGAAAAAGGAAATTTGCTGTCAACCGGTTGAACAAATAATCAAAATTACAGAAAAATCCATATATGTTATCGTGAGTTTTTGTAATGGAGTCAGCAAATGCGCCCACGACTTCTCCAAAAGGCAAAAAACCTAAGCTACAGTTCACCGCGTTTCCGCAAAAGTGCAATGGGTTTCTGGTGTCTGGTTTCTGGTTTCTGGTTTCTGGTTTTACATTAATATTAACGGGGAAAATGGTTGTCGAGATGGATTCATTGCACCTGGGCTGAATAGGATTGGGATAAACGTTTCCGACAACAATTAAAAAAAAAATGGTAAAATGTTTCTGAAGACCGACACAATAGAAGTTTTTTTTTTTTTTTTTTTGGGTTCAAACATGAACTTTAGAAATTAGAAGTTAAAGGTAGGGAACAAAAACCGAGACCTCACAATTTCCTCTCTTTTTCGTTTGTTTTTTTCCCCTCTTTATTGGGGTTTCAGCTCTCTGGTGTTATCGATGATCTCGGGAGTTCGATTTTTGTGATGCATTCGATTGTCTCTGGACTGCATCTGATTTCTTACATCTTGTTGTTGGTTGATTTACTCTTTTTTGCTCTCGATCGAGAGTTTTCTTGTGACAAAGAGAGCGAGTTCGGCTCCTGGTATTCATGTCTACGCTCGTCAACCATAGCGGTAAGTTTTGGCTTGAGGTTTCTACTTCCAGTGGATTTTCATGTTGGAATAGGGTTATATTTGTTTAGGGCTGACGAGATGCTTATCTGATTAATTTAATTTTTGAGCTCTGAGTTTCTCCTGATGTCTTTGATTTTGGGTTTCTCATAATTTTGATTCTGTTAGATTTGACACTCGTTGAAATCTGCCCTCGTATGGGGAGTTCAGAGTTTTAGTTATTAGGATTAGGATTGCATAATTTCTTTATCTCCTGAGTCATGAGTTTTATTCTTGCAGTTGCTGAAGTAGGTTGGTCTATAGGTAGGGGTTATAAAGAGGCTTATTATGCTTGAGTTGATTCTGTTGATCTTAAGTTTAGCTTGAAGGTTCCTGTAAAAATTGAGATCTATGCTGATTTTCCTAATCTTTTTTGTTGTTTTTAGCGCCTGTCAAGAGCTCATTAGGTTAAAATTCAATATCTTCTCATGAAACCCGGTTATTTTTCATTGGAAATTTAAGCTTCAACATTCCTGCAAAGATCCATATAATCTTTTGTTGAAATTTCAAATTCACTTCTCGTTTTGGTGTTTCAGGAGATGACTTCTATCCAGGGTCGCTATACGCCAACCCGACGGATGCAAGCCTTATGCTTGCTCTTGGTCCTCATCTGGATGTGTTCTGTCTTCCTCGCAAGAGATCTCGCATCAGTGCACCTTTTTATCTTCAGAGGAAATGAGTTTGAGAAGAAGGAGGGAGTCTCTATTGATGTTCTTCCTGATGAGTGCCTCTTTGAGATTTTCAGAAGACTACCGGGGGGCCAGGAAAGGAGTTCAGCTGCTTGTGTATCAAAGCGCTGGCTTATGCTTCTGAGTGGTATGCGTAGCACTGAAATATGTGGCAGCAGAAGCACAGACTCCTTGAAGCCTGAGTCTGATGAGTCTTCAAAACACGAAAAGGAAAGTACTCTTCCTGATTCCAGTAAAAATGAGGTGGATCTTGAGAGTGATGGACATCTTAACAGGTGCTTGGAAGGGAAGAAGGCAACTGATATCAGACTTGCTGCCATTTCTGTTGGAACTAGTCGTCGTGGGGGGCTGGGTAAGCTTATGATCCGAGGAAGCAACGGTACTTGTGGGGTTACGGATCTTGGTCTTTCAGCAATTGCACATGGTTGCCCCTCACTCAGGGTTCTCTCACTTTGGAATGTGTCTTCTATTAGTGATGAAGGCCTATCCGACATTGCAAATGGGTGTCAAAGATTGGAGAAGCTGGACCTCTGCCAATGCCCTCAAATATCTGACAAGGGCTTGGTTGCCATTGCTAAGAACTGCCCAAAATTGACTGCTCTGGCGGTTGAATCCTGCCCAAATATTGGGAATGAGGGTCTGCAAGCAATTGGCAAACACTGCCTCAGTCTTCAGTCAATTTCAGTTAAAGACTGCCCAGCTGTTGGCGATCAAGGAGTTGTTAGTCTGTTATCTTCCACTATTTATGTCATGACAAAGGTGAAGCTGCAGGGTGTTGGCATAACTGATGTCTCTCTTGCTGTTTTAGGCTATTATGGTAAGGCTGTTACAGATGTCATCCTTACAGGTCTTCAGAACATCACTGAGAGGGGCTTTTGGGTCATGGGTAATGCTAATGGTCTGCATAAGCTGAGGTCACTTACAGTTACTTCTTGCCAGGGGGTTTCGGATCTTGGCCTTGACGCTGTCGGGAAGGGTTGCCCTAACTTGAAGCAGCTGTGCCTGCGCAGGTGTCCTTTCCTGTCTGACACTGGGCTTATATCATGTACCAGAACAATGATTTCTCTTGAGTGCCTGCAGTTGGAGGAGTGCAATCGAGTCACTCTGTGTGCGATTCTTGGTGCTCTTTCAAATTGTGGAGCCAAGTTGAAGGTTCTCAGCTTAGTGAAATGCATGGGTATCGATGATATGATTTTGGCATTGCCAATGCTCTCTCCTTGCAAATCTCTGCGGTCCTTGTCTATTCGTCACTGCCCAGGTTTTGGTAGCTCAAGTTTGTCTATGGTGGGTAATATGTGCCCACAGCTTGAACAGATAGACTTGAGTGGCCTCTCTGGGGTGACAGACGCAGGGATTCTTTCACTTCTCAAGAGCTTTGGGACAGGTCTTGTGAAAGTTAACATCAGTGGCTGCATGAATTTGACAGATGCTGTTGTTAAAGCCATTGCTACACATCATGGTGGGACTCTTGAAGTGCTGACTCTTGATGGCTGTTCGATGATCACTGATGTGAGCTTATTGGCAATTGCACAGGGCTGCCCAGTTCTCCGTGATCTTGACATTTCCAAGTCTGCAGTCACAGATGTTGGCATCGCTGCGCTTTCTTTTGCAAAGCAGCCTGACTTGCAAATCTTGTGTATTTCTGGTTGCTCAAATGTGACAGACAAGAGCATTCCCTTCCTGGGGAAACTGGGCCAGACTCTTGTCGGCTTAAATCTCCAGCAATGCAAGTCAATCAGCAGCAGGGCCATCGAGCTACTTGTGTCACATCTGTGGAGGTGTGACATCCTCTCCTAAATTGTTGAGGGGGATGGAACACCCTCTGCAGAAGAAGGCAGAGGTGAAGGATGGTTCCTGGTTGAACCAAGATCAGCCTTACTTGGCGTTACCTAACATATGGTAGCTCTGATCAGCAGCAGCAGCAAAACACATATAGGGTGTTGGTCGTTTGAGCTTAGTTTTAGATTTTTGGGCTCACATGCGTGGGTCTTCTGATTTCTTCTCACACTGGTAATCTGGTTGTTTTCCAGGGGCTTTGGCGATTCATTCTTCTTTTTTTTGCAGGTATTCCTTTGTATCAGGAATCTGTTTGAAGTGTTTTGGGCTCCGTTAGCCAGCCGGGAGGCCTTTTGGCCATGGTTCACTGTGAATACAGTTACCAGGTTCCAGTTTTAGGTTCTGTCATTCTCTTTGATAGAATATTTTTAGCATAACCTCGGGATACCGATTGCTGGTATGCGAGTGCTAAGCTTCCTGTGTTCAAGTCAAGTCTCACGCGTTAGTTTTCGGGTATCTGTCCATTTTGGTTTTACCGGTTCTTAACGTGTTTGCTGTTTCAGTTTTAGATGGGTTGGGAGTGCTTTCACTTCTGGGCTTGTTGGTTATTAGTTGTGGTTTTGTACTTGCTTTTGGCAGTTCTAAGTTTTTTTCCTGAGATGCAGGGTTTGCGGCCGGTGGGGGGGGGGGGCGGGGGGGGGGGGGGGGGGGGGTTTTTCCCGTCCCGCGGCTGTTGTTTTGGGGGGGGAAAAAGGAGAACCACAAATAAAAAAAAAAAAAAAAAAAAAAAACCTTTTTTTTTTTTTTTTTTTTTTTTTTTTTTTTTTTCTTTTGGTATCAATTATCATTGTCAATTATGAGAAATTTTCATTATTTTAAATTGTTTGGCATCTATTCTGAATTTTATTTTTATTTAAAATAATAGAAAAACCTCCAAATTCCATAATGAACTTTTTGTCCATTATGGATTATGATGAGAATTTCATTATCTTCATTTGTGTAAGTTTACTTAAAGTTCTATAAGTAAGATGAGGGTAAAATAGTCAATACACATTCTTTTATAACAACCATACTTTTTCCTTCTTTTCTCACTTGTTTACTATCATTTTTAACAATTTTTTATCTTGACACCAAACTTATTTTCCATTTCATAATTTATTTTCGATAAAATTCACCAAACCATTTTTCATTCTTGACCAAAAATGAATTCTTGTACTTATTTATTTTAAATAGGCATAATAGAGAATGAGAATTGATACCAAAAAGAGCCTTAGGTATGATTTCTCTGTTCCATTTAATTGCCAGTAAATCATTTCTGAGGTGAACTATACTATGCTACTTCTTATATATGTAATTGGAATAAATACCTTATTACTTCTTATATATGTAATTGGAATAAATACCTTATTTCTGTTATATATTTTTTTTATTATCTTAGGTATGATTTCTATTTGTGTGATTTAATTGCCACTAAATCATTTCTGACGAATTGAATGAATATGGATATCTTACCCAAAAAAAAAGAATGAATATGGATATAGAAATTCGCTTGGGGCCAATTTCTTTTACTAAATTGTTGTACCTTGAGAGTTGAGACACAGGTCTTTAACAAAGGCGCCTTAAAGTTGGACTTTCGTTGGATGTCAACGTCCATGTGTTAATTCCATGAGACTGTCATGTGAGATTACTTAAATATCTTTATAAAAAACAGAGGAAAATAAAGAGATTGCGGTAAGAAGAAAATTATGAAGAGTTGTTGGATTTGAGTTTAATGGAGAAGAGTAGATGGGTTTTTACATCCAAGTATATATTAGGGTACAATAGGTTTTACAATTGTACCTCAGATTCTAGCAGAATTGAAGTTTTGTTTTTGAAAACTAAAGGGGGTGTAAATGTTTGAAGGAATTGTCGGAGTAATTTACTCTTTTTTTTCTTCTAATTATCGTAGAAACCTGCTGCCAATTTGAGAAAGCCAATTTGCTAGAGCCACTTTGTATTTCTCTATCTTCATTTATGAAAAGGAAAATAACCACCACTTGGAGCCTCCTTAATATCTTCTCATGAAAGGATTTTTAGAAAAAAGTAAAAGATGTGGATATCATATCAAATAAAATAGTATATATATCTTATTTATTTATTATTATTATTTTCATTCTCCTGTGTCTCTCACAAAGTTTCATGTTTGACCTTCACAAGAGATGGGATGGAAAAACTTGTTTTAGCAGTAAGCAGACATTTTACATATCTCTTAAATCATAAAAGGTTCTCTTTTCATATTCCCACTCGTGTTAAATAAACAAATCAAAATTCTGTTTAGTGGAAAAGCTTCCTTTTTTTCCACCCATTTTTTTTCAAATATTTTATTCCATCAAGCCAATAGCCTATAAAAGGAAGTGGTAATAAATGAGTAGTAGTTGCTCTTTTAAAGGTTTTCAACAAAAAAAGCTGCTCTATTAAAGGTTCAGGTACATTCCAGTTCCGTTGGTGCCTCGCATATTCTAGGGCTTGTCTTGTGATAGGGAAATCAACAATCCCAGTGAAATTGCTCCACTGCCATCAAAGAGTTTACATGAGAATGACAGTCTTCCGACCCTCGCAAAGCTTTGGGGATGTAAAAGGGTAAGTATTTGCATCTGTTTGGGAGAATTTGAAACTATCCGGTAACTAATCAAATCAAAGATTAAGATGATGATAGTAATATCGACTCATTATTTGATCAATTCAAGTTAAGCTGCCATATTAGTATATATATATATATATATATATATATATATATATATATATATATACAATATAAGATAACGTGATTGTTTTCTAGATTTTTGTTAATTAAAATAACTATAATAAAATTCAATAGTAGATGATGCGTCCAAATTCTGTTAAGCCTCCGGCTCTCTTGGTTATGGCCTGCAAAAAAGAGTTAGACAAGGCCTGACCGTGGGGGTCGGGAGGCCACCTCCAAAGTTGAAGTCAATAGCTGGACTGATCACGAAGGCTCTGGCTGATTGTAGAGCATAAGAATGAATACGTAATAGGAAACGATTCAGATACCTCTAGAGTGAGTTCATCACTTGTTTATATAGACCTTACCTCCAATTCTCGACCGTTTAGTGAAGTCTCAATTTCTTTCGGTGGACGTCCGATCATAGGATTTCTTCCTAGATATTCGGGGACGCAAGTAGTTACCAATCTTGGCACGATTCCCTCACTGCTCTACCGATAATTGCCTCCTGCAAATTAGCTTCGTCTACCGCAATGTTCGGGAGGTCGTACCAGACTTGTAACTGAAGTGCGGCGCCTTTAAGCTTATTAAATTAAGTTTTGGTGGGTCCCGTTTATGGTCTAACCAGGACGAAGATTGTGAACCCAGTCCAAAGGTTCGGTGCAATTTTCCTCATATCATTTGCCTCGCAGGCCAACCGTTCGAGCAACGCCGTAGAATGCTTGGTCTAGTTTGGTATCTTCACCGATCATGAGTAAATACGAAATATATTTGTATTTAATGCTCCTGACATCTCTTTCTAGCGAGGTGCCGTCGAACTGTTCTGACGCCTCATTGCTTGTGCATAATGTGCCACGTGGCTGTCAGGGAGATGCATACATCACATCATGTCGTCCAAACCGTCGTGTCTCAAGTTTTTATCATCATGGCGAAGGTTTTTGAACCGTCAGTGATTACAGACCATTGATGTTTTGCAAATCGTTCGATCTTTTCCATCGAATCGGTGCGTGCCCTCGTCCGTCGATTAAATTCAATCTCGCCTGTTCATTCGTATTTTGAATCTATAAAAGGTTCCTCATGCCTCATTTCCTCTTTTCACTTCTCCGCTCTCCTGCGTCAGAAAACATTTGCCTTTAAGCTTTCCAACTTGTGTTCTTGCAAGTCCTCTGTTTTAGCCTATGTGATTCAAGCCCTGTCCTTCTAATTTCCTCATGATCACAAGTAAGTTTTACTTCTCTTTCTTTTTTCACATCATTCTGTTATCTTTTTTGCATTCGCACAGTTTATCCTTTGTTATTCTGTCCATCCCTTTCTGTCAAAAAATGGGTAGTGGTACTGGTAAGACTTCAGAGGAGAGTGATTCTATAGACCGCTTGGTAGAGAGTGAGGAATATGCTGAAAAGGGAACTCCTACGGCTTTTTTTGAATTCTCTAGTGATCGGGACCATAGGGTGACCGAACACTAGTTGCAATCGGCTCCGGCCAGCCCTAGAGACCCACCTGGCAACGCCCCTATCACAAAAAGGTCTTCCTCAAAGAAGAGGAAAGCTCCTAAGAAGACAACGGCAGAGAGTTCCCGTCCGTCAAAAAGACCTTCCATCAGTCCCTCAGACATCATTTCTGAGGTTTGTTCAGCACACCTTAAAAATATTTATTCCGAATATTCAATTCTGCGTTCCTGTGTTCTTCGTGCCCCGAACTCGGATGAAAGGGTCAACTCCAATCCTCAGGGGGAGTTCTCTCTTTACCTTGATTCTTTCAAGAGCGGGGTTCGACTTCCTTTCTTCTCTCCCGTAATTGCCGAAATTCTCAACCACTGGAGTATTTGCCCTGGTATGCTCCTCCCGAACAGCTAGAGGCATATAATTGGTTACCTAGGGCCATGTCATGAGCTAGGGTTAACCCCTTCTCTAAGTGTTTTTTGCCATTATTATTCCCTGAGCAAGTCGAATCCTTCTGGGTGGGTATTCCTTTCCAAGTGCCCGAAGACCGATTTGAACTGGCAAGGGGGAATCCTCGCCGAAGGTACCTGCCCTTCTAATAACAAAGGATGGCAAGAAAAGTTTGTTTTCTGTAGGGTTCCCGAATCCTCTCTTAAATTCTCGATGAGATGGAACACTCGGGATTCCTTTACCCAAATAAATCGTCCTTCCTTTCTTTCCGACCACGATAACGAAACAGTTCGGACCATCAAGGCCATCTCCTGGCACTCAAAAATCCATGGATATGCCATGGAGTACGAACATGGAGTACGAAGTCGTTCTTTGCTACTAGGGTTTGAGCCATGTGAGCGCCCGAAAACTTTAATTTCTTTTCATTTGTACATGTACTTATTGTCCTTATAATGACCTTGATCTTTCGTTGACTTGCAGTGCCTCCCAAGTTTAATAGTAGTGCCATCAAATCGTTGGCTCAAAAGAGTTTGGCCACTGCCGAGGAGAGACTTCCCCAAAAGGGGAGAAAAGATGTCCCCGAGGGCACTCCTTCCCCGAAGGGGGCTTCATCTGTTGCTGTCCCGAAAGGGGTAACTCCCAGCTTTTGAGGACAAGGCAGGATCATGCTGCCAAAGGGAAAGAGCCAAGAGTGGTTGAAGAGTCCACCCATGATGATGATGCTCTTATTCAAAGGAGAAGGGAACTGACCGATGATGCTGCTTCTAAGAGGAGCAAAGTCGATCAAGGGGAAATCTATGTTCCCAAGTGGAAGGTGAATCTTCGAGACCCGATTCTTTTGGATACCAATGCTTCCATTGACTGAGCCATTAATGCTCGAACTCCGTGCGATCTGAAAGCCTTGAGTGAGATGTCCGATGATGAGTTGGTGAACTCTAACATCAAGTATATCCTGATTCTTTATTTTTCCTTTTGGCCGAACCTCCTGTAGTATGCTGACTTATCTCGCATTATTGATACAGGGTTCTTACTGAGAATTTCCATTGCGAGATGGAAGCAAATATGAGGGTTGGCCGCGTCTTCGCGTAAAAGTCAAATATAGTGATGATATTGCTGAAAAGAGGCTAAGGGAAATTTCCCAGCTGAAGGAGGAGAGAGACCGACTCGTACCTTCCACTGGGGAACTTATGTTGCTAAGTCCCAAATGGAAGATATGAGAAAGGAGCTAGGAGAGCTAAAAAGCAATGTCTTGATCTCAGAGTCCAAAATTGAGAGTCTCACTCGGGAGAAAGAAAAATTGGAAGAAAAGCTAGAAGCTGCTACTTCTCCCCAAGGTCCCAAAGATCTGATGTAAAATCCAGCTTTTACCTAACCTTGACCCGACCCGGTCATTGTTGTGTTTGTAGGTCCGAAGACCCAAAGTGGTGGTAGAAGGGGCTTATGGGCCCTTCTAGTTGATGACGTGGTGTCGGAACTCCAGTATATGGACATTGATGATGCTGCTCCTTCCTTGAGCACATTATCAATGTTAAATTAGAATCTACGCACTGATGAAGAGTGAGACAGTTGAGATATCAAACGGACTCCTGTGCATAATCCAAAGGTACTCCCTAAAACTAGACCTCTTGAGTGAATTGTAGGAGAAAATGTAAAACCCAGCCCTAACCTTGACCCGGAAACCTTGTTATTTGTAGGTCCGATGACCCGAAGTAAAGTAAGAAGTCAGCTTTGGGCCATCCCAGTGGAGGACTTGGTGTCTGGCTTTGAATCCATGAGAGTTGATGATGAAGTTCTATTTATGGAAACTGAATCTTGATGAAGATCGGATTAGTTGACGGACTTGGAGTGCTCTCTATCTTGGTTTGAAGGCATTTCTACCTATTAGGTAAGTCACTTGACATGTGTGCAAAACCCCTTTAGGATTGGATTTGATTTGGGTCTTCAATTCCCTGTTTTGGAATTGCTGTCAGCATTGGTCGACTGATTGGTCGACTGGACCAGTCGACCAATCCACTCGACCAATGAGTGCTGTCTTTGGCAATTAGGTTTTTCTTGCTCTATTTAAGTCCAATCTCGAGTCTACTTCGTATTTGCTGCCTCCAAACTCTTTGGAACGAACCAAAGACCTCTGCAAGTCATCTCCCTTGCATCCTTGGTGATTTTCTTGACGGATCTTCGTCGAAACTCTTCCTTTTCATCAAAAGGTATGTCTACACTCTCTTCTTCTCCTCTATCTCTTATTTTCTTTCCTTTTTGAGTTGAGACAGTAGAGGAGATGCTGCATTCTCTGTTGCAAACATCTCTGGACTTGTCTCTCATGATCATCCTAAGGATTAAAGGCTAGAACAATGATCTTAACCATGATCATTGCAAGCTTTTGAAGGAATCATGATCAAACCATGATCTAATCTTTGTTAAACTTCTGATTTGAATTCTGATCTCCTTGGATCTTCTATATTGATCATGTTAGTAGTTAATTGCTGTGTTTTCTTTTCATGATCCATGATCTATCAATCTCTAGTTGTTCTCTTCTACCATACTATGTGTTCTTCATGAATCATGATAGTTACATATATGGTAGGTTTTGTTTCCTTAATTAGATTTATGCTTTTAAGCCTATTTCCTTGAAGATCTAAGTATGCTTTTCATGATACCTTTACCTGAAGCAATGATCCATCCTCCTATTGTTCTTGTCTTTGATTTCTATTTTGAATTCATCAAGATCCATGGTTGATCTAATTATGGTAACTTTTTGTTTCCTAATTTGGATCTTGATGTCTTGTTTGGATTAGTGTTTTGAGGTCCCGTATATGTTAGAATACTACTGATGTAGTTTACCCCTTGATTAGTACCCTTTGGAACCACCAAATTCGGATTTCATATCTTAAAACTCTGTTTTTTTTAGGCTACTGTCTGCATTGGTCGACTGATTGGTCGGTTGGACCAATCGACCAATCCACTCGACCAATGAGTACAGCAACTCCGGAATTGGTCCGTGTTGGATGTTTTGGTATCTTTTCTGTTAGGGATCTTTCCTAATATGTTGTATACACTTGTTTAGGACCTTCTTCTCAAGTTTGCCAAGATCTTACTTGATTTCTTAGGATTCCTTTGCGAGTTATAAAAGGTAAGGATGGTTATTTCCTTAATTGCATAGATAGCATGAATCTAGTTTCTATATTTGAATATCATTGATATGTTTCCTTAATTAGATTCTTACAATGATATACTACTGTTGCATAACATTGATTACAGTAGATTGCTTAATCATATTGAATTGATTCATGTATGATTTACTTACCAATTATATACAAAGTGATTGTAATTATTGATTTCTTTCCATATATGAAGTTACCATATATGTGATGATATGAATTGATGCATGTGTATGCTTAAGTATGGTTTGGAAAGGAGAGGTGTCCTTTTGACACTTCTGTCCTTGGACTACTAAGGGAATATTATGGGATGTTTCCGGAGATGCCCTCTGGACACCTTCCTAAACTGTTGGATGACATATCCAGGATTGTCTAGTAGTGTTTGGCTAGGATGTCCTGTTATGTTAGACCCTAATCGGAGGGGTATTGAGACCGAACGACCCGTGGTAGCAATGGGGATTCATGGGCGCTCAAGACCGGTAACCAACCCGTGAGAGGACAGGAATCACATTGTGGGGGCCATTTATTGGTAGGGTTGCATATGGTTAGACTTGGGCTCACGGGCGCTTAAGACCGGTAACCAACCCGTGAGAGGACGTGAGAACTTCCCGTTTACCATATGTGGATGATCAATAGGGTTGATGAGTCCGTAGTCAGGGACTATGAGGACTCTAGTGTGAAGGATACCGGAAAGGATCGTCGGGGACGAGGAATGGACGTATCCGGATCGACTTGATGTAACCGAGTAGAAGACTTGCATTTGGCTAGGTTTTACCCCGACATGCGCCGGTACTTAGACCAATGGTGATGTGAGAGAGTGGTGACCTATACCCCCAGCCATGGAATGTCCCGAGGGATGCCGGACCCATTACCAACTGATGATGAGTGATTGAGACCTTCCTAAAGAAGTACGGTGCTATGACTTAAAGCATGTCTGCCAATAGAGACCAGCGTATGTAGAGTTAGATTCATTCATTCATTGCTTGTCTCATACCATATTGCATTTATGTTTGTTCTGAAATCCTGCCATTTATGTTATTATGGATTTAATCGCCTTACCGAGTTTCTTTGAAACTCATTCCTTTATTGTACAATGTTTGTTAGACTATTCTGCGCAGTGCGAATATTATGACGGCCCCTATGAAGAAGCGCAAGGAGAAGAGGCATATCTCCAGGAAGGTGATTGCGGTTACAACAATTACACTGGAGATCCCGCGAGTGGTTATGCTCCGTACGATGCTTAGTCCGACCATTGAGTGGAAGCGCCCTTGTGCTGTTTATGAGATTTATACTTATAGGGATGTTGTCTATAAAGTGGAGAACAATTTAGTTACCCATTGTACTTGCTACTGGGATTAGATTCTTTCTAGTTTATTCTCTTTTAGAGCTACTTTTCCGCTGGTTGTAGAGTGGGATTTTTGCCTCACTTTACTTATCTGTTTTGACACTCTGATTATATCTAGTATTCTGATTTATTTATGATTCATTCTTTCCTTATTAGATCTATGGTTTATCTTCCGCACTTTTATTATGATTGTTCATGATTATGTTATTGTTTATGTGGGAGGTTGATTACTCGATACCTGATCTTCGGGCTGTGGATCACACTCTCGGGTATGCCAGATAGGGTACCGGCTGGGAGGATGTGACAGAAAACCCCATGCAATTTGACCTTGTATAGCCCTTGTATAGCCCTCCATGTCCACACCTTAAGTTGCTGAACTTTCTGTAAAATTCTGCAGAAACATGTTTTGGTCGATACTATTGGTCGATACTATCGACCAAATGTATAGACCAACAAGTTTGCTGAACCTGGGTTTAAAGATTCTCTTGAATATTCTTTTCTATTTATTTATTCCTCGAGACTGGAGCCCTATTCTAGCGGTTTCAACATTTGAGAACGTGGGAGAGCCTCTCAAGAACTTCTCCTTGGTAATGGTGAAGCATCTACTCCATTAATCATTGCCAACCACTCATTTCCACTATCTTGTTCCACTCTCAAGGTATGACTCTCTCTCCTAATCACTTTCTCACTCCTCTTTTCTCTATTTTACTGTTGGGACCATGGCCAAGGTGCTGCAACCTTGCAAACACCTTGCCATGAGCCTTCTATACCTCATACATTGATGTTTTCACCGATATGACTGATTTATTCACCTCATGATCATTAACTACACATTTCCATGATTTATTGCTCACCAACTTGCTTTATTTACCAAAACTGAGAAGAAGCCCATGATTAACCTAATCTACACCTTGCATATGAGTTCAATGTTGCTTCTAAGTGATTCCCTACCTAATCCCCTATGTTTTCCCCTGATTTGCATTAAGATATAGCCAATGCCATGTTTAACAACTCTTGACCTTGATAAATCAATTTGGGGATTTCCAAATGGACCATTGGATTATGTTAAATTTTTGATAATTAGTGTCCCTATGTTGTGCTTACACTATTCCCCAAGTTTCGTATTGATCCGAGACCCGGAAGACCAAATCTGGGCCAAAACCCAAAAAGCTAGCTTGTTGTCCAAAATCCTTTTGGTTGATGCTTGTTGGTCGATGATATCGACCAAATGTATCGACCAACGAGTTCTTTGTCAGCAACTTTTGCCTAGTTTTGATTCGCTCGATCTCCGATTGTTCTGATTTCTTCTCTAACCTTTCATATATGCTTGTTTAGGGTTTTAAGACTATTTGGGCCACTTGCTTGTGATCTTGGACCATTCTCTTCTCCAATTCAAGGTAAGGATAGTTATCGATATAATTACATAGGACATGGAATTTTGACTTGGTGTTCCTAACCTAGTGAGCATAGTTTCTATTTCATATTCCTATCATGTTAGACTTGCTACATATGTCTTTCAACAGTAGCTTTGTGTTTACATTATTTTATTTCAATGTCTTATCATGTTTATCAATTTCAATGTATGATGACTTATGTCAATGTCATGAATCGAATGTTTATTATGAGGTTGTATCTTGTGAATTGATATGATGAACTTGGGCACGTGATTGCTTAAGTATAACTTGGGATTGAGGAGTACCCTACTGGTGCTTCTGTCCTTGGACATCGGAGGGAATAGTATGGGATGTTCTCCGAAGGTGTCCATCGATGCTTTCCCGAGTTATTGGATGACATACATAGGACTTGTCTAGATGTATGCCTAGGATGTCCCTATCATATCAAACCCGATTCGGAAGGGCATTGAGACCGAACGACCAATGGTAGTAGTGTGGATTTGTGAGCGCTCAAGACCGGTAACCACTCCGTGAGAGGACATAAATTGCATTGCGGATACCCAGAAGGGGCCATTTATTGGTAGGGTTGCAAATGGTTAGACTTGGGCTCACAAGCACTCAAGACCGGTGAAATGATCCATGAGGGGGACATGAGAGCTTCCCCTCTACCATTTGTGGATGACCAATAGGGTTGACGAGTCCGGTGAGTAATATCCGTGACTCTAGTGTGAAGGATACCGGAAAGGATCCCGAGAGGGGAGGAATGGACGTATCTGGAACTGACATGATATTATTAAGTAGATGACTTGCATTGGACTAGGTTTTACCTTGACATGCGCCAATACTTAGACCAAATGGTGATGTGAGAGAGTGGTGACTGAAACCCCAACCATGGATTTGTCCGAGAGGGATGCGGGACCCAATTCCCCCGGTGATGAATGATCGAGACTACCTAAAGAAGTATGGTGCTATGACTTAAAGCATGTCTACCATAGATGACCAGCATACTTAGAATAAAATCATACTGCATTATATGCTTCATATCATCTGCATCATGTTATGATTATCTTGTGGTTTATGTGTGGTGGAATAACTTCCTTGCTGAGTTCTTTTGAACTCATTCCTTTTCTGTTGCAATATTTTGCTAGGCTACTCTGCAGGTGATTACTCTGATGGTACGTTCCTTGAGGCGGCCCCGAATACCTCATACTACTATCCGGAGGCTAGCTACATTGAAGACTTCAGTGACGGTACCGAAGCAGATCCTCCGGCGTATCAGGGTTAGCCCTGGAATAGTATGGGAGCAGCCATATTGGGTCTCTGTGGTCTTCACTATTGAAGAGAACATATTTATTGTGGAGGAGACTTATGTGTAGCTGCCCACCTCCTTTTTTTGTGACAATTAAACTTAGAGGAATTGTAATACCATTAAATTAAATTTCATAACTTGAGACTTGTACTTAATTTAATTTTGACCTCACTTCCGCTTATTTGAAGGAGTGGATTCCGCCTTAACTGCCTTCTTAATTTATCCGATATGATATTTATTTCCGTACTCTGATTATCCTTGGTATCTCATTTTTGAATTCTATGTTTATCAATTGTTAGTTTAATATTGATTGTTCATGATTGTGTTATTGTCGATGTGGATGATGTGGTCCCTGAACTATTGATCTTCGGGGCTATGGATCACATCCCAGGTATTCCAGATAGGGTACCGGCTGGGTGGATGTGACATCTGAAGCCGGAGGTTTGAAAAGCATGTGTCCTGAAATACTTGAACAACGTTCCGTTCGGTGAATTGCTCAACCTATACAATCTGGTTGCTTTTGGTTGCTTCTCGTTTGGGCGCACCTTTCTGAGACTCGATCGGCTAAAGCCGAGTCATTTGAATTCGTACTCTTTAATTCTTCATACGGTCCCCCATTCAATAAATATAGGCTTTTGCGATTGGGAAACTTGCATCAATGTAATCCTGCTTTGCGATCGGGAAACACGCATCAATGTTGCGGTTGATTCCGATCATAGCTTTTGTCCTTCCTCTAGCGCCACAATCTTCATTGGGAAGCGTAACCATCACCTAGCTTTAAATGCTTCAATTGGCAGTTCATTACCCAAGCCAGCCCTCTTTGTAACCGGCGCCATAATCACCATGTGTGTCACATCCACACAGCCGGTATCCTATCTGGCATACCCGGGATGTGATCCACAACCCAAAGATCAAGATCGAGCGGCCATGCCTCCCACATACACGATAACATAATCATGAACAATATAATCAATGTTTAAAGTAATAAACATATCAAGTGAATAAGATAAGGTAATCAATCAGAGTGCGGAAATTATCAAGTATCAATTACACATAAAAGTAATCTCAAAAGAGAAAGAGTGATCAGGAGTCACTCCTTCAATAATAGCGGAAAAGTGGTTAATCAAACTCAGTTACAACCAGTATCAAGAGTAAATCCATAAGAGTTAAAAACAACATATCCGAGTGTTAAACAGTAATCTAGGGAAATGGGGCACTAAGCAAAGGTTTCTTCTATTTTTATGATTGTTTCTTCATAAGAATGGATGAAGTGAACTCAGCACGGCCGCTCCCTCACCATGGTGGGGCTAACCCTGGTACGAACCATAATCCTCCTCGGCACAATAATCTTGACTCTCATCGTGGCCATCACTCGAAGGGTAGTATGCGGGATCATAGCTCTTCTCGTAGAGTGCGCCGTCAGAGTCTTCTACACCTGCAGGATAATCTAACAATTTGCACAAAAGGAATGAGTTGAAAAGAACTCAGCAAGGCAAGTTGTTTCATAATACACAAGTCATACGATACAAGTCACGATATGATGCAAGATGATATGAGACAATGATGATATATGATTTTAACCCTAAGTATGCTAGTCTCTAAGGTAGACATACTTTAAGCCATAGCACCATACTTCTTTAGGTCGTCTGTTACTCCCCCTCAATCATACATGATATCTTGGGTCTACCGGGGTAATTGGGTAAAGTCCTCATCAAAACCATGGTTGGGGGTTAAGTCACCACTCTCTCACATCACCATTGGTATAAGTATTGGCGCATGTCACGGTGAAACCTAGCCCAATGCAAGTCATCTACACAGTCGTATCATGTCAGATCAGGATACTTTCCCTATGGCACCGACCAACTCGGTTCTATATCCTTCACACTAGAGTCAGCGTATCCTATGGCTCCCACCAACTCGAACTACGGACTTATCAACCCTATTGGTCATCCACAAATGGTAAACGGGAAGCTCTCATGTCCTCTCATGGGTTGGTTATCGGTCTTGAGCGCCCCTGAGCCCAGGTCTATCCATTTGCAACCCTACCAATAAATGGCCCCTTTAGGGTATCCGCAGTATGGTTTAAGTCCTCTCACGGAGTAGTTACCGGTCTCTAGTGCCCATCAACCATACTCTAGCACGGGTTGTTCGGTCTCAATACCCTTCCGATTCAGGTCTGATACAACAAGGATAATCCTAACCATACACCTAGACAATCCTATGTATGTCATCCAATAACCCGGGAAAGTGTCGATGGACACCTTCGTAGAATATCCCATACTATTCCCTCCGATGTCCAAGGACAGAAGTGTCGGAAGGACACTTCCCAATCCCAAGTCATACGTAGTCATTCACAAGCTCAATCTCATCATATCATACATAATCAATAATTCATCATATAAACAAAGGCATATCATAACATGATTATTCATATACATAACCATAAAGGAGAATTAAGCATGATATTCCAAATGACATGTAACATACAATTACTGATAAAATGCATACAATAGTCATGCATGGTTAAGGAGTACACATAGGAAGTATATCTACTGAGTTTCCAAAGTATAAGCATGTTTGCATAATCAACAAACTTGAGGTGGCGGCTGTGCTTACCTTAATCGAGTCGGGAATAGAATTAAGAGTCACCAAAAATAGCCCCAAAAGTCAGTGTTGTACCCTAGACAACATATAAACAACATTAGAAAAGAAAGCAATCGAATCGGAGGTCAAACGAAGCATTTCGGCCACAAACAGGGATGCTGTCATATCTTGGTCGACTGGCTGGTCGATTGTCAGTCGACCAAAGCTTGATAGTAATGGGCAGAATTGAAGATTTGGTCCGAAACTGATCTTTCGGTGCTCCGATCGACACGAAATTTGGAGGGCATGATTATGGCAATATGGGGACACTACACACCAAAAAATTATCACGATCCAACGGTCCAATTATGAATATCCAAATCGAAACCCTATGTTTTATATGCTAAACATCACATATTGAATTGGAATTGATTGCAATAGTGAGGATTGATGGGGAATCAATTAAAGGGATGATAAGAATTGAATTAGGACCATAATTCAATAGTAATTCCATTTAGCATACCACTACACTTCAATTTGAACTAAAGAATAGGTTGAAATGAAGGGAATCAAAGCAATGCAATGTAAGCAATCTTAATGGGAGTATAACATAGCAAGAGTGGGGTGATAATCATGGAATTAAAAGGGGAAAATCATGGTTAAGTGTTTGCAAGGTTGCAGCACTTCAACCATGGTCTTAAGATCATAAATTGATAGAATAATGAGTAGATTAGAAGAAGAATAAGAGGAATCATACCTTGAGTTGATGATTGAGGTGTAAAACTAATGATTGGAGTCAAAGATCTTCACAAACACCAAGGAGAGCCCAAGAGAGTGACACTTTTCGTTCTCTGGAGTGCCAATGATTGGGGTAGACCTTCATTCATGAGTTCAAAAAAGGTGGGTCAAAATGGGAAGTAATTTTTTGAATTTTCAAAATTCATTACTGATGGTCGATTGGCTGGTCGACTGTCAATTGACCAAGCAGTCGACCAAGGCTTGACAACAACTTTGAACAGGGAATTGGTAGGCCAGACATATCCGAATTGAGTTGGGTTTTCTCCTACAAGTCTAGTTTCAAGAAATACCTTCGGATTGAGCACGGGGGGTTCCAATAGGTGCTTCAACTAATTCAATCTTCTTCGATGCTCAGACTTTCACTAAACACTGAAAATGTACTCAAGTAAGGGGCATCATTGTCAATGTCCATAGGCTCTGGATCAAGCATCCATTCTTCAACTACGAGGGCCCACAATTCTCTTCTACCTCCACTTCGGGTCTTCGGACCTACAACAGTACAAAATCCGGGCCGGGTCAGGGTTAGGATAAGGCCGGATTTTACAATGTGTAGGATGTGACAAGTTTAAACCCTTGTTTCGAAATTTGAAAAGTCACTCAATCACCACCATTCATCTTTGCAGACTTCGAACCATCACTGATTTGATGACGTCGATCCTCTTAGCCTGAGTCTTTTCATCCTTCCACTTCATACTTATTTATACCCTTCAATGTTCCTTCTTCATCCATTTCTTTACTTCAAACTTTCCTATTATACGAAAGTCGCCTTTGTGAAATCCAGCCCTTTCCTAACCTTGACCCTGACCCAGATCCATTTGTGTTTGTAGGTTCAAAGACCCGAGAGTAGTGGAAGAAGAGACTTGTGGGCCCTCATAGTCGAAGATTCGGTGTATGAGTCAAAGCCTATGGATATTGACAATGATGCCCCTTACTTGGATACACTGTCAGTGTTCACTGAGAAACTGCACTTAGAAGGGGGAGAGCGTATGTCACATCCCGTCCTAATCCACTCAGGGGGTACCCTATTTGGATTACCAGGGGGTGATTCACGGTCTCGCCGATCAAGTTTAGGAACGATCATAGCCACTTAGCACAATAATATAATCAGAAGCAAGAACAAATCTTTGTATTCAATTACTTTAATAATAAAAGTCAAGAAAGGATCTCAGAAGGATCACAATGAACATCAAAGTGTGGAAAAGATACCAATAAAATAAATAATCAAAATGTGGAATGAGGCGGAAACCCATTCTACAAAACCGCGGAAGGTAGATCGAGATAAAGCACATGTTACAACCAGTTCTCAAAAGAAGGGAAAGAAAAGATATGCAACTAAGTTACAGTTTCTTCTAACTTACACAATGTTTCCTCAATAACAAAATCATAAGAAACTTGACCAGGCCGAATTTGCTCCTGACAAATATCAGTCTCGTACTAATAGTCTTCACCAATGTAATCACCAAATTAGTAGTGTAAGAGTTATCAATTTGGTCTTCATAGTGTTGACCATCATAGTCAATAGTAGTAATACCTGCAAAAAGTCTAACGAAAGATATTGTAAAAGGAGTGAGTTCAAAAGAACTCAGCAGGGCAGGCTATTCCATAATAACATAAATTACATGATACAAAACATAGCACGATGCAATATGATATGAGACAGATGATGCATGTATGAATCTAACTCTATGTATGCTAGTCTCTAAGGTAGACATGCTTTAAGTCATAGCACCATACTTCTTTGGGTCATCAGTCACTCCCCCTCAACCAATTCTGTATCTTGGGACTGCCGTGGTAATTGGGTAAAGTCCTCTCAAACCATGGTAGGGGATTCGGTCACCACTCTCTTACATCACCATTTGGTATAAGTATTGACGCATGTCAAGGTAAAGCCTAGCCCAATGCAAGTCATCTACTCAGTTGTATCAACTCAGATCCAGATTCGTCCATTCCTTGCCCCGGGCGATCCTTTCCGGTATCCTTCACACTAGAGTCAGTGTAATGCCGGATTACGGACTCATCAACCCTATTGTCATCCAAAAATAGTAAACAGGAAGCTCTCACGTCCTCTCACAGGTTGGTTACCGGTCTTGAGCGCCCATGAGCCCAAGTCTAGCTATTTGCAACCCTACGGGTATCCGTAGTATGGTTTATGTCCTCTCATGGGTTGTTTACCGGTCTTGAGTGCCCATCAAACCATACCCTACCACGGGTCATTCGGTCTCAATGCCCTTCCAATTCGGGTCTGATACGACAGGGACATCCTAGCCAAACACCACTAGACAAGTCCTACGTATGTCATCCAATGATCCGGGAAAATGTTGATGGGCATCTTTGGAGAACATCCCATACTATTCCCTCCGATGTCCAAGGACCGAAATGTCAATAGGACATTCTCCAATCCCAAATCATACCTATTCAATCACATTCTCAATTCCATCACATCATACATAAATGATATTTCATCATATGAAACGAGATATAGTATAGCATGATCAATCACACATATGTAATTAACAAGAATACATAATCATGATAACCAAAATGATATATAACATGGTACTACTATCTTGAAGTATATACAGCAGTCATATGATGTTATAAATATAACAATTAATGTGAATCTATCAAGTTTCCAACATAGAGGCATAATTCACATAATCCATGTAATTATGGTAATAACCGATGATCCAAGATTCACAAAGGAATGATCCAATAATAGCGTTAAGACCCTAAACAAATATAAATAAGAGATTAGAGAAGAATTTGGGAAGATCGGAGGTCGAACGGGTCAAAACGGAGCAAGGTTGCTGTCAGCAGCATGTTTGGTCGATGCTCTTGGTCGATGGCATCGACCAAGGATGATTGACCAAATTAGTCTCGGGGCTGCATAATGGGTGTCACATCCTCCCAGCCGGTACCCTAACTGGCATACCCGAGAGTGTGATCCACAGCCCTAAAGATCAAGTTTAGGAACGATCATATCCATTTCGCACAATAACATAATCAAAAGCAAGAACAAATCATAATGTTCAAGTAATTTATAATAAAAGTCAAGAAAGGATCTCAGAAGGATCACTATAGAATATCAGAGTGCGGAATAACAAGATACCAAATCAAAAGACAACTGTAGAGTATAGCGGAAATATACCCTACAAACACATGCGGAAGGTAGATCAAAATCCAAGTAAAGCTCTAAGCTAATACAAGTAAAGTAAAAGATAAGTCTAGAAGAAACAAAAGAAATCAAATCCACATCTTCAGTCAGCTCTTCTTGCTCTTCAGTCTTCATCTTCTTCACCTTGTGCTTCCTCATACGTACCGTCAAAGAAATCCGAACCTGTAGAGAAGTCTAACAACAGATTGTACAAAAAAAGGAATGAGTTTCGAAAGAAACTCAGTAAGGCAAGTTAATCCATAACAACATAAATAACATGGAAGCAAACCATAACAAGATGCAATGCAATATGAAACAAGTAATGTATGTATGCATCTAAACTCTATGTATGCTGGTCTCTATGGCAGACATGCTTTAAGTCATAGCACCGTACTTCTTTGGGTAGGTCACGCATATGGCTCCTGTTGGTAGTGGGACCAGGCATCCCTCTCGGACAAACCATGGTAGGGGGTTAAGTCAACACACTCTCTCACAACCATTTGGCATAAGTACCGGCGCATGTCAGGGAAAAGCCTAGCCCAATGCAAGTCATCTACTCAGTTACATCAAGTCAGGTCCAGATACTTCCATTCCTCCCCTCTCGGGATCCTTTCCGGTATCCTTTCCACTAGAGTCACGGATATTACTCATCGGACTCATCAACCCTATTGGTTATCCACATATGGTAAACGGGAAGCTCTCATGTCCTCTCACGGATATAACTCACGGGTCTCGAGCGCCCATGAGCCCAAGTCTAACCATATGCAACCCTCCAATAAATGGCCCCCACAATGTGATTTCCGTCCTCTCATGGATATAACTCACCGGTCTTGAGTGCCCGTGAATCCCCATTGCTACCACGGGTCGTTCGGTCTCAATACCCTTCCGAATCGGGTCTGATATAACAGGGGTATATCCTAGCCAAACACTACTATACATCCCTAGATATGACAACCATTGATTCGGGAAAGTGTCGATGGGCAACCCCGGAAACATCCCATACTATTTCCGATAATGTCCAAGGACAGAAGTGTCAAAAGGACACTTCCCAATCCCAAACCAAACTTAAGCAAACACATTCTCAGATCAGTCATGACATACACAACCAATAGTTCATCATATAAAAGAGAATGTAAAAGCAACATCAGATTAAGCAGTAATAAGTAATTCATATAACATAAACAATGAAAAGATGATATAAATAAGTGCTACTGTTCCCACAGTAGGAGATCAGAATTAAAATACAATAACAGTAGGTAATCTCATAGTTTCATAAAGTAGAAACCAGAGAACAAGCAATCTATGTAGTTAAGGAATTAACTGTCCTTACCTTGATTATCGCCGAAGATAATCCAAAGATCAAAGAGAGAGGCTCCAAACATGGCAAATAAACCCCTAACAAGCATAGATACAACATTAAGAAAGATACCTAAAAGATCAGAGAGCAAATGAATCAAATCGAGCGAAAATTGAAGCTACTGTCTTCATTGGTTGATTGATTGGTCTAGTGACCCAGTCGACCAATCAGTCGACCAATCGAGTCAGTACGGGATAGTGAAAACTGTTTTGGCCATAACTTCTTCGTTTGAAGTCGGATTGATCGGAAATTCGAAGGGGAACTTCCTAGGATGTATTAGAATCATATGGGAAGATAAAATCATCAAGTCATGGTCAAAGATGGGTTCTTGATTTGACCCAAGAAACTATGGTTTCAACCTTATGGTTCCCATAAAAAGGTTATGATCACGGAAAGAGAGGGAATGATTGTTATCAAGAAAATAACAAGAAATCATAGAAATTCTGGTTTAGGTTAATAGAAACATTGCCCATGAGGTTTCCCTCACCTGGGAGGTTACCAAAAGGTTTCTAGAAAGATCATACAAGGGTTAGGGTTAAGGTTTCATGAATCTATTGGCTAGGGTTAAGATCATGATGATGATCATAGATCTCAAAGAGTAGAATGAGATCATGGAATTGATAGTTACAAGGATGCATCATCTTTTTCCTGATCTCAATCAAGAACAAGAAAGAAGAAAGAATAATTAGAAATCCTAATTAGGTTAAACATGGATCATGAAGAAAATATAGTATGATCAAGGATAAAGAATTAGAGAATGATAGGTTACAATTCTAGTAAGGAAAACACATTAATTGGATGTTAACAAGATCAAACAAAGGGTTCTTGGTTTGATCCAAGAGGTTAGGGTTTCACCCTTTTTTTGGCTCCCATGAAAAGGTTGAGAGCACCGGATGAAGGGAAGTAAATTGTTAGTAAAAAATAACAAGAAGAATCATTCAATGATAAAGTTTAGGTTCACATAACTTTTACCCAAGAGGTTACCCTCACATGGGAGGTTACCAAAGGTTCTCTGGATGACCACACAAGGTTAGGGTTTCAAAGGTTAGGGTTTCAAGATTAGGGTTTCAAGAATTCAACTGGCTGGGGTTGAGATTATGATGATCATAGATCTCAAGGAACAAGATGAGATCATGGAGTGGATGGTTGCAAGAGTGCATCATCTTCTTCCTTATCTCAGCAAAGAACAGATTAAAGAAAGATAATCAGAGATGGAGAAGGAAGAAAAGAGAGTAGACATACCTTTGATGCGAGAGGAAGAAGATTTCTTCAAGTCTTGTGAGAGATCACCAAGGAATGCAAGGGAATTGATTAGATTAGGGTTCTAACTCGTTCCAGAGGCTTAGGAGGCATATTAGGTGAAGTATTCCCGAGATTAGACTTAAATAGAAGAGACAAGACCAAATTGGTAAATTCAGACACCATTGGTCGATTGATTGGTCTGTTGGTCCAATTGACCAATGAATCGACCAATCAGGACAGCAAGGTTCAAACAGGGATTCGGAAGGCTATACAGGGTCAAATTGAGTGAGGTTTTCTTCTACAAGTCAATCAAGAAGTTTAGTTTTCAGAAATACTTTCAGATCAAGAATTGGAGTTCATTAGGTCCACAAACTAAGCTCATCTTCTTTGATGCGCAAGCAGGATTTGCCAGACATAGTTTAGCAATTTCGGACAAGGATTTGAAAGGTTATATGGAGTCAAATTGAGTGGGGTTTTCTCCTGGAAGTCCATTAAGAAGTCTAGTTTCGGAAAATATAATTGGATTGAGCACAGGAGTTCATTAGGTATTTCAACTAATTCACCCCTCTTCGGTGCGCAGATTCAGAACAAAACTGATGGCTCTCATGGAAAGGCTAGGGGTAATCAAGATTCACTCTAGGGAAAGAGAAACAAAGAATGCACAATCTGAAAAGGTGTTGGGAAGTTTCCAACAGATAAAAGAACATTAGGGTCTCAGATATGGTTACCTCTCATAAGAGTTGGTTACCTCCCATGAGAGTTACCCATAATTAATCTTTACAAAAACAACCCAAGATAGATAAAGGAACATCTCATTAATATTTCAAAATCAAGAATGGAATTAGGAAGGGTCTACCAATGAGAGGAAAGAATGTAAATAAATTCAAAGGAAAGAAATCCTAATATCCCATGGGAAGACTAGGGAGAATAAAGATTCACCCTAGGGAATAAAGATAAAGAAATCATAATAAAGAAAGTCTTGGGGAGGATCCAATGAATTAATAGAAAATAGAAGGGTTGCCAATTGGTCCAAGGAAAAACAAGGATCAACTCCTAAATCATGAGGACACAAGGGAAGGTCATGGTAATTGTATGAGACCTTCCCCACAATCATAAAGATAGGTAGAAAATTCAAGGAAAGTATCATCAAGATTTTGGTGGAGTCAAATTCAAGAATCATCGCCATATGGCTTCAAGAACATAGAGTGAATTGGGGGATTCACTCTAGGGCTAAAAGAATTAGAGAAGAGGTCATTACGCAGTGTAATAACCTTCTCATAATCAGAATATCAGAAGTAGAGAAGAAAGAATGAATTAAAGAAGAAGCGAATTGAATACCTTTTAGAAGAGAAACCGATGAAGAAATCTGAACAGATGCTTGAGGGTCTTCCTTGGCTTCGAAGGAGAGGATCTAGGGCTCTTCCCACGTTCTCCAAAGGTTTAGAACAGATTGTGATTGGAAAACATGGAGTTCCCCCTTTTTAATAGCACAAAGAGTCCAAGAATTACTAGGATTTCACCAAACTGACCAAATTGACCCTGCTGATTGATTGGTGGCCAAAGAGGAAGATCTAAGGTCCTTTCCACGTTCCATAGAGAGTTAGAAACCTAGTGGGAATGTTTACCACGAATTTAAAAGAAATAAAGCTTTTAAAAACCTTTAAAACAGAAAATTACCAAAATGCCACTGCCTGGACAGCTTGTTCAAAAATAGGGATTTAATGGGCCTAACTTCAATATTTTTGGATGGGCTTCTTTCAACACATCATAGTACTTACCTAGTATGGAGGGATGTCTTCAAACCAGGTTCAACAAAGCTTTAGGTCCATCAACCAAGTTCTTTTTCACTAGTGAGTAGTTCAACACCAAATCAATTAAGGTTTCCATAAGGAAACACCATCATCAATATCCATGGGTTTTGGGTCAAACACCATATCTTCTACTGAGATGGCCCACAAAGACATCATCCCTCATTTTGGGACATTGGATCAACCCTAAGAGAAAGGTCTGACATGGCTTCCTAAGATTTTCAAAGATAGTAAAACTGAAATCACGGTCAAACTTCAAAGTCAACATTAAACAAAACTGAAATCACGGTCCAACTTTAAAGTCAACATTTAAACAAACCCTTCTTTACCCAAAACATATAGGGTGCCCTGGCTAGGTTTGGGCTGGATTTCACAATGGGTTTTGGGGATTTTGGTCCAAAATTGGTTTTTCGGGGCTTGGATCAATCCGAAACTTGGAGAGGATGCTAGGAACAGTAGGAGGAGACTATGTAGCAAGAATTAACATGATCCAATGGTCAAATTGAAAACCCCCAATTTGAAATCTTATGTTCTATATGCTAGAACCATAGTCTTCAATGAAAATCATTGCAACTTCAAGAGAACCTAGGAATTTAATCAATAGAATGATGAACAACGAAAAATAGGCAATTACTAACATATAATCAGACATAATTGAAAGAGAAAATCAGATTAAGAGATGAATTCATGTTGTAAAGAAGAGAAAAATCAAAATAAGAAAGCAAGAACATCATGTATGAGAATCATAGCATGGAAAGGGTGAAGAGAGGTTTAATCAAAGCAAAAGAGCTTGTAGAAGAGGTGGTTGCAAGGTTGCAGCACCTTCTTCACGAAATCAGTAGCAAGAACAAGATGAGGTAGAAGTAGATTAGAGAGAGAGTGAGAGATTACATACCTTGTAGAAGAGATTAGAGAAGAGAGACAATGATTCTTGTAGAAGTCATCACCCAAGCCAAGGAGGAGCCTAAGAGGAGCCTTCCCACATTCTCAGGTGTTGAAATGAGTAAAATATGGTTCTAGGTTCGAGGTTTCACTTAAATAGAGGAAGGAATATCCAAAAAGCATCTTTTTCTCGAATCTGGGCTACTTTGGTCGATGCTCTTTGATTGATGGCATCGACCAAAGAGGATCGACCAAAACAGATTTCAGCAGAAAATCCAGAAATAGTTCAGCAACTTCAGACAGGGATTCAGAGAGCTATACAGGGTCAAATTGAGTGAGGTTTTCTTTTAAAAGTCAATAAAGAAGTCTAGTTTCCAGAAATACCTTCGGATCAAGCATGGGAGTTCATTAGGTACTTCAAATAACTCATCCCTCTTTGATGCGCAAGCAGGATTTGCCAGACATAGTTCAGCAACTTCGGACAAGGATTCGGAGGGCTATATGGGGTCAAATTGAGTGGGGCTTTCTCTTACAAGTCAATAAAGAAGTCAAGTTTCCAGAAATACCTTAGGATTGAGCACAAGAGTTCATTAGGGTTTTCAACTAATTCACCCCTCTTCGGTGCGCATATTCAAAATTAACACTGACAATGCTCTCAAGTGAGGGGCATCATCGTCAATGTCCATGGGCTTGGGCTCCGACACCAAATCATCAACCAAAAGGGTCCACAAGTCTCTTTTCCCTCACTTCGGGTCTTCGGACCTACAAACATAACAGATTCCAGGCCGGGTCAAGGTTAGGATAAGGCTGGATATTACAGATCTACGAGTAAGGAAAAGGTCTGGCATGACTTCCGAAGGCTTTCAAAGATAATAACACTGAAATCAAGGTCCAACTTTAAGGTCTAAAATCAAATGAGTCTTTCTTTATCTCAAAACAAATAGGGTGTCCTGGTTAGGTTTGGGCTGGATTTCACATTCTCCCCCCCTTAAAATAATTTTGTCCTCGAAATTGAGAGAGTACTAGGCTTTCGAAAGAGATGGAGATACATCGCTTTTACCTTGACTTTCTTCTCCCAAAATCTTCGGAAAACAATTAACAATAAGTCTTTTGTAAGAAACAAGGAATAAATCTAACATGCTTTGAAATCAAATCGAAAGTATGATCATGGCTTCATGAAGACTTCACAAGGATCATGGCGAAGATCAATATGAAGATCATAAAACCTTAAGAATGACAGGAGATTGTAGAAGAGATGGTTGCAAGGATGCAGCATCTTCTTCATAGTCTCAATCACAAGGAATAAAACATAGTAAGAGTAGATCAATATAGCACAAGAGAGATTACTAACCTTTGATTGAAGAATAGGAGATGAAAAGCTTGAAGTCTTGAAACAATTAGAAAGAATAACAAATCATGAAGATCACACTTGATTTTTCTTCGAAATCATCATGTGGAGAAATCACAAGGTTATAGAGTGTATGGAGGTCCACTCTAGAATAGTAGGGATAGAAGAATCAGTCATGGGAATGACTTAAGATCACCCGCCTATCAAAGGGAATGGAAGGCACAAGAAATCGTAGGGAAAATAGATCAGCTTTGGGGTAAACTTCTACTAAACGAAACTAGGCAACTCATATGACAAAGAATAAATCGAACAATGTATGTGGTAGGTATGCATTTGGCACAACAGCAAGGTTAGGACTAGGTGGGATTTCATAGCGTAGTTGAAGTACGTGATGCACTTCTGAGCTCGTTCCGAAGGTATTTATCTATTCTAGACTTGTTGATTGACTTGTAGGAGAAAACCCAACTCAATTTGGATCAGTCTAGCCTTCCATTTCCCTGACTGAGGTTGCTGTTCAGGCTTGGTCGGCTACTTGGTCGACTATCCAGTCGACCAATCAGTCGATCAATAGAATGGTAAATTCGAAAATTACAAAATTCTCTATTATTTTAACCCTACTTTTTGGGAACTTGTGAATAGAAGCCTAACCTAATCATTTGGCACTCTAGAGCACGAAGAGTGAGCTTCCCAAAGCCCTCTCTTGAAGTTGGTGAAGATTCTTGGCCTCAATCATTGCATTCCCTCTTCATTCACTTCCTCAAGGTATGTTCCTCTCTCTCATTCTCTAATCTACTCTTTCCTCCACTCACTCTCACTATTGAGACCATGGCTGAAGTGTTGCAACCTTGCAAACACTTAGCCATGTATTTCCCTTTCATCTCCATTAATTTCTTTTCATTCTTGCTGTCACATCCTCCCAGCCGGTACCCTATCTGGCATACCCGAGAGTGTGATCCACAACCCGAAGATCAGGTATCGAGTAATCAACCTCCCACATAAACAATAACATAATCATGAACAATAATAATAAAAGTGCGGAAGATAAACCATAGATCCAAATAAGGATAGAATGAATCATATATAAATCAGAGTACTAGATATAATCAGAGTGTCTAAAACAGATAAGTAAAGTGAGGCAAAATCCCACTCTACAACCAGCGGAAAAGTAGTTCTAAAAGAGAATAAGCAAGACAAAATCTAATCCCAGTAGCAAGTACAATGGGTAACTAAATTGTTCTCAACTTTATAGACAACATCCCTATAAGTATAAATCTCATAAACAGCACAAGGGCGCTTCCACTCAATGGTCGGACTAAGCATCATACGGAGCATAACCACTCGCGGGATCTTCAGTGTAATTGTTGTAACCGCAATCACCTTCTTGGAGATATGCCTCTTCTCCTTGCGCTTCTTCATAGGGGCCGTCATAATATTCAAGTGCACTGCAGAATAGTCTAACAAACATTGTACAATAAAGGAATGAGTTTCAAAGAAACTCAGTAAGGCAGTTAAATCCATAATAACATAAATGGCACGATTTCAGAACAAACATAAATGCAATATGGTATGAGACAAGCAATGAATGAATGAATCTAACTCTACATATGCTGGTCTCTATTGGCAGACATGCTTTAAGTCATAGCACCGTACTTCTTTAGGAAGGTCTCAATCACTCATCATCAGTTGGTAATGGGTCCGGCATCCCTCGGGACATTCCATGGCTGGGGGTATAGGTCACCACTCTCTCACATCACCATTGGTCTAAGTACCGGCGCATGTCAGGGTTAAGCCTAGCCAAATGCAAGTCTTCTACTTAGTTACATCAAGTCAGATCCAGATTCGTCCATTCCTCGTCCCTGACGATCCTTTCCGGTATCCTTCACACTAGAGTCCTCATAGTCCCTGACTACGGACTCATCAACCCTATTGATCATCCACATATGGTAAACGGGAAGCTCTCACGTCCTCTCACGGGTTGGTTACCGGTCTTAAGCGCCCGTGAGCCCAAGTCTATCCATATGCAACCCTACCAATAAATGGCCCCCACAATGTGATTCCTGTCCTCTCACGGGTTGGTTACCGGTCTTGAGCGCCCATGAATCCCCATTGCTACCACGGGTCGTTCGGTCTCAATACCCCTCCGATTAGGGTCTGACATAACGGGACATCCTAGCCAAACACTACTAGACAGTCCTAGATATGTCATCCAACAGTTTAGGAAGGTGTCCAGAGGGCATCTCCGGAAACATCCCATAATATTCCCGTAGTAGTCCAAGGACAGAAGTGTCAAAAGGACACCTCTCCTTTCCAAACCATACTTAAGCATACACATGCATCAATTCATATCATCACATATATGGTAACTTCATATATGGAAAGAAATCAATAATTACAATCACTTTGTATATAATTGGTAAGTAAATCATACATGAGTCAATTCAATATGAATAAGTAATGCTACTGATATCAAGACAGTACCACAGTAGTATAACATTATAAGAATCTAATTAAAGAAATAACTTAACAAGATTCAAATATAGAAACTAAGATATGCAATTTATGTTGTTAAAGAAGTAACCATCCTTACCTTTTATAACTCGCAAAGGAATCCTAAGAAATCAAGTAAGATCTTGGCAAACTTGAGAAGAAGGTCCTAAACAAGTGTATACAACATATTAGGAAAGATCCCTAACAGAAAAGATACCAAAACATCCAACACAGACCAATTCTGGAGTTGCTGTATTCATTGGTCGAGTGGATTGGTCGACTGGTCCAATCGACCAATCAGCCGACCAATGCAGACAGTAGCCTAAAAATCAAAGTTTTGAGATATAAAATCCGAATTTGGTGGTTCAAAAGGGTACAAATCAAGGGGTAAACTACATCAGTAGTATCCTAACATATAGGGGACCTCAAAACACTAATTGAATCAAGCCATCAAGATCCAAATTAGGAAACAAAAAGTTACCATAATTAGATCAACTATGGATCTTGAAGAATTCAAGATAGAAATCAAAGACAAGAACAATAGGAGAATGAATCATTGATTCGGGTAAAGGTATCATGAAAAGCATACTTAGATCTTCAAGGAAATAGGCTTAAAAGCATAAATCTAAATAAGGAAACAAAACCTACCATATATGTAACTATCATGATTCATGAAGAAAACATGGTATGGTAGAAGAGAAACAACTAGAGATTGATAGATCATGGATCATGAAAAGAAAACACAGCAATTGACTACTAACATGATCAATATAGAAGATCCAAGGAGATCAGAATTCAAATCAGAAGTTAAACAAAGACTAGATCATGGTTTGATCATGATTACTTCAAAAGCTTGCAATGATCATGGTTAAGATCATTGTTTTAGCCATTAATCCTTAGGATGATTATGAGAGACAAGTCCAGAGATGTTTGCAACAGAGAATGCAGCATCTCCTCTACTGTCTCAACTCAAAAAGGAAAGAAAAACAGAGATGGAGGAGAAGAAGAGAGTGTAGACATACCTTTGATGCAAAAGGAAGAGTTTTGACGAAGATCCGTCAAGAAAATCACTAAGGATGCAAGGGAGATGACTTACAAAGGTCTTTGGTTCGTTCCAAAGAGTTTGGAGGCAGAAAATACGAAGTAGACTCGAGATTGGACTTAAATAGAGCAAGCAAGACCTAATTGCCAAAGACAGCACCCATTGGTCGAGTGGATTGGTCAACTGGTCCAGTCGACCAATCAGTCGACCAATGCGACCAGCAATTCCAAAACAGGGAATTGAAGACCCAGATCAAATCCAATCCTAAAGGGGTTTTGCACACATATCAAGTGACTTACCTAATAGGTAGAAATGCCTTCAAACCATGATAGAGAGCACTCCAAGTCCATCAACTAATCCGATCTTCATCAAGATTCAGTTTCCATAAATAGAACTTCATCATCAACTCTCATGGATTCAAAGCCAGACACCAAGTCCTCCACTGGGATGGCCCAAAGCTGACTTCTTACTTTACTTCGGGTCACTGGACCTACAAATAACAAGGTTTCCGGGTCAAGGTTAGGGCTGGGTTTTACACTTGCTATGCTATGCATTCAATACAATCAATAGCATTGCATCTCCATGATTCTTGTCATTCCAACTTGTCTTATTGAGCTAAACTGATGTATAGAGGTATGCTAGGTCTGATTTACTATTGGTTTATGATTCTAGTATAGTTCTTATCATTTCTTTAGCTGATTCCCCATCATTCCTTGCCATTACAACAAACCCCATTTTAATTCTTGATGTTAGCATATAGAAAATAGGATTCCAATTTGGGTATTCCTAATTGAACCGATGGATCTTGATAATTTTCATTGTGTAGTGTCCCTATATTTCTATGATTAGTCCCTCCAAACTTCAGATCGATCCGAGACCCGAAAGATCAGTTTCGGGCCAAATTTCCCTATGCTGCCTGTTACTGATCCTCTTGGTCGACTGGTCAGTTGACCAATCAGTTGACCAAAGGAAAACAACAACTCAACTCTTGCTCGTTTCGCTTAGTTTGATCTCCGATTTGATTGTTTCCTTCTCTAATGTTACTTATATGTTATCTAGGGTTCAAGCACTAAGTTGGGGGCTATTCTAAGTGGTACTTGCTATTATTTTCAATCCGATTAAGGTAAGGACAGTTATACCCATATGACATGGACTATGTGTTTATTAAATGATGATTGACAACTCGATATACTTTGATTATCAATTCTATCTAGACACCATATGACTATTGTAGTTGTCTTTTAACAGTAGTAACAAGTTTAGTTACTCTTGTATATTATGTCTATTTAATTATTGTTATTTACATTACACTCAAATTATGCGATGTTATGATATGATTTTCAATATGATGATGTATCATGTATGTGTGATATGATGAATTGAGAATGTGATTGGATAAGTATAATTTGGGATTGAGGAATGTCATACTGACATTTCTGTCCTTGGACATCGGAGGGAATAGAATGGGATGTTCTCTGAAGGTGTCTATTGAAGCTTTCCCGTATTATTGGATGACATATGTAGGACTTGTCTAAGTGTATGGCTAGGATGTCCTTGTCATATCAGACCCGATTTGGAAGGGTATTGAGACCGAATGACTTGTGGTAGTAGTATGGTTTGATGGGCGCTCAAGACCGGTAACCAACCCGTGAAAGGACATAGATCATATTACGGATACCCGCAAGGGGCCATTGTTGGTAGGGTTGCAAATAGTTAGACTTCTCACGGGGGCTCGAAGATCGGTGAGTCATATCCGTGAGGGGACGTGAGTGTAAAATCCAGCCTTATCCTAACCCTGACCCGGCCCGGATTTTATACTGTTGTAGGTCCGAAGACCCGAAGTGGTGGTAGAAGAGACCTGTGGGCCCTCTTAGTGGATGATTCGATGCTTGATACAGAGCCTATGGACATTGACAATGATGCCCCTTACTTGAGCACATTGTCAATATTGAGTGAAAATTTGCGCATCGATGAAGATTGAATTAGTTGAAGCACTTCTTGAAACCCCATGATCAATCCGAAGGTATTTTCTGAAACTAGACTTGTTGATTGACTTGTAGGAGAAAACCCCACTTGATTTGACCCTATATAGCCACCCGAATCCACTCCTGAAGTTTCTATCATGGCTTGGTCGACTGACAGTCTACCAGCCAGTCGACCAAGAGTAATGGAATTCAAAAATACACTAAATCTCTTCCCATTTTGCCCCTACCTTTTTGGAACTCGTGAATGAGGACCTAAACTAATCATTGGCACTCCAGACCTCAAGGTTGGACACTCTCTTGGGCTATTCCTTGATGTTTGGGAAGATCTTTGACTCCAATCACTAGTGTATACATTAAGCATCAACTCAAGGTATGATTTCTTCTAATCTATTCATTTTTCTATCAATTGATGATCTTGAAACCATGGCTGAAGTGCTGCAACCTTGCAAACACTTAACCATGAGTCTCCCCCTTTCAATTCCTTAATCCTTCCCCACTCATGCTATGTTATGATTCAAATGAGATTAATTGCACTCCATCACTTTGATTCTATTCAATTTAACCTATTTTGATTCAAATCTGATATATAGATGCATATTAAGCTTAGACTATAATGAAATTAAGATTCTAACTTGATTTTAACACTCATTTGATTGATTCCTATCATCCTTTACAATTTCTATGAATTCCAATTTAATTCTTGTTAAGTATCATATAGAACCTAAGATTTCGGTTTGGGCATTTTTGATTGAACCATTGGATCATCATGAAAATTATGTGTAGTATCCTCTTACTGTTATAAACATTCCCTCCAAATTTCATGATGATCGGAGCACCGGAAGGGCAGTTTCGGATCAAGTTTCCATTGCTGTCCTGTAGTTAAAAAGTCTTGGTCGACTGACAATGGACCAAGCCAGTCAACCAAGAGCTGTTAAGACCCCTCCACTCAGCCGAATTGATCCGTTTGAACCCTGATTCAATTGCTTTCTTCTCTAACATTACTTGTATGTTATCTAGGGTATCAACACTGATTTTGGGACCATACTTGGTGATCATTAAATCTATTTACAACTTGATTAAGGTAAGGACAGTCGTTAACTCAAGTATGTTAATTATACCAACATGCTTACATTATGGGAACTTAATGGTTATGTTAATATGAGTATTCCTTTACTATACATGACTGTTATATGTTTTCTTATCAATAATAGAATGTATATATCATTTAGAATATCATGTTCAATTTTACTTTATGATTTTATATATGATCAATCATGTTATGATATGTATTGTTTATATGATGAATCATGGATTTAGTATGATATGATGAGATTGAGTTTGGGATTGTGAAGTGTACTTCCGACACTTCTGTCCTTGGACATCGGAGGGAGTAGTATGGGATATTCCCCGAAGGTGTCCATCGACGCTTTCCCGGGTTGTTGGATGACATGTATAGGATTGTCTAGGTGTATGGTTAGGATATTTTCCTTGTTGTATTTGTAAAATCCAGCTTTTACCTAACCTTGACCCGACCCGGTCATTGTTATGTTTGTAGGTCCGAAGACCCGAAGTGGTGGTAGAAGGGACTTATGGGCCCTACTGGTTGATGACGTAATGTCGGGATTCCAGTTTATGGACATTGATGATGTTGCTCCTTCCTTGAGCACATTACCAGTGTTAAGTTAGAATCTGCGCACTGATGAAGAGTGAGACAGTTGAGATATCAAAAGGACTCCGGTTTAAAATCCTAAGGTACTCCCTAAAACTAGACCTCTTGAGTGAACTGTAGGAGAAAACCTCATGCAATCTGACCTTGTATAGCCCTCCAAGTCCGCACCTAAAGTTGCTGAACTATTCTGTAAAATTCTGCAGAAACTGTTTTGGTCGATACTATTGGTCGATACTATCGACCAAATGTATCGACCAACAAGTTTGCTGAACCCAAATTTAAAGATTCTTGGAATATTCTTTTCTATTTATTTATTCCTCGAGACTGGAGCCCTATTCTCGCGTTTTTAACATCTGGGAACGTGGGAGAGCCTCCTAAGAACTCCTCCTTGGTAGTGGTGAAGCATCTTCTTCATCAATCATTGCCAACCACTCTTTCCTACTTTCTTGTTCCACTTTAAAGGTATGACACTCTCTCTCCTAATCACTTTCTCACTCATCTTTCCTCTATTTCACTGTTGGGACTATGGCCAAGGTGTTGCAACCTTGCATACACCTTTCCATGAACCTTCTAAACCCCATACAATGATGTTTTCACCGATATGACTATGATTGATTCACCTCATGATCATTAACTACACATTTCCATGATTTATTGCTTACCAACTTGCTTTATTTACCAAAACTGAGATGAAGCTTATGGTTAACCTAATCTATACCTTGCATATGAGTTCAATGTTACTTCTAAATGATTCCCTACCTAATCCCCCATGTTTTCCCCTAATTTGCATTGAGATGTAGCCAATGCCATGACCTACAACTCTTAACCTTAATATGCCGATTTGGGGATTTCCAAAACGGACCATTGGATTATGAAAGTTTCTTGATAATTAGTGTCCCCATGTTGTGTTTAGACTATCCTCCAAGTTTCGTGTCAATCCGAGACCCGGAAGACCAAATCTGGGCAAGAATCCCAAAAGCTAGCTTGCTGTCCTGGAATTGATTTCGTCGATACTATTGGTCGATACTATCGACCAAATGTATCGACCAATAGAGTTGCTGTCATAAACTTTTGCCTAGTTCTGATTCGTTTGATCTCCAATTGTTCTGATTTCTTCTCTAACCTTCATATATGCTTGTTTAGGACTTTAAGGCTATTTGGGCCACTTGCTTGTGATCTTGGACCATTCTCATCTCCGATTCAAGGTAAGGATAGTTATCGATATAATTGCTTAGGATATGGGATTTTGACTTGGTGTTCCTAACCTAGTAAATATAGTTTCTATTTCATATTCTTATCATGTTAGACTTGCTACATATGTCTTTCAACAGTAGCTTTGTGTTTACATTATGTTATTTCAATGTCTTATCATGTTTATCAATTTCAATATATGATGACTTATGTCAATATCATGAATTGAATGTTTATTATGATGTTGTATCTTGTGAACTGATATGATGAACTTGGGCATGTGATTGCTTAAGTATAACTTGGGATTGAGGGGTACCCTACTGGTGCTTCTGTCCTTTGGACATCGGAGGGAATAGTATGGGATGTTCTCCGAAGGTGTCCATCGACGCTTCCCGGGTTATTGAATGACATACATAGGACTTGTCTAGATGTATGGCTAGGATGTCCCTATCATATCAGACCCGATTCGGAAGGGCATTGAGACTGAACAACCCGTGGTAGTGGTGTGGATTTGTGGGCGCTCAAGACCGGTATCCACTCCGTGAGAGGACATAAATTGCATTACGGTTACCCGAAAGGGGCCATTTATTGGTAGGGTTGCAAATGGCTAGACTTGGGCTCACGGGCACTCAAGCTGGTGAAATGATCCGTGAGAGGGACGTGAGAGCTTCCCGTTTACCATTTGTGGATGACCAATAGGGTTGATGAGTCCGGTGAGTAATATCCGTAACTCTAGTGTGAAGGATACCGGAAAGGATCCCGAGAGGCGAGGAATGGACGTATCTGGAACTGACATGATATGATTAAGTAGATGACTTGCATTGGGCTAGGCTATACCTTGACATGCGCCAATACTTAGACCAAACGGTGGTGTGAGAGAGTGGTGACCGAAACCCCCAACCATGGATTTGTCCGAGAGGGATGCAGGACCCAATTTCCCCCGGTGATGAGTGACTGAGACTACCTAAAGAAGTATGGTGCTATGACTTAAAGCATGTCTACCATAGATGACCAGCATACTTAGAATAAAATCATACTGCATTATATGCTTCATATCATCTGCATCATGTTATGATTATCTTGTGGTTTATGTGTGGTGGAATAACTTCCTTCTTTGAGTTCTTTTGAACTCATTCCTTTTCTGTTGCAATATTTTGTTAGGCTATTTTACAGGTGATTACTCTGATGACACCCTCCCTGAGGCGGACCCGAATACCTCATACTACTATCCAAAGACTAGCTACATTGAAGACTTCGGTGACCATACCGAAGAAGATCACCCGGCGTACCAGGGTTAGTCCTGGAGTTGTATGGGAGCAATCATGTTGGATCTCCATGGTCCTCACCTTTGAGGAGGACATATCCATTGTGGAGGAGACTTATGAGTAGTTACCCCTTCTTTTTGTGACAGTTAAACTTAAAAGAATTGTAATAACTTTAACTTACCTTCATAACTTGAGACTTGTACTTAACTAAATTTTGACCTCACTTCTGCTTGGTAAAGGAGTGGATTCCGCCCACTGCCTTCTTAATTTATCTGATTTGATATTTATTTCCTCACTCTGATTATCCTTGATATCTTATTCTTGAATTCTATTTTATTGATTGTAGCTTAATATTGATTGTTCAATATTGTGTTATTGTCGATGTGGCTGATGTGGTCTCTGAACTATGGATCTTCGGGGCTGTGGATCACATCCCGGGTATGCCAGATAGGGTACCGGCTGGGTGGATGTGATAGAGTGGTATCAGAGCCCTAGGTTCAGTAAGACCCTAACCACGGAAGCGATGATGGAACATTCCGAGTTACCGATCAAAAGGGTAATAATAGATAACCGAGATTAGTAACTAAATAAATGAAACTTAATTGATTATGGAATAAGACACAATAATATAAGCAAAACAACTTGATCTCATTAATCACATAAGAAAATTTTTACAAGTCTGGAAGGAAGTACATATGGGAAACATAAAAAGGAAAATTCCTAATGCTATCTATCTAGGTGATCTACTCCGACGATCTGTCTGATCCCTCCTCGATCTGAACTCATCCTCGAACCATGTAAACCTATCACCTAAAGTATGCATGTATGTCTCCATCCTCATCTGTCGAGCCTCGATCCTCTCGAGTATGGAATAAATCGAAGACTGATGAGAAGCCACACCTGGAGCCTCAGAAGTCTGGTGAGATGGACCTCCATCCTTGGAGAATCGTGGAGCGGGAATCTCCTCATGCCCCTGATCATCATCCTGAGCTGGAGCATCACCCTGATCATCATCATCTCTATGCTCATCTACATCATCATCCTCGGCATCCCCATCGATGTTGTCCTCGTCGTCCGATCTAACCGCATTACAAGCCCCATCTTCCTGATCGACCATACACAGAGGTCCTCACCTATCTCTATATCAGGAATCATCAGTGTGTCCTCTAAATCCACCTGGAAGTACTGGAAGATGCGTGTCAAGACCCGGCCGGAAGCTAGGTTCCTGACCCCGGGAAGCTCAACTCGGTCTATCATGATATGTTGCATGATGTGAGCCAAGTCTATCTGCACGCTAGTGTAAATGCAATAGATGACTAGTGCCTCCATGATCGTCACCCTACTGTGATGCCCTGCCTTCGGAAAAATGTTTCGCCTGACAAAGCGAGCGATGACTCGGGCAGATGGTAGCATAGAAGTGCCACTCCTGGGCATGAAGCAGTTCTCATCGTCCCATAGAGTCATGCATATCTCGTGTGTCTCGTATGGAATGAGACCCTCCAGAATGTCAATGCGAGGAGGAATCCACCAACGAGAGTCTGGTACGGACAGCAACCCCAAGATCTCAGCCAACTCGCTGGTAGTGAATATGATCTCAATGCCTCTGACCACGGAGCTGATGACAATCCGAGGACCATCTCGTGGGTCATCCTCGAATCGGTAGGTCAAGTTACTATAAAAGTACCTGACAAGCTCTGGGTAGACTGGATACGGCGTGGTGTACAAAGGTAACCATCCCATCTCCTCTAACCTCTCCCGTATGCGAAAGGTCTCTAGCTCATCTAAGACTACCAACCGCCCGTACTCGATTGGTATGTCATAGAAGTAGCGCTCGAACAGGAACTCTGCCTGAGGTGAAATGAAGAGGTCCTCCTCGGTAACCCTCCGTCGTGGAGCATGTCCTATACCTCTGTCAGCCCTCGGTCCTCCTCTGGGCATGATGGACTTGCGGAGACAAGAAAGAAATCTCATTTTGATTAGTTCCCTTGTTCATTTGTTAGATGAAGGGCATTTTTGTAATTTTTTGAAAATTTGAAATTGTTGCGAAAATGCGATTCAAACATACTAGCATGTGTATAAGACATGGATAAACATGCTGGGATATTTCGTTTGGTGAAAATCTAACATCTTGGCCATGTAGAAGTGAAAATTCAGCAAGAAAAGTGAAGGAAAAATTCCTCTTTGGGCCATGTTTGTGATTTTTCAAAAGTTGGAATTTCGGCAAACCGAATGTGGGAACATCTTCCCCATGGTAAATTAGTCATGTGGGACTTGGTTTCATGTCAAAATCCATTTTGGTTTAAAAATGAGGTAAGTAATTGCAAAGTTGGGAATATTGAGATGAATAGTGATTTTTGGAACCTAAGAATGTGAAATCTTGTGTTTCATACTTAGTTTAGCTTGTAAAATGGTGGGAGCATGTTTCTAAACATCCCTAGGCATGATTCTAACCATTAGCATCAACCATTTTGCAGTTTTGAAGAAAAGCAATATCTTGATAAATGAAAACGCAAGAAAAGAGAAGAAGAGAATGAGACTTACTTGTGTTGTTGATCAATGCAAGCTTGCAAGAGTAGTGGAAGCCTCAAATCACCCCTAAAACCCTTAGAGACCTTAAGAAGAAATTTTCCCCAGAGCCAAGTTTGAAATGGAAATGTTTTGAAATGAAACGAGTGGGCCATATATTCTGTTTTTTGTGCAGAATGTTTTTGGTCGATACTATTGGTCGATGCCATCGACCAAATGTATCGACCAATAGGGAAAAATTTCTGCTTTTGGGCTTTTTGTGGAAATCTGATTTGTGATTTGTTTCTTGTCAATGTTGGACTATAATCTTGCTATGTTGATGATTTTAAGCATGATTTGGGCATTCTATTCTATTGATCAAGTGATTTTGACAAGTTAAATTTCGATGTTGTAAATTCCGATGTTTGCAGAATGGTGCTTCTAAGGAATCGTTTGATTGGTTCTGATAATTCCGGAGTTGAAGATGTGCCTGCTGGGACCCCGGACCAGCAAAGACAAGGAGAGCACCCCACCGATAATGGAGTTCCCGATGCTGCTGAAATCGGAAGCTTCAGAGACATTGCTAGCATTATGACCAACATGATGCAGCAACAGGCGGCACAGTTCAATCAAATGATGACCGGATTTTTGGCTATGCGAGAAGGGTACCGAGCAAGTGGTTCAAGAAACCCTGACCGTGCAGCTCTGTATGTGGAGAGGTCCACTGAGATCCCGCATACCAAGCTGATGGAAAGTTTTCTTAAACTTCAAGTACCATCTTTTACCGGAATGACCAAGGACACCCTCTTTCCTAATAGATGGTTGAGAGAATTGGAAAAGGCATTTAGACACTTGCAGTGTTCAGATAATCAGAAGGTGCTGTTTGCAGAACAGAAGCTTCAACATGAAGCTGATGCATGGTGGACCTCCACCAGGCCTATTCTCGAGAACCTTCATGCTTTGGTGTGGTTACTTGGGAGTTGTTTAAGGAAGCATTTCTGTAGAAACTATTTCCCTGAGTCGGTGAAAGATGCCAAGGAGGCAGAATTTATGGCATTGGTGCAAGGTACCCTTTCTGTGCTGGAATACCAGCAGAAGTTTGAAGAACTCTTTTTCTTCGCTCTTGATTCCTTGAGTTCCGATGTTGCCAAGGTGAATAAATTCTTCAAAGGGCTGCGACCTTCGATCAAAGTCCACCTCACTGCCTTACCTCTTGGAGACTATGCTCAGGCCGTGGAGAATGCAAAGAAAATTGAGGAAACTGAGAAGGAGAATGCGCGAGCACATAAACCTTGGCAATCCAGACCTTCTGGATTTGTTGATCATACCGACCGTCAATTTGTGAGGCCTGCACCGTACCCCACTTCCACCTATCAGCCCCGGAGTGTTGGGCCGAGTCCCAGTGCTGTTCATGTAGGCCAGTATGGCTAGACTAGTGGGACCCGACCTGCAGGAATTGTTCAGCCTTCTCAACCTGGAATGGTACACCCCAGGCCTGCATTTCAGAGACCTCCAGTGGCAGCTACCTCTGTTGGACCGAAGGATAATGTTTGCTTCTTTTGCAAACAGCCCGGCCATTTTGCCCGTCTCTGCCCCAAGAAGTCTGTTCAGCTCGGTGCTCCTGTTCAGAAGAGTATCCCTACTCCTCCTGCCGGCAGAGTCTTTAGTATATCTGGTACTGACCAAGAAGCTTGTCATGATGTTGTTACAGGTACATTGTTAGTCGCTTCTTTACCAGCATTTGTATTGTTTGATACGGGTGCATCTCATTCATTCGTTTCATCTAATTTTGTTGTGAAGACTAACCTAACACCCAGATGTTTGTCTAGTTATTTGTCAATTTGTACCCCTGTTGGGTCTGCTGTTAAACTAGATAAAGTGTTAGAGGAATGTCCTGTTTGTGTTTGGGCCACTTGCTTGTGATCTTGGACCATTCTCATCTCTGATTCAAGGTAAGGATAGTTATCGATATAATTACTTAGGATATGGGATTTTGACTTGGTGTTCCTAACCTAGTAAATATAGTTTCTATTTCATATTCTTATCATGTTAGACTTGCTACATATGTCTTTCAACAGTAGCTTTGTGTTTACATTATGTTATTTCAATGTCTTATCATGTTTACCAATTTCAATATATGATGACTTATGTCAATATCATGAATTGAATGTTTATTATGATGTTGTATCTTGTGAACTGATATGATGAACTTGGGCATGTGATTGCTTAAGTATAACTTGGGATTGAGGGGTACCCTACTGGTGCTTCTGTCTTTGGACATCGGAGGGAATAGTATGGGATGTTCTGCGAAGGTGTCCATCGACACTTCCCGGGTTATTGAATGACATACAAAGGACTTGTCTAGATGTATGTCTAGGATGTCCCTATCATATCAGACCAGATTCAGAAGGGCATTGAGACTGAACAACCCGTGGTAGTGGTGTGGATTTGTGGGCGCTCAAGACCGGTATCCACTCCGTGAGAGGACATAAATTGCATTACGGTTACCCGAAAGGGGCCATTTATTGGTAGGGTTGCAAATGGCTAGACTTGGGCTCACGGGCACTCAAGCTGGTGAAATGATCCGTGAGAGGGACGTGAGAGCTTCCGTTTACCATTTGTGGATGACCAATAGGGTTGATGAGTCCGGTGAGTAATATCCGTAACTCTAGTGTGAAGGATACCGGAAAGGATCCCGAGAGGGGAGGAATGGACGTATCTGGAACTGACATGATATGATTAAGTAGATGACTTGCATTGGGCTAGGCTATACCTTGACATGCGCCAATACTTAGACCAAACGGTGGTGTGAGAGAGTGGTGACCGAAACCCCCAACCATGGATTTGTCCGAGAGGGATGCAGGACCCAATTTCCCCCGGTGATGAGTGACTGAAGACTACCTAAAGAAGTATGGTGCTATGACTTAAAGCATGTCTACCATAGATGACCAGCATACTTAGAATAAAATCATACTGCATTATATGCTTCATATCATCTGCATCATGTTATGATTATCTTGTGGTTTATGTGTGGTGGAATAACTTCCTTGCTGAGTTCTTTTGAACTCATTCCTTTTCTGTTGCAATATTTTGTTAGGCTATTCTACAGGTGATTACTCTGATGACACCCTCCCTGAGGAGGATCTGGATACCTCATACTACTATCCGGAGACTAGCTACATTGAAGACTTCGGTGACCATACCGAAGAAGATCACCCGGCATACAAGGGTTAGTCCTGGAGTTGTATGGGAGCAGTCATGTTGGATCTCCATGGTCCTCACCTTTGAGGAGGACATATCCATTGTGGAGGAGACTTATGAGTAGTTACCCCTTCTTTTTGTGACAGTTAAACTTAGAAGAATTGTAATAACTTTAACTTACCTTCATAACTTGAGACTTGTACTTAACTAAATTTTGACCTCACTTCCGCTTGGTAAAGGAGTGGATTCCGCCCACTACCTTCTTAATTTATCTGATTTGATATTTATTTCCGCACTCTGATTATCCTTGATATCTTATTCCTGAATTCTATTTTATTGATTGTAGCTTAATATTGATTGTTCATGATTGTGTTATTGTCGATGTGGCTGATGTGGTCTCGAACTATGGATCTTCGGGGCTGTGGATCACATCCCGGGTATGCCAGATAGGGTACCGGCTGGGTGGATGTGACAGAGCTAGACCCTAATCGGAAGGGTATTGAGACCGAACGACCCGTGGTAGAGTATGGTTGAAGGGCGCTCAAGACCGGTATCCACTCCGTGAGAGGACTTGAACTATACTGCGGATACCCGAAAGGGGCCATTTATTGGTAGGGTTGCAAATGGATAGACTTGGGCTCATGGGTGCTCAAGACTGGTAACCAACTCGTGAGAGGATGTGAGAGCTTCCCGTTTACAATTTGTGGATGACCAATAGGGTTGATGAGTCCGGTGAGTAATATCCGTAACTCTAGTGTGAAGGATACCGGAAAGGATCCCGAGAGGGGAGGAATGGACGTATCTGGAACTGACATGATATGATTAAGTAGATGACTTGCATTGGGCTAGGCTATACCTTGACATGCACCAATACTTAGACCAAACGGTGATGTGAGAGAGTGGTGACCGAAACCCCCAACCATGGATTTGTCCGAGAGGGATGCAGGACCCAATTTCCCCCGGTGATGAGTGATTGAGACTACCTAAAGAAGTATGGTGCTATGACTTAAAGCATGTCTACCATAGATGACCAGCATACTTAGAATAAAATCATACTGCATTATATGCTTCATATCATCTTCATCATGTTATGATTATCTTGTGGTTTATGTGTGGTGGAATAACTTCCTTGCTGAGTTCTTTTGAACTCATTCCTTTTCTATTGCAATATTTTGTTAGGCTATTCTACAGGTGATTACTCTGATGACACCCTCCCTGAGGCGGATCTGGATACCTCATACTACTATCCGGAGACTAGCTACATTGAAGACTTCGGTGACCATACCGAAGAAGATCACCCGGCGTACCAGGGTTAGTCCTGGAGTTGTATGGGAGCAGTCATGTTGGATCTCCATGGTCCTCACCTTTGAGGAGGACATATCCATTGTGGAGGAGACTTATGAGTAGTTACCCCTTCTTTTTGTGACAGTTAAACTTATGAAGAATTGTAATAACTTTAACTTACCTTCATAACTTGAGACTTGTACTTAACTAAATTTTGACCTCACTTCCGCTTGGTAAAGGAGTGGATTCCGCCCACTACCTTCTTAATTTATCTGATTTGATATTTATTTCCGCACTCTGATTATCCTTGATATCTTATTCCTGAATTCTATTTTATTGATTGTAGCTTAATATTGATTGTTCATGATTGTGTTATTGTCGATGTGGCTGATGTGGTCTGAACTATGGATCTTCGGGGCTGTGGATCACATCCCGGGTATGCCAGATAGGGTACCGGCTGGGTGGATGTGACAGAGCTAGACCCTAATCGGAAGGGTATTGAGACCGAACGACCCGTGGTAGAGTATGGTTGAAGGGCGCTCAAGACCGGTATCCACTCCGTGAGAGGACTTGAACTATACTGCGGATACCCGAAAGGGGCCATTTATTGGTAGGGTTGCAAATGGATAGACTTGGGCTCACGGGTGCTCAAGACTGGTAACCAACTCGTGAGAGGACATGAGAGCTTCCCGTTTACAATTTGTGGATGACCAATAGGGTTGATGAGTCCGTAGTCCGAGTTGGTCGGTGCCATAGGGAAAGTGTAACAACCCCCATATTTCTAACCCGAGATCCGTATTTCAGGTCCGAGAACCCGAAGGTCTAGTCGGATGAATTTGTGGAGGGTCAAGATTGAAGTCCATGATCCATACCCTGAAACCATGGATTTGGATCCTTTGTCTGAAGAGCCTGCCCTGCTTGATTTTTGGAATTCTGAAAGTCAAGTGTTCTTCGTAGATGTCCGGAATGAAGGTAAGATCTCCCCCATCTCTTCTTTAGGGCTAGGTTGGCCTTGGGTATCAACCCCCTAGCTAAAGCACCCTTGTATGGCAAATTACATGGGGGCGATTGCTAGTGGCACTCGATTAAACCAAGCGACCGCTCTGGAGCGACCGCCCGGTCTGTTTTTGGGAATTTTACCCTATTTTGCACCCTGACTTCTATAAAAGGCAACCTTCGTCCATGTAACGAATATTTTATTCGTGGTTGCTAAATTTGGAGGTTAGACGGCTGCGGGGAAGTTCCGAAAGAGACTCTGGAGTGCTGGCAGTGACTTGGAGATCAGTCCTTTCCTTTTCTGACTCTCTGGCGTGAGGTAATGAATTAATCCTTTGTTCTTTACTCTCTTTGTCCATTAAATTAGTGTTAACCCCATCCCCTCGTCTTTGTGGTTACCCCCTTGGATCTTTTTAACTCTCTTTTCAATCTACTTGAGATGCATTAACCGTAAACGAAACACTGATTTCGTGAGAAGGTTAATCCAGTCAAGGGGAGAGTTCTGGGTAATCTATTGATGGTAATGGTTAGTTTTCCCTCACCCTTTGGCTTAGGGAGTATTAGATTTGAGACTTAGGTCAAGATTATTTGAAATCCGGATTGAAAACGAGTAGTTAGAAGCCTGAGTTTCGGATTGAAACTCACTATTTTTTGGGCGGTCACTAGTGGCGGTCGCTCAACCTAAGCGACCGGCCCAAGCGAAGCGACCGGCTGGTAAACAGAGACCAAATGGTTTTTGGTTCTGATTCAAATTGATTCATTTAACTTATATGTTACTGTAACCCTGTGTATAGGTAACCACTGTTTGAAAGAAAAGTCATATAATAGTTATCGGATTTCATTTTACGGACAATCTTACTTATATGCAGGTAAGGACAATTCATCCTATCTCTTGAATAGACTTATAATATGTTAATCTAGTGTATATTTGAAATCATATTTCTTTATATATGCTGCTATTTTTATGTCTTATATAGAAATCATATTACTTTACTATTGTTTGTCTTACTTATATACATATTGTGTTGATTATGAATGTTATGTATTGATGGTAGTTGGTGTATGGTTCTGATGGATGAGGTATCTATTTTGGGATATCTTAGCTAGGGGTATCAGAAGGCTGTGGAATGGGACACATGCCTGCTGATGTCTCCAACACTGTCTTTACTATTTGATGGCATTATTTAGGTAGAGTCTAGAATTGCATGGTTAGGTACCCCACATGCTACTACCCTTTCGGTAGGGGGATTGAAACCGAGTGACCTGTGATGACAGTGAGGTGACATTGTGGTCCATTGTTAGTCATATAAATGGTAGGGTTGCATATGTTAGGGTTGGGCTCATGGATGCCCAAGGATAGGACCGGATGTCGTGAGGAATCATGAGAGCATCCGCCCCAATAATATGTGGATGACCATAGGGTTAAGGAGTGGAGTCCAACAGCGGTAGCCAGTCCATGAGGATTCTCTCTCCTAGCTTGCGAAGGATACTAAACCGAGTTGGTTGGTGCCATAGGGGATGTATCTGGACTTCATGTAGACATGTAACCAGTATGACCTTGCATTGGATTAGAAACCCCGACATGCGCCAGTACTCATTACCAATGGTCGTGGTAAGAGAGTGTTGACTTAACCCCCAGCCATGGAATTGAGAGCCAGGTGTGGACTTTCCCTTTTTCCTAGGATCCCTACAGAGGTAGCCAGTCATTGCCGGATCAGAGTGATGAGACTTACCCAGAGGAGGGCTGGTGTATAACTTAAAGCATGTCAACTATTAGAGACCTACATAGTTAGAAATCATAGTATCATTCATACTTTGCATTCATTAATATTATTTATGTATCTTGGCATTGTTGGATAATTGATGGGATTTGTGATTGTTTCTTACTGAGTTCTCTAGAACTCACATCTTTATTTTGTATTGTTTATTAGCCTGCACAGAAGAAGGAATTATACATGAGGATGGACTGGTTTCTTATGAAGGAACCATCCCGTATGAAGAAGATGTGGCACCGTCGGTGGGAGATGGAAATAGCATGTGTGGGAGCTCCTGCAGCTGCATGGAGTGTGCTTATCGCACCTATTGATGGTCAGAGACGGAAGGTGGTCAAAAAGTTTGCTCGGCGAATAGAGTTGAATTGGAGAACACCTTACCTTGAGATCCATGAAAAACACTTTTTAGATTTAGAAAAGGAAACTGGGAAGAAATTGATATAACTCTTTTGTTTACTTCCGCTGAACCCTTATCCATTTTATTCATTATTTCTTTCCTTTATTATTGTTATTGGAGTATTTGGACTCCTTTAATTCAGTTATTGAATAGTCTTTGCTCTTGATTATCTTTTTATTGTCTTAAATATTGTTGATAGACTAAAACCTTGGATCTTGTGACGGATCGCACCCACGGGTTGTCGGGCGGGTAACCGAGATCGGTGGGTGGGGTGTGACAGAGTGGTATCAGAGCCTTGGTTTTACGAAGTCAATAATATTTAATACAAGTGTTAGATGAGCAATCTAAGTCATAGATCCAGAAGTGATTCAAAAGAATTAGAGTGAATAATAGAACATCTTTTGTTAGAAACAAACTGAGAAAGCAAGTGAATTATCTTTTGTATAACTTACTATAAGTCAAGTGAAATACATTCCCACATTATAAGTATCAAGAAAGTGCGTAAGAGACAATAATACAAGTGCAACAAACATAATTGTATTTCATTAATAAGATAAAGCTTTACATAATTTGGAGCGTACTCTACGCTTTACAAAATGGTAGGAAATGAACATGTGCTGAATAAAAACTACAATAAACATATCTAAACCCTAAAGTCAGTACTGAATCAAAATGAATCAAAACCTAAGTCTATCTACTACTGTGGTGGTGGTGGAGCTAGTCTCATCTGGCGGAGTATGTCAAGGCACTCTGCTATCTGGCCCCTCATCTCTACCTGCCCCTGCTCGGACTGGTCCATCCGAGTGAACAGACCTCTAGCCCAAGGTGGTGTGACCTCCAAAGTATCCTGAGTCCTGGATGTGCCTCCTGTCTCAAACTGGGAAGGTGGTGGCGAGTCTGCATGATCCTCATCATCAGCCTCTACATCCATGTCCTCTGACTCGGCTGGCATCTCTGGTGAGTTTGGTCCGCCCAGTAAGTGCATCTGAGCGACCAATCTGTGACCTATCGTACAGCCATGCCCAACAGGGACAGCCTCCTCTCCCTCTATGTTGACCCCGAAGTGCTCGAAGATCCGTGTCAGAAGTCGCCCGTATCCAAGGTTTGCTCCCCTCGGATGAGTCACTCGATAGATCATGGTATTTTGGATTATGTAAGCCAAGTCTATCTGGTAGCGGGTGTACACTGAGAAGGTCATCATAGCCTGCATGAGTGAAATCTCACTCTGATGACCTGCCTTAGGCAGCAAGTTCCGTGCTATGATCTGGGAGATGATCTTGCATGAGGGATGCAGCTCGGTCACTAACTCTACCCCGCTGCACTCTTGTGGGAAAATGCTCGAGAAGACGAGAGCTCTCTCCTCCCAGTGAATGACATCGTCTAACTCAGCCCCCGGCTCGAACCATCTCCTGTCACTGTGGATGTATGGCAAGTCTAAGGATGTGAGCCAGCTCCTCTGTGGTGAAGCGTATGTCTGTAGTCTTCACCCGGCTCTTTATCACCAGCCTAGTGTCGTGCTCTCCATCCATCTCCCTGTGGAAGGTTAGGTTGCTGTAGAATAACCTGACTAGCTTGGGATAGGCATCCTCGTTCAAAAACAAGGTACCTCTCCAGCCTACAACAGCAAATCTACTTTCGATCTGGAACTGTTCTACCTCTGAAGTCACTACTGGTCGACCATGCTCGATCGGATGCTAACTAAAGTGGCCAAAGTATAGCCCCTGTGCCTCCAGTGATCTAAAGTAGTTTGGATGGACTGGGTCATGTGCGTCACCTCTACCTCGACGACGACCTCGGCCGCGAATGGGTACTCTCCTACCTCCGCGTGCAGCCATCTAGCGAAGAAAATCTGTTTTTAGGCGAAAAAGATGCAAAATGAGAAGCAATGAGATGTCCAGTAATTACCTATTAGAGTAAAAATGCATAGTGAACAGTAGATCTATGCCTAGACATGTTATGGGAAGTAAAAGAAACATTTTTGCACAAAAGAAAACCTAAAAATAGTTGCACATTGTAGTTCTTTCATGCAAACCAAAGAAATTGAAGGGTTTTGTGAGAAGATTACCTGTGTAGTGTGTAAGCGTCGCGTGGGAAGTAGATCCGAAGCCAACGGAGTCTCCAAAATACTTTCCTAACCCTTAGCACGAAATCCCTAGAGCCCAAAATGTGTTTGGAGCAGTGTAGAAGTGAAATGAGACCCAAAAACCGTATTTGAAACGTTGTTGTCGCGCGTATTTTGGGGCGGTCGCTACCGGCGGTCGATTGATTTGAGCGACCGGCTCAAGCGATCGGTCCAGTTACTGTTGCACAAATTTTTGGATTTTGGCTCTGTTTTGTTGATTTTTGGAATTTGTGCTTGTTGCTGCTTCTGTTTGTGAATGTTGGCCATGTTGTGGAGTTAGTTTGACTTGTGGAATCTTTTCTGGACTAGATCATTTAGTGTTGCTAATTTCAGGAATTCTTTTGGAGAATGGTTCAATTAAGGAAACGTGCTGTTAATGATCAAGTTGGAGAAGAAGGTGGTGAGAATCAGAATTGTGTTGAGATACCTGTAGTAAACACTAGAACTGAGCCTCCCCGAGCTGAAATTCCTTCTACTGATGAAAATCCTCCGCGTGCACCGCAAGTAGTCTCTATTCAGGATGTGATGAACATTCTAGGAAACATGATGCATCAGCAGCAGAATCAGTTTACTACTATGATGCAAGGTTTTGCGACTACTCAGCAGAATGTCCAGTCAGCTCTTAATCCTAATGGAGCTGGTACTTCTGCAGCTGGTCCTTTTGTGGATGGTTTTGCCCTTGGTCCGCATGCAAGGTTGATGGAGCATTTCTTGAAGCTTCAGATCCTCGCTTTACTTGGTATTTACGTCGGATACATTGTTCCCTAACAAGTGGATCCGAGAGATGGAAAAAGCTTTTGCAACCTCTCGTTGCAATGAAGCTCAGAAGATTCTATGTGCAGAACAGAGACTGCAGCATGAAGCTGATGTGTGGTGGAATGCTACCAAACCTATTTTGGAAGCTTCGCACCCGGTTCTTACTTGGGAAATTTTCAAGGAAGCATTTTGCAAGAATTACTTTCCTGAGTCTGTGAGAGATGCTAAAGAAGCTGAGTTCATGGCACTCACGCAAGGACCTAGTACTGTTCTGGAGTACCAGAAGAAGTTTGAAAAATTGTTCTACTTTGCCCCTGCTGCTTTCAAAGGTGATCGTGAAAAGGCAAAGAAGTTCTTCAAAGGTTTGAGGCCGTCACTGAAGACTTACCTGGCAATTCATCCGATTGTGGATTATGCTGAGATGGTACAGAATGCGAAGAAGGTAGAAGATAATGAGAGAGAGAATTATCTGCTCCAGCGTTCTGTTGCAAACAAGAATCATTTGGGTGACCGTAACCAGAGATTCTCTAGGCCTACTCCTTATATTGCCCCTTTGTTTCAGCCTAGAGGTGCTAGTTCCAGTTTTAGCTCTGCTTCGAGCTATGGTTCTAGTGGTGCACCGGTGAGTTCTGTTGCAGGTAGTCAGGGTACTGGACCGATCTATGCTAACCCTTGTCCAGTGGTTAATAACCAAAGACCTGCATATCCTTCTTCAACAGCTCCTGTGAGTGGTAGGGATTTGATCTGCTTTAACTGTGGAAAGCCGGGTCATTATTCTCGTAACTGCACTCAAAAGCCGAGTTCTCAGGTGTCAGCTTTGAAGCCTACTTCGAATGTTCCCACTGGAAAAGTGTTCAGTGTTGTTGGTTCAGAATCTGAGACAGATCACGATGTTTTGACAGGTATTATTCCAGTATCATCTACCTCTACTTTCGTATTATTTGATACTGGTGCATCGCATTCATTCATAGCATCTTCTTTTGTGAGTCGTATTCCTGTTACACTTGCAAAGTTGGAAAGAGGACTAGTTATTAGTACTCCTACCAGATTTGTTGTTAGATTAGATGAAGTGGTTGAATCTTGTTCCGTCGTTATTGCTGGTAGAACCCTTGAAGCCCGTTTGATCAAGTTGGACATGTCTGATTTTGATGTGATACTTGGAATGGATTGGTTATCTAAGTATGGCACAGTTATCCTTTGCTCGGAAAGGAAGGTACTGTTTCATCCTAAGGATGATAGTCCGTTTGAGTATCAAAGTAGTCAAGGGAAGTTGAGCAAGAAGATAGTGGCTGTGACTGTGAAAGTTAGGCAGTGGACTAAGGATGTTGGACTTCTTTCCTCTTCTGTGGATTTCTCGGAAGGTGTGAAACGGTTGCTTGATATTGAAGTTGTCAGGGACTTTCCTGATGTATTCCCTGATGATTTGTCCGGTTTGCCTCCAGAGAGGGAGTTAGAGTTTTCAATTGATCTAATTCCTGGAGCAGCTCCTGTGTCGAAAGCTCCGTATCGGATGGCTCCGACTGAGTTGAAGGAACTCTAGACTCAGTTAAATGATTTGTCAAGCAAAGGGTTTATCCAACCCAGTGTTTCGCCTTGGGGAGCCCCGGTGTTGTTTGTGAAGAAGAAGGATGGTAGTATGCGAATGTGCATAGACTATCGAGAATTGAACAAGTTGACGATTAAAAATAAATATCCTCTCCCTAGGATCGACGACTTGTTTGATCAGTTGAAAGGTGCCTCTGTGTTTTTGAAGATCGATTTGAGATCTGGGTATCATCAGTTAAGAGTGAAGTCCAGTGATGTCTGCAGGACCGCATTTAGGACTAGATATGGGCATTATGAATTCCGAGCTATGCCTTTTGGTCTTACTAATGCTCCGGCAGCATTAATGGATCTGATGAACCGAGTATTTCAGGATGTCTTAGATAAGTTTATCATTGTATTTATTGATGACATTCTGATTTATTCAAAGAGCAAGGAAGAACATGTGGTGCATTTGAGTTTTGCTTTGCAGCGTTTGAGAGAGAAGAAGTTGTTTGCCAAGTTCAGCAAATGTGACTTTTGGTTACCTAAAGTTATGTTCTTAGGTCACATTGTTTTTGCTGAGGGTATTAAGGTTGACTCTGCAAAGGTTCAAGATGTTGCTGATTGGGACCGACCTAAGTCAGTCTCTGAAATTCGAAGTTTTCTTGGTATGGCGGGATATTATGGGTGTCACATCCAACCCGAGTAAAGTAAAGTCGGCTTTGGGCCATCCCACCCGAGGACTGTGATCCCGGCCCGAAGATCCATGAGTTGATGTGAGGTTCTATTTTTGGACCACATAATCCACATGATCGACGATAATACAATCATGAAGCAGATAATAATCATAAACTAACAATGAATGATCATGGAATTCAGAAATAAGGTGTCAGACATAATCAGAGTGCGGAAATAAATATCGAATCAGATAAATTAAGAAGGCAATGGGCGGAATCCACTCCTTCACCAGACGGAAGTGAGGTCAAAATTTAGTTAAGTACAAGTCTTAAGTTATAAAGGTAAGTTAAAGTTATTACAATTCTTCTAAGTATACTTGTCACAAAAGAAGGGGTAACTACTCATAAGTCTCCTCCATAATAAATATATCTTCTTCAAAGTTGAGGACCATGGAGACCCAACATGATTGCTCCCATACAACTCGGGGCTAACCTGCGGTACGCTTGGTAATCTTCTTCGGTATGGTCACCGAAGTCTTCAACGTAGCCAGCCTTCGGATGGTAGTATGAGGTATCTGGGTCCGCCTTAGGGAGGGTGCCATCAGAGTAATCACCTGCAGAATAGCCTAACAAAATATTGCAACAGAAAGGAATGAGTTCAAAAGAACTCCAAGAAGGAAGTTATCCCACCACACATAAACCACGGGATAATCATAAAATGATGCAGATGATATGAGGCATATAATGCAATATGACTTTATTCTAAGTATGCTGGTCATCTATGGTAGACATGCTTTAAGTCATAGCACCATACTTCTTTAGGTAGTCTCAGTCACTCATCACCGCGGGGAAATTGGGTCCTGCATCCCTCTCGGACAATTCCATGGTTGGGGGTTTCGGTCACCGCTCTCTCACATTACCGTTTGGTCTAAGTATTGGCGCATGTCAGGGTATAGCCTAGCCCAATGCAAGTCATCTACTTAATCATATCATGCCAGTTCCAAATACTTCCATTCCTCCCCTCTCGGGATCCTTTCCGGTATCCTTCACACTAGAGTCACGGATATTACTCACCGGACTCATCAACCCTATTGGTCATCCATAAATGGTAAACGGGAAGCTCTCACATCCCTCTCACGGATCATTTCACCGGTCTTGAGTGCCCGTGAGCCCAAGTCTAGCCATTTGTAACCCTACCAATAAATGGCCCCTTTCGGGTGCAACCGTAATGCAATTTATGTCCTCTCACGGAGTGGATACCGGTCTTGAGCGCCCACAAATCCACACTACTACCACGGGTTGTTCGGTCTCAATGCCCTTCCGAATCGAGTCTGATATGATAGGGACATCCTAGCCATACATCTAGACAAATCCTATGCATGTCATTCAATAACCCGGAAAAGCGTCAATGGACACCTTCGGAGAACATCCCATACTATTCCCTCCGATGTCCAAGGACGAAGCACCAGTAGGGTACCCCTCAATCCCAAGTTATACTTAAGCAATCACATGCCCAAGTTCATCATATCAGTTCACAAGATACAACGTCATAATAAACATTCAATTCATGACATTGACATAAGTCATCATATATTGAAATTGATAAACATGATAAAACATTGAAGTAATATAATGTAAACACAAAGCTACTGTTAAAAGACATATGTAGCAAGTCTAACACAATAAGAATATGAAATAGAAACTATATTTACTAGGTTAGGAATACCAAGTCAAGATTTCCATATCCTAGGTAATTACATCGATAACTATCCTTACCTTGAATCGGAGAAGAGAATGGTCCAAGATCACAAGCGAGTGGCCCAAATAGTCTTAAAGTCCTAAACAAGCATATATGAAAGGTTAGAGAAGAAATCAGAACAATCGGAGATCAAACGAATCGAAGCGGGCAAAAGTTGCTCGACAGAACTCTATTGGTCGATACATTTGGTCGATAGTATCGACCAATAGTATCGACCAAATCAATCTCCGGGACAGCAAGGTGGCTTTTCGGATTCTTGCCCCCGGATTTGGTCTTCCGGGTCTCGGATTGACATGAAACTTGGAGGATAGTCTAAGCACAACATGGGGACACTAATTATCAAGAAACTTTCATAATCCAATGGTCCATTTGGAAATCCCCAAATTGACATATTAAGGTTAAGAGTTGTAGATCATGGCATTGGCTATATCTCAATGCAAATTAGGGGAAAACATGGGGGATTAGGTAGGGAATCGTTTAGAAGTAACATGGAGCACATATGCAAGGTATAGATTAGGTTAATCATGAGCTTCATCTCAGTTTTGGTAAATAAAGCAAGTTGGTAAGCAATAAATCATGGAAATGTGTAGTCAATGATCATGAGGTGAATCAATCATAGTCATATCGGTGAAAACATCATTGTATGGGGTTTAGAAGGTTCATGGCAAGGTGTATGCAAGGTTGCAGCACCTTGGCCATGGTCCCAACAGTAAAATAGAGAAAAGATGAGTGAGAAAGTGATTAGGAGAGAGAGTCATACCTTTAAAGTGGAACAAGAAAGTAGGAATGAGTGGTTGGCAAAGATTGATGAAGAAGATGCTTCACCACTACCAAGGAGGAGTTCTTGGGAGGCTCTCTCACGTTCCCGCAGATGTTAAAAACGCGAGAATAGGGCTCCAGTCTCGAGGAATAAATAAATAGAAAAGAATATTCCAAGAATCTTTAAATCTGGGCTCAGCAGACTTGTTGGTCGATACCTTTGGTCGATGGTATCGACCAATAGTATCGACCAAAACAATCTCTGCAGAAATTTTACAGAATAGTTCAGCAACTTTAGGTGCGGACTTGGAGGGCTATATAAGGTCAAATTGCATGGGGTTTTCTCCTACAGTTCACTCAAGAGGTCTAGTTTCAGGGAGTACCTTCGGATTATGCACAGGAGTCCGTTTGCTATTTCAACTGTCTCGCTCTTCATCAGTGCGCAGATTCTAACTTAGCACTGGTAATGTGCTCAAGGAAGGAGCAGCATCATCAATGTCCATAAACTGGAATCCCGACCTTACGTCATCAACCAGTAGGGCCCATAAGTCCCTCCTACCACCACTTCGGGTCTTTGGATCTACAAACATAACAATGACCGGGTCGGGTCAAGGTTAGGTAAAAGCTGGATTTTACAATGGGGGCTTCATTGAGAATTTCTCTAGAATCTCAGCACCTATGACAAAGCTTACCAGAAAAGGAGTCAAGTTTGAGTGGAAGGAAGCCTATGAAGAGAGTTTCCAAGAACTCAAGAAAAGGTTAACTAACGCTCCTGTGTTGACGATACCAGATGACTCTGAAGGTTTGACAGTGTATACCGATGCCTCTAAAGTTTGTTTGGGTTGCGTTTTGATGCAGCATGGGAAGGTTGTAGCTTATGCTTCTAGGCAGTTGAAGAACTACGAGCATAACTATCCTACTCATGACTTGGAATTGGCAGCTGTGGTTTTTGCTCTGAAGATTTGGCGTCACTATCTTTATGGTGAAAAGATATCGATTTTCACTGACCACAAGAGTCTCAAGTATTTCTTTACTCAGAAGGAGTTGAATATGAGACAGAGAAGATGGCTAGAACTGGTGAAGGACTATGATTGTGATATTCAGTATCATCCAGGAAAAGCTAATGTGGTTGTTGATGCCTTAAGTAGAAAGAGTAATCAAGGAAGTTTGGTTTTGACATCTCTCAGTAAGCCCTTATTGTTCTCCGTTGTAAGATTTGGACTTGAGATTTTGTCGAAGGTTTCGGTGCTATTTTGATGGGCTGGTCGATCGACCGAGTTTGAGGGAGCAGAATTGTTGCTCTACAGTCGACTGATCCGAAATTGAAGAATAAAATTGACTTGATCACTTCAAAGACTAAGGACGTGGAAGATTTCTCCCTAGCCTTTGATGGTGCTCTTGTTTTTAGAGAAAGAGTTTGTGTTCCTGCTGTGGAAGACCTCAGAAGCAAAATCTTGACTGATGCTCATCAGTCCATCTTTACTATTCATCCCAGAAGTGTGAAGATGTACCATGATATGAAAGGGTATTTTTGGTGGTCTGGCATGAAGAATGATGTGGAAGATTTCATTGCTAAGTGTGGAACTTGTCAACGTGTGAAAGCTGTCCGGCAGCCTTCGTCTGGCCTTCTACAACCTCTTCCAGTACTTAGTTGGAAGACATTGCTATGGATTTTGTCACTAGGCTGCCCCGATCTGGAAAAGGGAATGACTCTATGTGGGTGGTAGTGGACCGATTAACGAAATCGGCACACTTCATTTCAATGAAGATCACCTATTCTATGGATAAGTTGGCCTGACTTTATGTTGATAATGTGGTGAGATTGCATGGTGTTCCTGTTAGCATTGTGTCAGATAGAGACCCAAGGTTTACTTCGCGTTTCCGGAATAGTTTTGAGAAAGCTCTGGGTACTCAGCTGAATTTGAGTACTACTCATCATCCTCAGACCGATGGCCAATCGGAAAGGACCATACAGATTTTGGAAGATATGCTTAGAGCATGTGTCATAGATATGAGTGGTAACTGGGATGACCACCTAGCCTTGGTGGAGTTTGCTTATAATAATAGTTATCAGTCTACTATTGGACTGGCCCCATTTAAAGCTCTGTATGGAAAGACTTGTAGAACTTCTCTGTATTGGGATGAAGTTGGGGAAAGGCATGTTCTTAGCCCTGATCTAATCGAAACCACCGGCACCATGGTGGATATGATTAGAGAAAGGACCAAAACTGCTCAGTCTCGACAGAAGTCTTATGCGGATAAAAGAAGGCTGACCTTGAGTTTCAAGTTGGTGAGCGTGCGCTTTTGAAAGTTTCGCCAATGAAAGGAGTCATGCGTTTTAATGTTAAAGGAAAGCTCAGCCCTAGGTATATTGGTCCCTTTGACATTATTGAAAAAGTTGGACCAGTAGCTTATCGGTTAGCTCAGCCCCCGTCTCTTGCTGGTGTGCATGATGTTTTGCATGTATCTATGCTAAGGCAATGCTTGACAAGTGCAGAGCAGTTGCTCCAGCATGAACCGGAAGGTTTGAGTGCGGATTTAACGTATGATGAAGAACCGGCTGAGATTTTGGATCGGAAGGACAAGCAGTTGAGAAATCGGACTATACCTTTGGTGAAGATCAGATGGAAGAATCACTCTTTTAAGGAAGCATCTTGGGAGAAAGAAGATGAGATGCGGTCCAAGTATCCTCACCTTTTTGGACCTTCAGGTACATTGTAATTTCAGGGACGAAATTTCTTTTAAGGGGGGAGGAATGTAACAACCCCCATATTTCTTACCCAAGATCCGTATTTTAGGTCCGAGAACTCGAAGGTCTAGTCAGATGAATTTGTGGAGTGTCCAGATTGAAGTCCATGATCCATACCCTGAAATCATGGATCTAGATCCTTTGTTTGAAGAGCCTGCCCTATTTGGTTTTTGGAATTCTGGAAGTCAAGTGTTCTTCGGAGATGTCCGGAATGAAGGTAAGATCTCCCCCATCTCTTCTTTAGGGCTAGGTTGGCCTTGGGTATCAACCCCCTAGCAAAACCACCCTTGTATGGCAAATTACATGGGGGCGGTTGCTAGTGGCGGTCGATTAAACCAAGCGACCGCCCGGTCTGTTTTCGGGAATCTTACCCTATTTTGCCCCTGACTTCTATAAAAGGCAACCTTCGTCCAAGTAATGAATATTTTATTCGTGGTTGCTAAATTTGGAGGTTAGACGACTGTGGGGAAGTTCCGAAAGAGACTCTGGAGTGCTGGCAGTGACTTGGAGATCAGTCCTTTCCTTTTCTGACTCTCTGGCGTGAGGTAATGAATTAATCCTTTGTTCTTTACTCTCTTTGTCCGTTAAATTAGTGTTAACCCATCCCCTCGTCTTTGTGGTTACCCCCTTGGATCTTTTTAACTCTCTTTTCAATCTACTTGAGATCAATTAACCGTAAACGAAACCCTGATTTCGTGAGAAGGTTAATCCAGTCAAGGGGAGAGTTCTGGGTAATCTATTGATGGTAATGGTTAGTTTTCCCTCACCCTTTGACTTAGGTCAAGATTACTCAAAATTCGGATTGAAAATGAGTTGTCAGAAGCCTGAGTTTCGGATTGAAACTCACTGTTTTTGGGGCGGTCACTAGTGGCGGTCGCTCAACCTAAGCGACCGGCCCCAAGCGACCGGCTGGTAAACAGAGACCAAATGGTTTTTGGTTCTGATTCAAATTGATTCATTTAACTTATATGTTACTGTAACCCTGTGTATAGGTGACCACTGTTTGAAAGAAAAGTCATATAATAGTTATCGGATTTCATTTTACGGACAATCTTACTTATATGCAGGTAAGGACAATTCATCCTATCTCTTGAATAGACTTATAATATGTTAATCTAGTGTATATTTGAAATCATATTTCTTTATATATGCTGCTATTTTTATGTCTTATATAGAAATCATATTACTTTACTGCTGTTTGTCTTACTTATATACATATTGTGTTGATTATGAATATTATGTATTGATGGTAGTTGGTATATGGTTCTGATGGATGAGGTATCTATTTTGGGATATCTTAGCTAGGGATATCAGAAGGCTGTGGAATGGGACAACATGCCTACTAATGTCTCCAGCATTGTCTTTAATATTTGATGGCATTACTTAGGTAGAGTCTAGAATTGCATGGTTAGGTACCCCACATGCTACTACCCTTTCGGTAGGGGGATTGAAACCAAGTGACCCGTGATGACAGTGAGGTGACATTGTGGTCCAGTGTTAGTCATATAAATGGTACGGTTGCATATGTTAGGGTTGGGCTCATGGATGTCCAAGGATCGGACCGGGTGTTGTGAGGAATCATGAGAGCATCCGCCCCAATAATATGTGGATGACCATAGGGTTAAGGAGTGGAGTCCAACAGCGGTAGTCAGTCTGTGAGGATTCTCTCTCCTAGGTTGTGAAGGATATTGAACCGAGTTGGTTGGTGCCATAGGGGATGTTTCTGGACTTCATGTAGACATGAAACCAGTATGACCTTGCATTGGATTAGAAACCCCGACATATGCCAGGACTCATTGCCAATGGTCGTGGTAAGAGAGTGTTGACTTAACCCCCAGCCATGGAATTGAGAGCCAGGTGTGGACTTTCCCTTTTTCCCAGGATCCCTAGAGAGGTAGCCAGTCCTTGCCGAATCAAAGTGATGAGACTTACCCAGAGGAGGGCTGGTGTATAACTTAAAGCATGTCAACTATTAGAGACCTTCATAGTTAGAAATCATAGTATCATTCATACTTTGCATTCATTCGTATTATTTATATATCTTGGCATTGTTGGATAATTGACGGGATTTGTGATTGTTTCTTATTGAGTTCTCTAGAACTCACGTCTTTATTTTGTATTGTTTATTAGCCTGCACAGAAGAAGGAATTATACAGGAGGATGGACTGGTTTCCTATAAAGGAACCATCCCGTATGAAGAAGATGTGGCACCGTTAGTGGGAGATGGAAATAGCATGTACGGGAGCTCCTGCAGCTGCATGGAGTGCGCTTATCGCACCTATTGATGGTCAGAGACGGAAGGTGGTCAGAAAGTTTGCTCGGCGAATAGAGTTGAATTGGAGAACACCTTACCTGGAGATCCATGAAAAACACTTTTTAGATTTAGAAAAGGAAACTGGGAAGAAATTGATATAACTCGTTTGTTTACTTCCGCTGAACCCTTATCCATTTTATTCATTATTTCTTTCCTTTATTATTGTTATTGGAGTATTTGGACTCCTATAATTCATTTAATTCAGTTATTGAATAGTCTTTGCTCTTGATTATCTTTATTTGTCTTAAATATTGTTGATAGACTAAAACCTTGGATCTTGTGACGGATCGCACCCACGTGTTGTCGGGCGGGTAATCGAGACCGGCGGGTGGGGTGTGACAAAGTATCCAGATCTGACATGATACGACAGAGTAGATGACTTGCATTGGGCTAGGCTTCCCCGCGACATGCGCCAATACTTATACCAATGGTGATGTGAGAGAGTGGTGACTAAATCCCCAACCATGGCTTGATGAGGACCTTACCCAATTACCACGGCAGACCCAAGATATCTTATGATTAAGGGGGAGTGACTGACGACCCGAAGAAGTATGGTGCTATGGCTTAAAGCATGTCTACCTTAGAGACTAGCATACTTAAGATTAGAATCATATTTCATCATTGTCTCATATCATATTGCTTCATATTGTGACTTGTATCGAATGAACTGTGTATTATGAAACGACTTGCCTTGCTGAGTTCTTTTGAACTCATTCCTTTTGTGCAATTTGCTAGATTATACTGCAGTACCAGAAGACCTCGATGGCATGTCCTATGACCCGAGCTATGATCCCGCATACTACCCTTCGGGTGATGGCTAAGCGGAGAGTCAGGATTGCTATACCGAGGAGGATTATGGTGCGTACCAGGGTTAGCCCCACCTTAGTGAGGGAGAGGCCACGTTGGGTTTACTTCACCACACTTTTGAAGAAGAAATCATTAGGATAGAAGAAACCTATGTGTAGGCCCCATTTCCTTGGATGACTGAAATCATTTGGATATTTTCACTCTAGTTCTTATGGATTTGCTCTTGACACAGATTGTAATTTAACTTAATTAACCACTTTTCCGCTATTGCTGAAGGAGTGACTTCTGATCACTTCTTCTCTTTGAGATTACCTCTATGTGAAGTTGATACTTAATATTTTCCGCACTCTGATTTACTATCTTTTCTTATTCAATTGATCTATTTATTGCTTGTTTTATACATTGATTATATTGTTCATGATTATGTTATCGCGTATGTGGGAGGCATGGCCGCTTGATCTGGATCTTCGGGCTGTGGATCACATCCCGGGTATGCCAGATAGGATACCGGCTGGGTGGATGTGACAATGAGAGCTTCCCGTCTACTATTTGTGGATGACCAATGGGGTTGATGAGTCCGGTGAGTAATATCCGTGACTCTAGTGTGAAGGATACCGGAAAGGATCGCCCGGGGCGAGGAATGGACGTATCTGGATCTGACATGGTATGACTGAGTAGATGACTTGCATTGGGTTAGGCTTTATTGTGACATGCACCTATACTTATACCAATGGTGATGTGAGAGAGTGGTGACCTAAACCCCAGCCATGGAATTGTCCGAGATGGATGCAGGACCCAGTTCACACCGGAGAACCCAAGATACCTGGATGGTTGAGGGAAGAGTGATTTGAGACCTACCCAAGGAAGTATGGTGCTATGAGTTAAAGCATGTCTACCATAGAGACTAGCATATGTAGAGTTAGAATCATAAATTCATCATCTGTCTCATATCATTTGCATCATGTTATGACTTGTATCATATGGTTTATGCATTATGGATTAACTGCCTTGTTGAGTTCCTTTGAACTCATTCCTTTCTGTGCATTTTCTTTGTTAGACTATCCTACAGGTTTTGAAGAGTCCGATGGCACGTCCTTCGAAGCACCCTATGATGACCCACACTACCCTCAGGGTAGTGGCTACTATGAATATTATTGTGAGGATACTGAAGAGGACTATGTTGCACACCAGGATTAGCCCGACACTGGTGTTGGAGCAGCTGTACTGGACTACGGACATCTATACCTTTGAGGATGTGTTTTATGTGACTGATGAAACATTTATTTAATGTTACATTTAGGATTCTCCTTTGAAACCGGATCTGTAATTTAACTTTTTTGGATATACTCTTTTGATGAGATTTGTAAACTTAACTTGATTTTGCTACTTTCTGCTGCCGTGTGAGAAAGTGACTTTTGATCACTCCCTCTCTCATATGGATATATATATATATATATATATATATATATAATATATATATATATATATATATATATATATATATATATATATATATATATATATATCTTGGTATCATCTTTATTCCGCACTCTGATTGTCTGTTTTATCTTATTCCTTATTCTTTATTATCTGCTTAAACCATGATTATTATCGTTCATGATTGTGTTATCGCGTATGTGGGAGGCATGGTTGCTCGATACTTGATCTTCAGGATTGTGGATCACATACCCGGGTATGTCCGATGGGGTACCGACTAGGTGGATGTGGCAGAGTGGTATCAGAGCCCAAGTTCAAGTGAAACCCCAACCACAGAAATGATAACGGAACAATTCTCAAGTCATAGATCCAGAAGTGACTCCTGTGTTCTTAGAGTGAATAATAGATAACTCAGAAGAAACTTAATTAATGAAGCATAAGTGATTGTTGGATAATATACAATAATCATAATTTAACAAACACCACTTAATGAAATAAATGGAAAGAAAGTGGATAATGCAAAATAACAAAGTGAAACAAAGGCGAATTTCATTAACTTAAGAAAGTTTTACATCGAGTTACTAATTACTCTATGAAATAGAGTTAAGATTGGTAACTTTATATTTGAGATGGCTTGATTTAGGAGTATTTTGTCTTTGTTTTAGTGATAATATTCATTAGATGTTGTCTTATTTAGTCTTAACATGTTGCATCTTGTTTAGTTCATTATTGTCACTCTTACATGAATTTCTCTTCAGATTTGTGGATGAATTTGACTGTTTCTCTTTCTCTTGAAAAATGTAGGTAAAGAGCCATAATAGGAGAAGAAGTTGTCTTCTAACTTTGCTGTGAAGTTTGCTATAGCAATACGGAGCAGAATATTCTTAGATCCAACACAAGTGGAAATGACCAGAAGGGGCTAACTTAAGAGGACATTTTTCTTGTAAATATATGATTGTTCTCAGCCCTTGATCTCAGGAGGAATGTTCTAATCCTATGGCCAGAATCTAACCTAATGATTGAAAGCATTTATGGAAGGAAGAGAAGAGAGGCAAGGAGAAGAGGAACATTGCAACACACGGCTAAGGGGAATAGAGGATATGGCTGAAGCAAGGAGAACCAGCGCTGGACTCATTGCGGAAGCAAGGGAAGGCTGCTGGAGAAGTTGATCTGAAGCAAGAAGAAGGCTAGAGCTCTTGTGGAAGCATTGAAGCTTTAGTTCTTTTCATTTTTATAAACTTATCTTCTCATCTTCTAGCTGAATGTTAACTATAACTATTGTTGTGTTTTTAATGTCTGTTATGGGCTAAACTTGTGTTGTGTTGGGATGATAGTAGTACCTAAACCTGAATTTTGAGATGTACTTATCATGTGTTCTTTAGTCTTACTACAATACAACCTTTTGTCAATGAATTCAGCATGATATATATTGATTAATTTCGGTTCTTGAATGATCTTTCATGAACGAATGCTATGATTGAGTTAAGTGGAAAGTTAATGCAGCCTAGATGCTTGTTGAATTGTGTGAGTTAGCATAATTTTTAATTAGTTTGTGTTAATTAGTAGGTTGGGTAGGAATACCCATTTACCTTACATGGCCATGATTGGGATTGGGTTTAAATTGCATTCAGATTTCAATTCTTCATAGGAATATGCAGATGTTGATTTAGGATGCTAGCTTATGTGTATTGGAAAATACCATATTGCCATTCATTCCAGGTTCTTGATATAATTTGGGGTTGTAGTATTACTTTAGTATTTGCATTATATAATTCAGGGGAGGGGAAACTTGATTCCCAACACTATTTTCACTCACTAAGTTCCCCCTATTGCTTAATCTACATTTTAGTTTCTTAGTTTTATTATCTGTCATTTGGTTATTTAGTTAGTCAATCACAAATCAACCTTGTTAATCTCCTTTAAATCAATTTTACTTTTACATTGAAAGTTAATGATATAATTCCCCATGGGATCGATAGTCTACTTATCATTCATTACTTGATTGCGACACGTGCACTTGCATAATATCTTGGTACACAAGCAACAAGTTTTTGGCGCCGTTGCCGAGGAATTTTGTCATTGATAATTAGTGTAGAAGTAATTCTTGTTTTATCTACTGAAATTTCTTTACTTTGATATTAGTTTTCTTTTATTCCCAAGTGCTTTAACCCTTGTATGAACACGCTGCCTGATCAAGAGTTGGTACCCTTTGACTTCGAAATAGAAAGGACATTTCGAGCTAGAAGAAGGGAGCAGCGAGGCCTAGCAGCAGTTCCAAATGCTTAGCTGAAGCATTGAGAAATGGATTGAATAATAATGAGAATAATATGGTAGCTGAGGGTGATGATAGAGATAGGGCCATCAGAGCATATGATGTCCCCATGGTACATGAGCTGAATCCAAACATAGTACGGCCAGAGATTCAAGCACTACATTTTGAACTTAAGCCGGTGATGTTCCAAATGCTTCAAACTGTGGGACAAATCAGTGGGTTTCCAACAGAAGATCCTCATCTCCATGTTAGACTCTTAATGGAAGTAAGTGATTCTTTCAAGATACCTGGAGCAACTGAAGAAGCTTTGAGATTGAAGCTATTCCCTTATTTATTGCGGGATAGAGCAAGAGCATGGTTGAACTCCTTACCTCCACAATCAGTAGCCACATGGAATGATTTAGTAGAGAAGTTCTTGATGAAGTACTTCCCTCCAATAAAGAATGGCAAGCTCAGGAATGATATCACTGGTTTTCAACAATCTGGATAGTGAATCTTTGTATGAGGCATGGGAAAGATTTAAGGAGCTCTTGCGTAAATGTTCTCACCATGGCATTCCTCATTGGATTCAAATGGAGACTTTCTACAATGGTTAAAGTGGACAAACTTGGTCCATAGTGGATGCATCAGCAAATGGGGCTATATTGGCAAAGTCTTACAATGAGGTTTATGAGATTTTGGAGAGGATGGCCAACAACAACTACCAATGGCCAGCTGAAAGAGCTGCTGCAAATAAGAGAGTGGTTGGAATTTATGAGTTGGATGCAGTGACAACATTAATTGCACAAGTGTCATCTCTCACTAATGTTCTAAAATCTGTAAACTTGGCTGCAACTATACAAACTCAAAAAATTTCAGCAGTCCCTTGTACATATTGTGGTGGGGAGCATGTCTTTGATAGCTGTCCATCTAACCCAAAATGAGCCTACTATGTTGGTTGTAATATCCAACCCTATTCTAACCCTGACCCTAACCCGGATCCACTGTTGTATTTAGGTCCGAAGACCCGAAGCGGTGGTAGAAGAGACTTATGGACCCTTTTGATTGATAATTATGATTCGGAGACCAAGCCCATGGACATATTCGATGATACCCCTTGCTTGAGTACATTGTCGGTGTTTAATGAAAGTCTGTGCATCGGAGAAGATTGATTTAGTTGAAGTACCTAATGACCTCCCATGCACAATCCGAAGGTATTCCTCGAAACTAGAATTCTTGATTGAATTGTAGAAGAAAACTCCATTCAATTTGACCTTGTATAGCCTTTCAAAACCCTACCTAAAGTTGCTGAACTATACCTGTTTTTCTGCTGAGAAATATTTTGGTCGATCCTCTTTGGTCGATGCCATCGACCAAGGATCATCGATCAAAGTTTCCCAATCAGCCAAGTTAATGATTCTTTGGAATATTCCCTAATCTATTTATACTAGCCTCGTGTTTTGAGCCCTATTGCAATCATTTTCACTCCTTGAGAACGTGGGGGGAGCTTCCCAAAGCAACTCCTAGGCATATGTGAAGGATACTCCACCAAAACTCATTGTTAATCATTGATTCTTGTCTCCATCTACAACTACAAGGTATGATTCATCATTCCACTCTCTATTTTACCTTTTTCTATTCTTTTCTATTCCTCTCTTGCTGTTGAGACATTGGAGATGGTGCTGCAACCTTGCACCCATCACTCCAAGTGTCCTCTCATGCTTAACCTATGATTTTCTTAGCCATCTATTGATGCTATGCCTCATCTCAAGCCTAGCATATGTATTCTTTGATTTTCCTCTTAACATCATGACATTTTGTACAAAACTGAGTTGTATGATATGTTATGTACATGTTTATCACTAGCATATGATTCCAATCGAATTTCTATAAGTTCCCCTAGCTAATGCATGCCTCTTCTATGTCAATGCAATCAATTCCAATTCATACCATGATGCTTGTCTCTTGAACTTGATAGCTCAATTTGGGGCTTTCTATTTAGACCATTGGATTATGTTAATTTCTTGATTTGTAGTGTCCTCATACTATTCTTAAGCATTCCTCCAAGTTTCAGATTGATCCGAACCCCGGAAAACCAATTTCGGATTAAAACCCCCAAAATCCACTTTTCTGTCCCGAAGAAATTTTGGTCAATCCTATTTGGTCGATGCCATTGACCAAAGACCATCGATCAAAGTTGTTGCTGACAGCAACCTTAGCTAGTTTTGACCCGTTTAGCATCCGATCTTCCCGATTCCTTCTCTAACTTATTATTGATGTTTGTTTAGGGTCTTAACATTTATTTTGGACCATTTCTTGGTAATTCTCAATTCATCATCAACTCAATCTAAGGTAAGGATGGTTATTGCCATAAACATATAGACCATCAACTTATGAATTGTGCTCATGCTTAAAGAATAGAATCTCTTGATTGCTTTTAATTATTATAAGATTGTTATACATGTGTTAGGTCAGTAGTATCGTAATTCATATACTCTTGTCATGTTAAATAATTATTCTTGATTACTTATGTCTATGATGATTCATTTCAATATCATGATTTAACTTTTATTATGAAGATGTATTGGATGCATGAGAAGTGATGAACTTGAATATGTGATTGCCTACGTATAACTTGGGATTGGGGAGTGTCCTATTGACACTTCTGTCCTTGGGCATCAGAGGGAATAGTATGGGATGTTCTCCGAAGGTGCCTATTGACACTTTCCTAGGTTATTGGATGGCATACATAGGATTGTCTAGTTGGGTGGCTAGAATGTCCTTGTCGTGTCAGACCTGAATCGGAAGGGCATTGAGACCGAATGACCCGTGGTAGTGTATGGTTTGATGGGCGCTCTAGGCCAGTAACCAATCCGGTAGAGGACATAATCCATGCTATGGATACCCGAAAGGGGCCATTTATTGGTAGGGTTGCAAATAGCTAGACTTGGGCTCACGGGCGCTCAAGACCGGTAACCAACCCGTGAGAGGACGTGAGAGCTTCCCGTTTACTATTTGTGGATGACCAATAGGGTTGATGATTTCATAATCTGGGATTACGCTGACTCTAGTGTGAAGGATACCGGAAAGCATCGCCTGGGGCGAGGAATGGACGTATCTGGATCTGACTTGATACGACTGAGTGGATGACTTGCATTGGGCTAGGCTTTACTGTGACATGTGCCAGTACTTATACCAAATGGTGATGTGAGATGACTTTACCCAATTACCACGGCATTCCCAAGATACGGAACAGGTTGAGGGAGAGTGACTGACAACCCAAAGAAGTATGGTGCTATGACTTAAAGCATGTCTACCCTAGACACTAGCCTTCATAGAGTTAGAATCATATCTGCATCATATGTTTCATATCACATTGCATTATGTTATGTTTTGTATATGTATGATTTTAATTATGGAATAACTACCTTGTTGAGTTCTTCGAACTCATTCCTTTTGTACAAATGTTTTTAGATTATCCTACAGGTACCGAAGATTATGATGGCACCTCCTTCGAGACGGACTTTGATCCCGCATACTACCCTTCGGGTGATAGCATCAGTGAAGACCAGAGTTTTGGTGCCGAAGAGGATTACTATTCGCACCAGGGTTAGCCCCACGATAGTGCGGGAGCGGTAGAGATGGGCTTTCTTCATCCACACCATTGAGGAGACGATCATTAGGATAGAAGAAACCCTAGTCTAGTGCCCCATTTCCCTGGTTTATTTATGGAACAATTGGACATGTAATTAAATTGCTTTGGATCATCTTTTGATACTTGGAGTTGTAACTAACTTAATTATACTTCATTTCCGCTGCTCTGAGAGAGTGATTATCACATTTTCTCTCATCTTTATGATCACATTTATACTTTGACATTACCTGTTTTCCGCACTCTGATTTATTGAATCTTATCTTATTCATGATATTTAGTATTAGTTGCTTTTACCTTGATTATTATTGTTTATGATTATGTTATCGTGTATGTGGGAGGCATGGTCCCTCGATTCTTGATCCTTGGACTGTGGATCACATTCCCGGGTATGCCAGATAGGGTACCGGCTGGGTGGATGTGACATTGGTAATTTCAGCAAAGCTTGTGAGATCCCACCTATTCCTAACCTTGCTATTGTACCAAATGCATACATACCATATGCATTGTTCGATTTGTTCTCTACTGTACAAATTGCCTAGTTTCGTTTGGAAGAAGTTTATCCCAAAGTTGATCTATTCTCTCCACGATTTCTTCTTGTGCCTTACATTCCCTTTGATAGGAGGATGATCATAAATCATTCCCATGACTGATCCTTCTATCCTTGCTGTTCTAGAGTGGATCTCCATACACTCTATAACCTTGTAAATTCTCCACATGATGATTTTGAAGAGAAATCAAGTGTGATCTTCATGATTTGTTATTCCTTCTAATTGTTTCAAGACTTCAAGCTTTTCATCTCCTATTCTTCAATCAAAGATTTGTAATCTCTCTTGTGTTGTATTGATCTACTCTTGCTATGATTTATTCTTTGAGATTGAGATTATGAAGTAGATGTTGCATCCTTGTAACATATTGATCCTTGCAACCATCTCTTCTACAATCTCCTTTCATTCTTAAAGCTTTATGATCTTCATATTAATCTTCGCCATGATCCTTGTAAAATCTTCATGAAGCCATGATCATACTTTCGATTTGATTTCAAAGCATGTCAGATATATTCCTTGTCTCCTTACATAAGACTTATTGTTATTTGTTTTCCGTGGACTTTGGGAAAAGGAAGCCAAGATAATAGGGAAGTATCCCTGCCTTTTTGAAACCAAGCACTCTCCCAATTTCGAGGACGAAATTATTTTAAGGGGGGGAGAATGTGAAATCCAGCCTCCCTATCTGTTTTGGGTAAAGAAGGGTTAGTTTAAATGTTACACCTTAAAGTTGGACCTCGATTTGATCTTAGCTTGTTGCTTGTAGACCCTTTTGGTTGATGATTTGGTGTCGGAACCCAAGCCCATGGACATTGTCGATGATGCCTCTCACTTGAGAGCATTGTCAGTGTTAGTTTTGAATCTGCGCACCGAAGAGGGGTGAATTAGTTGAAATACCTAATGAACTCTTGTGCTCAATCCAAAGGTATTTCCCGAAACTAGACTTCTTGATGGACTTGTAGGAGAAAACCCCACTCAATTTGACCCCATATAACCTTCCAAATCCCTGTCCGGAGTTGCTGAACTATGTCTGGCAAATCCTGCTTGCGCATCGAAGAAGGTGAGCTTAGTTGGTGGACCTAATGAACTCCAATTCTTGATCTGAAAGTATTTCTGGAAACTAGACTTCTTGATTGACTTGTAGAAGAAAACCCCACTCAATTTGACACTGTATAGCCCTCCGAATCCCTATTTGAACCTTGCTGTCCTGATTGGTCGACTCATTGGTCGACTGGACCAGTAGACCAATCCAATCGACCAATGAGTTCTGTTTTTGCTAATTAGGTCGTGGCTGCTCTATTTAAGTCCAAATCTCGGGATTACTTCGCCTCCTATGCTTCCTAAGCCTTTGGAACGAGTTAGAACCCTAATCTAATCAATTCCCTTGCATTCCTTGGTGATCTCTCACAAGACTTGAAGAAATCTTCATCCTCCTGCAGCAAAGGTATGTGTATACTCACTCTTTCTTCTATCTCTGATTTTCTTTCTTTAATTCTATTCTTAGTTGAGATCAGGAAGAAGATGTTGCACTCTTGCAACCATCCACTCCATGATCTCATCTTGTTCCTTGAGATCTATGATCATCATCATGATCTCAACCCCAGCCAGTTGAATTCTTGAAACCCTAACCCTTGAAACCCTAACTTTGTGTGGTCATCATGTGAACCTTTTTGGTAACCCCCATATGAGGGAAACCTCATGGGTAATGTGGAGGTTGATCTAAATTCAATATTCTTTAATTCTTCTTGTTGTAATTGGCCAATCATCAATTCCCTCCCTCCTGTGATCTCAACCTTTTTCATGGGAGCTAAAAAAGGTAAAACCCTAACTTCTTGGATCAAACCAAGAACCCTTAGTTTGATCTTGTTAACATCCAATCAATGTGTTTCCCTTACTAGAATTGTAACCTATCAATCTTTAATTCTTTATCCTTGATCATACTATATTTTCTTCATGATCCATGTTTAACCTAATTAGGATTTCTAAATTATTCTTTCTTTGTTCTTGTTCTTGATTGAGATCAGGAAGAAGATGCTGCAATCTTGCAACCATCTATTCCATGATCTCATTCCATCCTTTGAGATCTATGATCATCGTCATGATCTCAACCCTAGCCAAAAGGGAGAGATTTTGAGGGGAAATTCTTGGGTAACCCTCATGAGAGGTTAACCAATTTAGGAACCCTTTTATTTCTATTAATTCATTGGACCCTTCCCAAAACCTTTCTTGATTGTAAATTCTTTGCCCTAGGGTGAATCTTTATTCTCCCTAGTCTTTCCGTGGGATACATGGATCCTTGTTAGTAAATCCCTAATCGTATGATTAGAATTTGTTTCCTTTCACTTTAATTGAGAACCTTATTTTCTCTCATTGGTAGACCCTTCCTAATTCCATTCTTGATTTTGAAATACTAATGAGGATGTTCCTTTATCTATCTTGGGTTGTTTTTGCGAGAGTTAATTATGGGTAACTCTTATGAGAGGTAACCATATATGAGACCCTAATGTTCTTTTATCTGTTGGAAACTTCCCAACACCTTTTCTGATTGTGCATTCTTTGTTTCTCTTTCCCTAGGGTGAATCTTGATTACTCCTAGCCTTTCCATGAGAGCCATCGGTTATGTATGATGAAACCCTAACCCCTTTGTTATAGACCTTTTGAGTTTCACACTAAGATCTCCACCATGTCTTCATTTGGGTTAGGTTGTACTTGGTCATCAACCTCATGGGAAATGTTTTTATTAACCTAAACTAGATTTCCTATGTTTGCTTGTTATTTGCTTGATAACAATCATTCCCTCTCTTTTCGTGATCATAACCTTATTATGGGAACCATAAGGTTGAAACCCTAGTTTCTTGGGTTAGATCAAGAACCCATATTTTGACCATGACTTGATGATTTTATCTTCCCATATGATTCTAATACATCCTAGGAAGTTCCCCTTCGAATTTCAGATCAATCCGACTTCAAACGAAGAAGTTATGGCCAAAACAGTTTTCACTATCCCGTACTGACTCGATTGGTCGACTGGGTCACTAGACCAATCAATCGACCAATGAAGACAGTAGCTTCAATTTTCGCTCAGTTTGATTCGTTTGCTCTCTGATCTTTTAGGTATCTTTCCTAATGTTGTATCTATTCTTGTTAGGGGTTTATTTGCCATGTTTGGTGTCTCTCTCTTTGATCTTTGGATTATCTTCGGCGATAATCAAGGTAAGGATAATTAATTCCTTAACTACATAGATTGCTTGTTCTCTGGTTTCTACTTTATGAAACTATGAGATTACCTACTGTTGTTGTACTTTATATTCTGATTTTCTACTGTGAGAACAGTAGCACTTGCTTATATTTCTTTTATTATTTAGCTTATATGAATTGCTTATTACTATATTGTTTAATGATTAGAGCATGATCTTATATTCTCTTTTATATGATGAAGTGTTGACTGTGTATGTCATGACTGATCTGAATGTGTTTGTTTAAGTTTGGTTTGGGATTGGGAAGTGTCCTTTTGACGCTTCTGTCCTTGGACATCGGAGGGAATAGTATGGGATGTTCTCCGGAGATGCCCATTGACGCTTTCCTGAATCAATGGATGTCATACTAGGGCTGTCTAGAAGTGTTGGGCTAGGATGTCCCCATTATATCATAACCGATTCGGAAGGGTATTGAGACCGAACAACCCGTGGTAGCAATGGGGATTCACGGGTGCTCAAGACAGGTGAGTTATATCCGTGAGAGGACGGGAATCACATTGTGGGGGCCATTTATTGGAGGGTTGCATATGGCTAGACTTGGGCTCATGGGCGCTCGAGACCGGTGAGTTATATCCGTGAGAGGACATGAGAGCTTCCCGTTTACCATATGTGGATAACCAATAGGGTTGATGAGTCCGGTGAGTAATATCCGTGACTCTAGTGGAAAGGATACCGGAAAGGATCCCGAGAGGGGAGGAATGGAAGTATCTGGACCTGACTTGATGTAACTGACTAGATGACTTGCATTGGGCTAGGCTTTTCCCTGACATGCGCCGGTACTTATGCCAAATGGTTGTGAGAGAGTGTGTTGACTTAACCCCCTACCATGGTTTGTCCGAGAGGGATGCAGGACCCATTACCAACCGGCTGCCCAAGATATCTTAAATGGTTGAGGGAACCCAAGATATCTTAAATGGTTGAGGGTGTGAGCGGACCTTCCCAAAGAAGTACGGTGCTATGACTTAAAGCATGTCTGCCATAGAGACCAGCATACATAGAGTTTAGATGCATTCATACATTATCTGTTTCATATTGCATTGCATCTTGTTATGTTTTGCCACATGTTATTTATGTTGTTATGGATTAACTTGCCTTATTGAGTTTCTTTCGAAACTCATCCCTTTTTTTTGTACAATCTATTGTTAGACTTCTCTACGGGTTCGGATTTCTTTGACGGTACGTATGAGGAAGCGCAAGGTGAAGAAGATGAAGACTGAAGGAGAAGAAGAGCTGAATGAAGATGTGGAATAGTTTTCCTTAAATTCTTCTAGACTTATCTTTTACTTTACTTGTATTAGCTTAGAGCTTTATTTAGATTTCGATCTACCTTCCGCATATGTTTGTGGAGTATAATTCCGCTATACTCTACAGTTGTCTTTTGATTTGGTATCTTGTTATTCCACACTCTGATATTCTATAGTGATCCTTCTGAGATCCTTTCTTGACTTTTATTATAAATTACTTGAACATCATGATTTGTTCTTTCTTTTGATTATGTTATTGTGTGAAATGGATATGATTGTTCCTAAACTTGATCTTTTGGGCTGTGGATCACTCCCTCGGGTATGCCAGTTAGGGTACCAGCTGGGCGGATGTGACAAAGCTAATAACCCATATTCCAACACCTATAATCCTGGTTGGAGGCAGCACATTAACTTCTCTTGGAATGGTCAAGGACAGAATGTAGGCCCATCTTCTATCCCAACTCAACCTTATCAGCTTCCAAGTGCTCAATAGCAAGTAAAGACTCAACCTATGGAACCTTCTTCATCAATAGAGCTTCTATTGAAAGAATATATAGCAAAGAATGATGCAATTATTCAGAGTCAAGCATCTTCATTGTGGAATTTGGAGAATCAAGTTGGGCAGCTAGCTAATGCTTTAAGCAACAGACCTCATGGATCATTGCCAAGTGACACAGAAAATCCTAGGCGTGAAGGCAAAGAGCATTGCAAGGTTATTTCATTAAGGAGTGGAAAACCTCTAGAGCCACCCATTTTAAGTCCAATCAACTGAAGGAGCCTATTTCTATCCAAGAAGAAGGGGAAAAGGAAGATCCAGTGGTTGTTCAAAAGGACCAATCTGATTTTGCAAAACAGAGTGCTGAACCCACAGCTACAGCACCATTGCAATAGGGTTCTCTAGAAAAACTGAATTATAAACCACCCCCCTTTCCTCAAAGATTTCATAAGCAGTAGCAAAACCATCAATTCAAGAAATTCTTGGATGTTTTGAAGGAGCTCCACATCAATATACCATTGGTAGAAGCACTTAAACAAATGCCAAATTATGTGAAATTCATGAAAGACATCCTTTCTAAGAAAAAGAGATTTGGAGAGTTTGAGATAGTAGCCATGACACAAGAGAGTAGTGCCTTCTTGCTGAACAAGCTTCCTCAAAAATTAAAGGATCCTGGCAGTTTCACCATTCCTTGTGCTATTGGAGATAATTATATTGGGAGAGCCCTTTGTGACCTTGGAGCTAGCATTAACCTTATGCCAATGTCAATCTTCAAGAAGCTTGGTGTGGGAGAAGCAAGGCCAACTATAGTAACACTTCAGCTGGCTGATAGATCCTTAGCTCATCCTGAAGGAAAATTTGAAGATATCTTGGTAAGAGTTAATAAGTTTATCTTCCCTGCTGATTTCATTGTTCTTGATTTTGAAGCTAATAGAGATGTGCCCATCATTCTTGGAAGATCCTTCTTGGCCACTGGAAAGACATTGATTGATGTGCATAAAGGAGAATTAACTATGAGGGTAAATGAAGAGCAAGTTACTTTCAATGTTCTCCAGGCAATGAAATCTCTAGATGAGATAGAGCAATGCTCAATTGTACATGTTATTGAAGAGCTGGTTTTAGAAGAAGTTCAGACAAAGGGCATTAAAGATCCATTAGAGCTTTCATTGGCATCCAAAATTTCACAAGTAGGTGATGAAGCAAGTAACTACATGGCTTGGTTAGATGCAAGACCAGCTGAGACATTGAGAGGGAGTAGATTTGATCCTCTTGTATTATCTGAGCTCGCAACTAAATCCCCTAAGCCATCAATTGAAGAGACTCCTGTGTTAGAATTGAAGCCTCTTCAAGGACACCTTAGGTATGCCTATTTGGGTGAAGACAAGACACTCCCTATTATCATTTCAGCATTGCTAACAGCAGAGCAAGAAGATATGTTAATTAAAGTCCTGAAGAAATACAGCAAAGCATTAGGATGGACCATATCAGATATCAAGGGAATCAGCCCATCTATATGCATGCATAAAATTTTGCTGGAAGACTGCTGTAATAATTCTATGGAGCATCAAAGGAGGCTGAATCCAATTATGAAGGAAGTGGTAAAAAATGAAATTATTAAATGGTTAGATGCTGGGGTTGTGTATCCAATTTCAGATAGCAAGTGGGTAAGTCCAGTACAATGTGTCCCCAAGAAAGGAGGAATGACAGTTGTGGAGAATGATAACAAGGAGCTGATACCTACAAGGATAGTGAGTGGGTGGAGAATATGTATGGATTATAGAAAGCTCAACAAGGCTACAAGGAAAGATCATTTCCCTCTGCCCTTCATTGATCAAATGCTTGATAGATTGGCTGGAAAAGAGTATTATTGCTTCTTAGATGGATACTCAGGTTACAATCAAATAGCCATTGCTCTTGAAGATCAACATAAGACCACTTTCACTTGCCCTTATGGTACCTTTGCCTTTAGAAGAATGCCTTTTGGTCTATGTAATGCCCCAGCCACTTTCCAAAGGTGTATGATGGCCATTTTCACTAATATGGTGGAACAATTTGTTGAGGTGTTTATGGATGATTTTTCAGTTTTTGGAGAAACATATGTTTAATGCCTCACTCACTTGGCAAAAGTTCTACAGAGATGTGAAGAAACCAATTTTGTCCTCAACTGGGAAAAATGCCATTTTATGGTTAAAGAAGGGATTGTTCTTGGACATAAGGTTTCCAAACATGGTCTAGAATTTGATAATGCCAAGGTTGCCATTATAGAAAAATTACCACCACCATCAAGTGTGAAAGGGATTAGAAGTTTTCTTGGCCATGCTGGATTTTATAGAAGGTTCATAAAAGATTTTTCGCAAATGTCTAAACCATTGTGTAGCTTGCTTGAAAAAGAAAGTCAGTTTAGCTTTGATGAAGCATGTATGACAGCATTTTTAGAGTTGAAGAAGAAGCTAATCTCTACACCCATCATTGTGGCACCGGATTGGTCTATTCCCTTTGAGGTCATGTGTGATGCTAGTGATTGGGCTGTAGGAGCAGTTTTGGTACAGCGCAAGAATAAGGTATTTCACTCAATCTATTATGCTAGTTGGACCCTATCAGGAGCACAATTGAATTATATTGTCACTGAAAAAGAACTCTTGACAGTTGTGTTTACATTTGACAAATTTAGAGCTTATCTAGTGGGGGCAAAGGTCATTGTATTCACAGATCATTCAGCCATCAAATATTTGATACAAAAGAAGGATGCTAAACCAAGGCTGATTAGATGGATCTTATTGCTTCAAGAATTCAATTTGGAGATAAAAGATAGGAAGGGGACTGAAAATCAAGTGGCTGACCATCTGTCTAGGTTGGAAAATCCAATCCAAGCAACTGAATTTGAAATTAAAGAAGTCTTCCCTGATGAACAACTCTTTTTTGTTTCTCTCTCACAAACACCTTGGTATGCTGATTTTGCTAATTATTTAGCCAACGGACTTCTACCCCCTATGATGACCACTCAACAAAAGAAGAAATTTTTACATGAGGTTAAAAGGTATTTCTGGGATAAACCATTCTTATTCAAGCTATGTGCAGATCAAATATTGAGGCGTTGTATCCCTAAGGTAGAATAGAGGATGTGTTGAAGCAATGCCATGACTCCCCATATGGTGGACATTATCAAGGTGATAGGACTGCAGCAAAGCTCTTGCAATCGGGGTTTTATTGGCCAAGTATGTTCAAAGATGCCTATCAATTCTTCAAAAATGTGATAGATGTCAAAGAGTGGAAAACATCTTTAAAAGGAATGAAATGCCCTTAACCAATATCTTCAAAGTAGAATTGTTTGATGTTTGGGGAATTGATTTCATGGGGCCTTTTATTCCTTCATATGGCAATTTTTACATCTTAGTAGCAGTGGACTATGTATCCAAGTGGGTGGAGGCTGTTGCTTGTTCAACTAATGATGCCAAGGTGGTTATTGAATTCATGAAAAAGAACATCTTCACCAGATTTGGTACTCCAAGAGCCATAATCAATTATGAAGGTTCCTATTTTTGCAACAAATATCTTGGCACTTTAGTGTCTAAGTATGGAGTTCGTCATAAGGTTGCCTCAAGCTATCATCCCCAAACAAATGGTCAAGATGAAGTTTCTAATAGGCAGATCAATTTGATTTTGGAGAAAACAATTTGCCCTACAAGGAAGGATTGGTCTATAAGGTTAGATGACTCCCTTTGGGCCTACCGAACTGCTTACAAAACCCCATTTGGAATGTCACCATATCAACTTGTGTTTGGAAAGGCTTGCCATCTACCATTGGAACTAGAGCATAAGGCATACTGGGCAATTAAGAAATTCAATTTTCAATCTACTTTGGCTGGTGAAAAGAGAATGCTACAACTCCATCTACTTGATGAGTTCAGACTCCAAGCATATGAGAATGCCAAGCTCTATAAGGAGAAAGTTAAGAAATGGCATGATAAAAAAATCTTGCATAGGGTATTTGAATCAGGCCAACAAGTTTTGCTATTCAACTCCAGACTCAAGCTATTTCCAGGAAAGCTGAAATCCAAATGGTCAGGTCCATTTACAATAATGACAGTATTTCCACATGGAGCAGTGGAGTTGTAAGAGGGCATCTCTAATAGGAAATTTCTAGTCAATGGGCAACGGATCAAGCATTATTGGGGTGCACCATTGGAGCGGGACAAATCTTCAATCATCCTTCAAGATGCTTAAAAAGAAGGGAGGCTGCCCAGATTTCATTATTTTTAGTTTAGTTGTTGGCTATTAGTTCATTAGGTGTTTAATAAAGTCATGGGTAGTTTACAATTTGTGATGTAAAACTGACATATGACTTGTTGACATGTATTTTTGATGTGCAGGAAGTGTGGGGACCAAAAAGAGATTAAGTGGTTGTTTTGCCAAATTTGGCAATAAACCAAACTGCTGAACAGAGCATGTTTCAATACCCAGCAGATTTCACTATCTTTGTCATAGCTTTGCTGCAACAAAGTTTTGATCTTCAGCTACGGGTCTTACATTCTCTATTGAAAATTACATTCTATGTTCGTTGCTGTAGAAATGTTGCAGCAACACCACAGCAAGGATAAAACCACTCACTTGACCCGGTTTAACCTCAAACCCAACCAACCCATCGTTTCTACACTTCTAAACCTCTCCTAAACCATTGTTGACCCATACTGACTCGAACCCATTTTTAAACCCTTTTAAACCAATACCAACCCAAACCCATTAAACTCTCATTTCAAACCAAAACCCAAAAATACTCATAACACTTATTCAAACCTAACGGAACCATCGCCTTCTCCACTGCGACTCTTCCTCCTCTCCTCTTCCATTTTCTGCTTCTCAAATACTTTCCCACCTCCATTTGCCTACATTCACCCATCAATCAAAAACCCTAATTTTTGTTTCCCATTCTACACGCGAATCCGTCTCAGTGGTCTACCGGTGCTGTCCTAGGCTTCAAGCAAGTTTTGGTTGTATTCCCACCATACATTTTCACTACACCACATCAGCTAAGTGTTTTCCCCCTTCCTTTTCTTTCATTACTTATTTTTAACATTCTTACTTTGCTGTGGTTGAATCGTTTGTGCATTTTCTTTGTTGTCAGTCAGTTATGGTTGTGTTTTTCTTTTTCTATGGATTGATGTGTTTGTTATTGTCTTGTCTAAATGTTTGTTTTCTTTAGGCTATTTGCATTTGGTTATTTGTTTTAGGCTATGTTTTGCAGCCACCATCACTAGCAAACAACAACCCAAAATTTCTGATTCCTGTCAATTGTTAGTATCACAGTGTTGTGATTTCCCATCTAATGTGTTTGTTTGTTAGTGGTAGTTCTTCTCTCTAGTCTCTTCCCTTTGTGTCGTCTGCTTGTGTTCCTCTGTTCAAATTTGTTCTTTGGTTTTATGTGTGTTTGTTTCTGCCTCTCCTAGGTATATTTGTGTGCTTTTGGTTATTCACTCCTTTCTGTTATTTCCATATACTTACTGTCTCATTTGTTTTTGTTTGTTTTTGTTCTTTTCATCACTACTCTATTTTTGTTGTTGTTTCCCCCTTCATTCCCTATATGCCATATGTTTGTTTGATTAGTTGTAGTTATTTTCTATAGTCTTTTACCTTTATGTAGTCTACTGTGTTTGTTTTTGTTTGCTTATCCCTGTCTTAGTTGTGTGTTTGAGTTCAGTATTGGTTGTTAGGGGTCAGCCTTGTGCATTCCCTTAGAAATGGCCCCTAAGAAAAAGAGCAGAACAAACCCTAGTTCTAGTGCTTCAATGGTCACCCCTTATTTTGCCTCTCCCATGGCTAAGGCCCGCTTCACATCCATCTCCACCAAGAATTTTCTTCAGGAGAAGGGGTTCAAATTAAAATCCACTGAAGCACAAGCCTTTCCATTCATCCAATCCATCATAGCTGGGCATCATTGGGAACAATTTTGCACCCATCCTGGTGCCTACATCCCTTCCCTTGTATATGAATTTTATGCCAATCTCACTACCCCATCTCAGGACCAGGTGTATGTTCGGGGGGTACAGATCCCTATAGATGGTCCAACCCTTAATGCCTATTATGGTTTGGAAAATGTGGAGGATGAGCACAATGCCCATCTTGCTTCGGCAGACCCCACTGCCTTGCATAACATTCTCCCTGCTTTATGTTTTCCTGGCACGGATTGGTCATCGTCCCCCAAGGTGCATTAACTATCTCCCGCTAGTCCTTGCAACCAGCGGCCAAAATATGGTACCATTTCTTACAGACCCGCTTAATGCCCTCCATGCATATCCAGACTGTTTCAGTGGATAGAGCTTTGGTCCTCCACTCTATTTTGGAGGGGCGTCGGATTAATGTGGGTCGCCGCATTCATGAGGCCATTTGTGCTTGTGCTGCTTGGTAGGGTGGTAGTTTAGCCTTTCCATCTTTAATTATTGCTTTGTGTTTGGCTAACCATGTTCATGTGCAGGCTTCTGATGTCCATGCACCTAACAAAGGTGCCATTACACACTTCAGTATCACTCGCATGATTACTCCTAGTCCAGCTCCCACCTCTAGTGCACCACCTCCTGCTGCCGCCACAGCCATTCCCCCCCACTTCCTCCACCCTTGGTGCTTCACCTTCTATTTACACTCAACTGGAACAGCGCCTCAGTCAAATGGAAGTCACCCAATTTCAAATGATGTTGGAACATCAAATCACTTGTGACCTCTTCATTGACTATCTATGTTATGTTGCTGCCCGTGATCGCGCCCTTGAGTCTAATTTATGGATGAATAGCACCAGGTTCCAATCTTTCCCCGCTTTTCCCAACCAACTCTTCGCTAATCCTTGGGGCCAAAAAGGGAACTACATTCCAGCTAATGTAGATGAGGATGATGAAGATGAAGCTGATGCAGCTGATGATGATGATGCGGCTTAGCTTGTTCAGGGAAGTCTTGTTCTCTTTCTTCTTTTACTTTGTTTTTCTTTTTATTACCTTAATTTCTTTTCCTTTCTTTCACTGTGAGGACACTGATCCTCTTTAGTTTGGGGGTACTATGCTTGCTAAATGTGATGAGATGTCGGTTATGTATGATGTGACTGATCTAAGAATGTGTTTGAATAGGTATGATTTGGGATTGGGAAGTGTCCTTTTGACATTTCTGTCCTTGGACATCAGTGGAAATAGTATGGGATGTTTTCAATGATGACCCTTGACACTTTTCCGGATTATTGGTTGTCATACCTAGGGCTGTTTAGCAGTGTTTGGTTAGGATGTCCCCGTTATATTAGACCCGATTCGGAAGGGTATTGAGACCAAACAACCCGTGGTAGCAATGGGGATTCATGGGCGCTCAAGACCGGTAACCAATCCGTGAGACGACATGAATCACATTGTGGATACTTGAAAGGGGCCATTTATTGGTAGGGTTGCATATGGATAGACTTGGGTTCATGGGCGCTCAAGACTGGTAACCAACCCATGAGGGGACATGAGAGCTTCCCGTTTACCATATGTGGATAACCAATAGGGTTGATGAGTCCGTAGTCAGGGACTATGAGGACTCTAGTGTGAAGGATACCGGAAATGATAGCCAAGGGCGAGGAATGGACGTATCTGGAATTGAGTTGATATGACTAAGTAGATTACATGCATTGGGCTACGCTTAACCTTGACATGCGTCAGTACTTAGACCAATGGTGATGTGAGAGAGCGGTGACCTAACCCCCAGCCATGGATTGTCCTGAGGGATGAAGGACCCACTACCAACTGGCGTTGTGAGATGAGACCTTCCTAAAGAAGTACGATGCTCTGACTTAAAGCATGTCTGCCTTTAGAGACCAGCATACATAGAGTTTAGATGCATACATACATCGTCTGTTTCATATTGCATGCATTTTGTTATGTTCTACAGCATGTTATTTATGTTGTTATGACTTAACTTGCCTTACTGAGTTCATTCGAACTCACTCCTTTATGTGCAACATCTTGTGTTAGATTCCTTTACAGGTACTGATTACTATGAAAGGCAATATCAAGAAGCACCAGTTGAAGAAGCATACTACACGCAAGGTGCTGGCTACAATGAAGATCACATTATGATCTCACGTTTTGTCACGTTGCGTGCTACAATTAGACCTAATGTGGAGTGGGAACGTCTTAGTTGGATTGATGAAGTCCACTATTTTGAAGACGTTATCTATAGAGTAGAAAACTCTTAGTTTAGTTTGCACTCCATTCCTTTACTTTCTTTTGAGAACATTTGTATTCTTTTAGACTTACGTGCTACATTTCCGCTGTAATTGTGGAGTGAGATTCCGCCTCACTCTACTTCTTTTTTATGTTTACATCTAGTATCATTTTTCTGCACTCTGATTATACTGTTAATCATTTCATTGTTTGGATCTTTTATTTATAATATTATACATTGATTATATTTGTTCATGATTATGTTGTTGTCTACGTGGGAGGATGATTTCCTCGATACTTGATCTTTGGGGCTGTAGATCACACACTCGGGTATGCCAAATAGGGTACCGGCTGGGTGGATGTGACAAAAGCGACTAACAATATACCTGTTACCACATCATGGTTCACATCCTGTTCAGTACTAGACATACTGAACACTCTACTAGAAGGAGGGGCAGGAGCTGTCACATCCACCCAGCCAGTACCCTATCTGGCATACCCGAGATGTGATCCACAGCCCCGAAGATCCATAGTTCAGGGACCACATCATCCACATCGACGATAACACAATTATGAACAATCAATATTTAAACTAACAATTGATAACAATAGAATTCAGAAAAATGAGATACCAAGGATAATCAGAGTACGTAAGTAAATATCATATCAGATAAATTAAGAAGGCGTTGGGTGGAATCCACTCCTTCAGATAAGCGGAAGTGAGGTCAGAATTTAAGTAAGTACAAGTCTCAAGTTATGAAATTTAATATAAGGTTATTACAATTCTTCCAAGTTTAAATGTCACAAAAAGGGGGGTGGGTAAACTACTCATAAGTCTCCTCCAAAATAAATATGTCCTCTTCAAAGGTGAAGACCATGGAGACCCAACATGACTACTCCCATACTATCTCAGGGCTAACCCTGATACGCCGAAGGATCTGCTTCGGTACCGTCACCGAAGTCTTCATTGTAGCTAGCCTCCGGACAGTAGTATGAGGTATCCGGGTCCGCCTCAGGGAGTGTACCATCAGAGTAATCACCTGTAGAGTAGCCTAACAAAATATTGCAACAGAAAAGGAATGAGTTCAAAAGAACTCAGCAAGGAAGTTATTCCACGACACATAAGCCACAAGAAAATCATAACATGATGCAGATGATATGAAGCATATAATGCAATATGATTCTATTCTAAGTATGCTGGTCATCTATGGTAGACATGCTTTAAGTCATAGCACCATACTTCTTCAGGTAGTCTCAGTCGCTCATCACCGGGGGGAATTGGGTCCTGCATCCCTCTCGGACAAATCCATGGTTGGGGGTTTCGGTCACCACTCTCTCACATCACCATTTGGTCTAAGTATTGGCGCATGTCAAGGTAAAGCCTAGCCCAATGCAAGTCAACTACTTAATCATATCATGCCAGTTCCAGATACGTCCATTCCTCCCCTCTCGGGATCCTTTCCGGTATCCTTCACACTAGAGTCACAGATATTACTCACCGGACTCATCAACCCTATTGGTCATCCACAATTGGTAAATGGGAAGCTCTCACGTCCCTCTCACAAATCATTTCGCCGGTCTTGAGTGCCCGTGTCACATCCCCCCAGCCGGTACCCTAACTGGCATACCCGGGAGTGTGATCCACAGCCCCAAAGATCAAGTATCGAGGAAATCATCCTCCCACATATACAATAACATAATCATAAACAGGAAATAAATCAAGTTTTAATATTATAAACAAGGTTCAAAACAAGAAATGAACAATCAGTATAATCAGAGTGCGGAAAGATACCAGATATCCAATGATATCAAAAAGGAGTAAAGTGAGGCGGAAACTCACTTTACCAAAAATAGCGGAACGTAGTATGAAAATCAAAAGGGATTACAACTGAAACAAATGTACTAAGAAATAAACTAAGATTAAGCATCTTCAAGTTTATAGATAACGTCTTCATAAGTATGGACTTCATCAATCCAATGAATCCGTTCTAACTCTATGCCGTTCTCAAAAGTAGTACGCAGCTTGATCCGTCGAGGGATCATCAGAGTAAGCTTGATCGTTGCCAGCACCTTGCGTGTAATACGCTTCATCAACTTGTGCTCCATTGTCTTTTCGCTCGTCATAATACTCTGACCTGCAGGATAATCTAACAAGAAAATGTACAAAAAGGAATGAGTTTTGAAGAAACTCGAAGAAGGCAAGTTAATCCATAACATCATAGATAACATGTGGCAAAACATAACATGATGCAATGCAGTATGAAACAAGTAATGAATGTATGCATCTAACTCTATGTATGCTGGTCTCTATGGTAGACATGCTTTAAGTCATAGCACCGTACTTCTTTGGGAAGGTCCGCTCACATCCTCAACCATTTAAGATATCTTGGATTCTCTCACGGATCATTTCACCGGTCTTGAGCAGCCGGTTGGTAATGGGTCCTACATCCCTCGGGACAAACCATGGTAGGGGGTTAAGTCAACACACTCTCTCACAACCATTTGGCATAAGTACTGGCGCATGTCAGGGAAAAGCCTAGCCCAATGCAAGTCATCTACTCGATTACATCAACTCGGGTCCAAATACTTCCATTCCTCGTCCCTGACGATCCTTTCCGGTATCCTTTCCACTAGAGTCCTAATAGTCCCTGACTACGGACTCATCAACCCTATTGGTTATCCACATATGGTAAACGGAAAGCTCTCATGTCCCCTCACGGATCATTTCACCGGTCTTGAGCGCCCATGAGCCCAAGTCTAGCCATATGCAACCCTCCAATAAATGGCCTCTTTCGAGTATCCACAATGTGATCCATGTCCTCTCACGGATCTTTTCACCGGTCTTGAGCGCCCACGAATCTCCATTGCTACCACGGGTCGTTCGGTCTCAATACCCTTCCGATTCGGGTCTGATATAACAGGGGTATATCCTAGCCAAACACTGCTAGACAGCCCTAGGTATGACAACCATTGATTCGGGAAAGCGTCGATGGGCATCTTCGGAAAACAGCCCATACTATTCCCTCCGATGTCTAAGGACAGAAGCATCAATAGGATACTCCCCATTCCCAAACCAAACTTAAGCAAACACATTCTCAGATCAGTCATGACATACACAACCAACAGTTCATCATATGCAAGAGAATGTAAAAGCAAAATCAGATTAAGCAGTAATAAGTAACTCATATAACATGAATAATGAAAAAGATAATATAAATAAGTGCTGCTGTTCTCACAGTAGGAGATCAGAATTAAAATACAACAACAGTAGGTAAATCTCATAGTTTCATAAAGTAGAAACCAGAGAACAAGCAATCTATGTAGTTAAGGAATCAACTGTCCTTACCTGATTATCGAAGAATATGATCCAAAAATCAAAGAGAGCAGCTCCAAACTTAGCAAATAGACTCCTAACAATCATAGATACAACATTAGGAAAGATGCCTAAAAGAACAGAGAGCAAACGAATCAATTCGGGCGAAAAATGAAGCTACTGACTCCTTTGGTCGAGTGCTTGGTAGACTGGCCCAGTCGACCAAACAGTCAACCAAGCAAAGTCAGTACGGAATTGTACAGACTGCTTTGGCCATAACTTCTTCGTTTGAAGTCGGAATGATCCGAAATTCGAAGGGGAACTTCCTAAGGTATATTAGGATCATATAGTAAGATAAAAACATCAAGTCATGGGGAAAATTTGGGTTCTTGATTTAACCCAAGAATTTAGGGTTTCAACCTTATGGTTCCCATAAAAAGGTTGAGATCACAGAATGAAAGAAAATTAAATAATTGGCCAAAGGCAATAAGAAAATCATAGGAAAACTAATTTAGGTTACTAGAAATATTACCCATGAGGTTTCCCTCGCATTGGAGGTTAACAAGAGTTTCCAGAACTCCAGCAAGGGTTAGGGTTTCAAGAAAACCTTCGGCTAGGGTTGAGATCATGATGATGATCATATATCTCAAAGAAACGAAGGAGATCACGAAGGGATGGTTGCAAGGATGCAGCATCAACTTCCTGATCTCAATCAAGAACAAGATCAAGAAAAGAAAATTAATAATTCAAAAGAGATACTAACCTTGAATTGTAAGAACAGAGAAGAGAGGTTTCAGATCTGCAGAGGAATCTTCGAAATCACCAGAGAGAGTTTTGGAGAGGTCTTCTCATGTTCACAAAGTGTTTAGGAGGCAGCCGTAACAAAGAAATACGAAGTAGGGTTTAAATAAGAGTGAAAAACCCTAAAATTACAATTCCTCGGATTTCACCTTCCTTTGGTTGAGTGCTTGGTCGAGTGGCCCACTCGACCAGTTAGTCGACCAAGGCAGACAGTAAGGAATAATCAGGGATTTGGAGGACCAAATGGGCTTTAAACCTTATGGGCTTTTGCATACACATCCAGTAACAAGTCAAGTGTGAAGAAATACCTTCAAACCAAGTCAGATAATACTCCAAGTCCTTCAACTAATCTCATCTTCAGACAACTGCAGCTTCCTTTCCAAATCTACACAGACATCCAAGTATGGAACTCCATCAACAACATCCATGGGTTCAGAGTCAAACACCATGTCTTCTACTGAGATGGCCCATAGTTGACTTCTTTCTTTACTCCGGGTCTTCGGACCTAAAAACAACCGGGTTACCGGGTCAAGGTCAGGGTTAGATTAGGGCTAGGTTTCACAGCCCATGAGCCCAAGTCTAGCCATTTGCAACCCTACCAATAAATGGCCCCTTTTGGGTAACCGTAATGCAATTTATGTCCTCTCACGGAGTGGATACCGGTCTTGAGTGCCCACAAATCCACACTACTACCACGGGTTGTTCGGTCTCAATGCCCTTCCGAATCGGGTCTGATATGATAGGGACATCCTAGCCATACATCTAGACAAGTCCTATGTATGTCATCCAATAACCCGGGAAAGCGTCAATGGACACCTTCGGAGAACATCCCATACTATTCCCTCCAATGTCCAAGGACAGAAGCACCAGTAGGGTACCCCTCAATCCCAAGTTATACTTAAGCAATCACATGCCCAAGTTCATCATATCAGTTCACAAGATACAACATCATAATAAACGTTCAATTCATGACATTGACATAAGTCATCATATATCAAAATTGATAAACATGATAAGACATTGAAATAACATAGTGTAAACACAAAGCTACTATTGAAAGACATATGTAGCAAGTCTAACATGATAAGATTATGAAATAGAAACTATATTTACTAGGTTAAGAACACCAAGTCAAAATCCCATATCCTAAGTAATTACATCGATAACTATCTTTACCTTGAATCGGAGAAGAGAATGGTCCAAGATTACAAGCAAGTGGCCCAAATAGTCTTGAAGTCCTAAACAAGCATATATGAAAGGTTAGAGAAGAAATCAGAACAATTGGAGATCAAACGAATCAGAACTAGGCAAAAGTTGCTGACAGCAACTCTATTGGTCGATACATTTGGTCGATAGTATCGACCAAATGTATCGACCAATAGTATCGACCAAATCAATTTTCGGACAGCAAGCTGGCTTTTTGGATTCTTGCCCAGATTTGGTCTTCCGGGTCTCGGATCGACACGAAACTTGGAGGATAGTCTAAGCACAACATAGGGGCACTAATTATCAAGAATTTAACATAATCCAATGGTCCATTTAGAAATCCTCAAATTGACATATCAAGGTTAAGAGTTGTAGATCATGGCATTGGCTACATCTTAATGCAAATTGGGGGAAAACATGGGGGATTAGGTAAGGAATCATTTAGAAGTAACATTGAACTCATATGCAAGATATAGATTAGGTTAATCATAAGCTTCATCTCAGTTTTGGTAAATAAAGCAAGTTGGTGAGCAATAAATCATGGAAATGTGTAGTTAGTGATCATGAGGTGAATCAATCATAGTCATATCGGTGAAAACATCATTGTATGGGGTTTAGAAGGTTCATGGCAAGGTGTTTGCAAGGTTGCAGCACCTTGGCCATGGTCCCAACAGTAAAATAGAGAAAAGATGAGTGAGAAAGTGATTAGGAGAGAGAGTCATACCTTGAGAGTGGAACAAGAAGGTAGGAATGAGTGGTTGGCAATGATTGATGAACCACTACCAAGGAGAAGTCCTTGAGAGGCTCTCCCATGTTCCCAGATGTTGAAAACACTAGAATAGGGCTCCAGTCTCGAGGAATAATAAATAGAAAAGAATATTCCAGAGAATCTTTAAATCTGGGTTCAGGAAACCTGTTGGTCGATACATTTGGTCGATAGTATCGACCAATAGTATCGATCAAAACATGTTTCTGCAGAATTTTACAAAATAGTTCAGCAACTTTAGGTGTGGACTTGGAGGGCTATACAAGGTCAAATTGCATGGGGTTTTCTCCTACAGTTCACTCAAGAGGTCTAGTTTTAGGGAGTACCTTCGGATTATGCACAGGAGTCCGTTTGATATCTCAACTGTGTCACTCTTCATCAGTGCGCAGATTCTAACTTAACACTGATAATGTGCTCAAGGAAGGAGCATCATCATCAATGTCCATGTACTGGAGTTCCGACACCACGTCCTCAACTAGGAGGGACTTGTAGCAGGGCCCACAAGTCCCTCCTACCACCTTCGGGTCTTCGGACCTACAAACACAACAATGACCGGGTCGGGTCAAGGTTAGGTAAAAGCTGGATTTTACAGGAGCACTCCTCACTGCAAGGGCAAACGGCTGAACCGACTTCTTAGGGAAAGCGCAAGCAGAGTGTCCAGTCTGCTTACATAAAAGCAAACAAGGTCCCTTGGTCCAATTGGAGTTGCTACAACTGAAGGCTTCTGAACCATGGGTCTAGGATTCACATTCCTAAGGCGAGAAGATTGCACATTCATTCCAGGTCTATTCCCACAAAACTGACTATGCTGACCCGCATGGGCAAAACCAGAACTCTGGCCTACACTCCTTGCTTGAAAGGCAGGAACAAAATATGGTGCAGGTCTAACAAATCGCCACTCAGTATGGTCAACAAATCCAGGATTCCTTAGCTGCCAAGGCCTCTAAACACGAGTACTCTCTTTCTCCGTTTCTTCCAGCTTCTTCAAGTTATGCACAACCTGAGCATAGCTCTTAATAGGGAGGAGAATAGTGAGATATGCTTTGATCGCCGGCCGCAAACCTTTAAAGAACTTCTTTGCCTTAGCACGATCGGGCTTTATAGAGTCAGGGGCAAAGAAAGAGAGTTCTTCAAACCTTTGCTGATAATCCAACATAAACATAAAACTCTGCACAAGCGCCATGAACTCGGCTTCCTTGGCATCTTTCACCGCTTCAGGGAAATAGTTCTTACAAAAGGCTTCCTTGAACAATTCCCAAGTCACAACACCGGCATGCAAATCTTCAAGAATACGCTGGGTGGAGGTCCACCATGCATTAGCTTCATGCTGGAGCTTCTATTCGGCAAACAAAACCTTCTAGGCATCAGAATAGTGCAAATTTTGGAAGGCCTTCTCTAATTCTCTCAGCCACTTATTCGGGAACAGAGTATCATTCGAGACACCAGTGAAGGTAGGGACTTGCAACTTCAAGAAACTCTCCATTAGTCGGGTATGAAGAGTTCCAGCTAACCTATCCGCATTCGGGACTGTGGCTATAGGGTTCCCATTCACACCAGTACGAGTCTCATTGTGAAGAGTCATGAAAGCCTTCATCATCTGATTGAACCGGTTAGCCCTCCGCTGCATCATATTGCTCATGACGCTGGAAATATCACGAAAACTTCCAATGTTCGAGGCATTGGGAATGTCATTAGTGGTATGACTATTCTCTTGAGTTTGCTGGTTAGAACCACCAGTGGGTACCTCTTCATTCCCATTGCTTCCAAAACCAACAAGGCGATTCCTTAAGACAATCATTCTGCAAAACCGAAAGATAACAACACCGAAATTCGAAGATTCGTCAACAACCTCTTGACTATATGATTAGAATGCTTAAATCATGCTTAGAATCATCAATATATTAAGAAATCAATCAAACATTGGCCAAAAATCCAAAATTTCCAACAAAAACCTGCATTAAAGCCTTCAGCCATCAGCTGGTCGACTGACCAATCGACCAAGCAGATGTTGCACACGAAAATCAGCTTTAAACTTCATTTCCAACTTCAAAACTCATTTCAAACTCATTTCCTTTGAGAGAAGGCTCTGGAGAACGATCTTGCAGGGGTTTTCAAAGTGATTCCAAGTTGTTTAGAGCTTCAACAACAACAACACAACATACATTGATCAACAACTCAAGGTAAATATTATTCATCTTCTTCTCAAGTTGTGTTCTTCACTTAGATTTCTTGAAAAACCATGATATACTTGTTGTTCTAGGTTAGAAACATGATTATGCATACTTAGCAACATATTCCCATAGTTTTCTTACAATGCCAAACCTTAACATCAAGTATAAACACAAGCTTTTTCCATCGCTAACGCAATCGAAAATCCCCAATTTAGTAAAATTTCGATTACTCTCAAACTGCTTAGAATTTTAATACCAAATCAGTTGCTACAAGCTTGAAATGATATGCTAGATGTACTCATGCAATTTGTTTCAACCAATTCCAACATTTCCAAAAATCCAATTTTTGACCTAAATGCAAAAATCCCTCTTTCCTAGTTGCTGAATTTTTTACTTTAGACTGAGATTTCGATGGATTTTCTTCAAATAAAATTCATTAGCATGATATTCCAAGTATTATGCACATTCTATGCTAGTATGCTCAAATTGCAATTTTGCCAAAATCGAAAATTTCCAAAAAATTACGAAAATGCCCTTCTTGCTGAATTTTTTTGGTCAAAACACTGACATTCAACTTCTTTCATCTTCTCTACAGATATAGACACTAAGCCACCGAGAGGACGACAGATTTGTACTAGGGGAGGCAGAGGCAGCGGAAGAGCACCACTACAACCACGGGCTGAGATCATCGATTGGCACCGCTTTGTCACACCACAGGCGTAGTTCTTATACGAGGTGTACTTCAGACATTGCCACATCAAGTATGAGCAATTACTACGACTTTAGGAGCTTAGGACCTTCAGGATTAGATAGAGGTTCAACACTATGCAGTAGACACACTTGTTTACTGAGGATCTACCGGTATATCCGGAGTTAGTGAGGCTATTCTACAGCAATCTGACATCATTCGAGGAGGGTTTAGGGGCGGATTTTCTTCAGCTGGTTGTAGAGAGTTAGGTTCGAGAGACATGGATCAGATTTACTACACGTACACTTGTGGAGATCTTTGGGGTACCTTTCTACCCACATGCTTGTGTATGGATACCAGCGAATGCGGCGCTAGACAGACATCTTCTCCCATATGAGCTTCATGAGGTCTGTGCTATGCTTTGGGATGATGATCGCTGTTACTGTCCACGGATCATTGGTAGGATGACTCCTTCGACTAGGGTTATTGGCCGGATCATGGGTTGGAACATCATTCCTAAGGCCGGACATCACCATAAGGTATTTGTGATGGAGGCTTTAGTCATTTATCGGATCTACATGGGGTTCGAAATTGATTCGGCATACATCATTCAGAACGCCATGATTGAGATAGTCAAGCATCCGGGTACAAGGAATTTTTGCTTCGGGCGACTACTAATGCTCATCTTTAGGCACTTCGGGGTGAGACTAGATGACATAGAGGTGACTACTACTAGAGATATGGGCTATCCCATCGGCACGAGGACCATCGGATTGATGCATCTAGATGATGCTGTAAGATCTCCGAGTCTAGAGGAGGAGGATGAATTAGAGTATGAGAATGAAGATGTCCTAGTGGATGAGGGATATGCTGGTCCAAATATAGATGATAAGGCTAGAGATGACATGGAGATGCAACAGGCTAGTCCAGATGATCATGGGATTCCCGCATCATCACATTTTGAGGTCCAGCGGCCTAACGAGTAAGCAACCCCTTCCTATCGAGTTTGCCAAGACTTTAACTGGAATAAGTACCTCTGGCCTGCCATGGCTATACTAATGACGCGGCTCCATACCTCTTCCAGTCCGTGTAGCTCACTGGACTTGATGCAACTTGAAATCCGATTCAAGAGGTCCATCACGTGTAGCTCCTGAGACACCGGATTTGTATGCTCATATGCTTTCCATGACTTCCATTCTGGAGAGGATGGAGTCGAGACAAGAGCAGATGGAGTCTCAGCTGACACAGATTGCAGATGATGTTAGGACACTCAGAGATCAGAGATCGTCTCCTAGATAGATTGTAGTAGGATTTCATTTTATGCTTATCAGATGTAATTCGTTGTAAAACTTTCCTAATATTAATGTTCACCTTGTTTCACTTTATTATTGTATATTATGCACTTTCCTTTTATTGCATTAAGTGATGTTTGTTAAGTCATAATTATTGTGTATTATCCAACAAACATATTATGCTTCATTAATTTAGTTTCTAGTCCAAGTGTTCTATTATTCACATTTAAGAATACTTGAGTCACTTTTGGATCTATGACTCAAGAATGTTCCATTATTGTTTTCTGTGATTAGGGTTTCCTTGAACTTGGGGCACTAATACCACTCTATCACATCCACCCAGCCAGTACCCTACCTGGCATACCCGGATGTGTGATCCACAGCCCCAAAGATCAAGTATCGGGGAAACCAACCTCCCACATATACAATAACATAATCATGAAAAAATGTAATCAATGTAATATCATATGATAATGAGATCAAGATAAGAAGAAGAGAGACAATATAATCAGAGTGCAGAAAGAAACGATACCAATGTATGTATAATCAATATGAAGAGTGAGCGGAAGTCACTCCCCAAATCGCAACGGAAAAGTAGTTCAAATACAATTAAAGGTTACAATCCAGTTCTCAAAAGAAGGGAAAGAAATAAGTAAACAACTAAACTAATGTCTCTTCTAACTTATGCAGTGTCTCCTCAATAACATAAACAAAAGAAACAAGACATAGCCACCTCCTCTCTAGGGTGGGACTAATCCTGGTACGCAACATAATCCATCGAGGGATCTTCAATGTAATCCTCATAACTGCTAGTACCCTGGGAGTAGTATGTCTCATCAGTTGGCATCTCATAGTACTGGCCATCATGTTCTTCAGTTCCTGTAGGATAATCTAACAAAGATATTTGCACAAAAAGGAGTGAGTTCAAAAGAACTCAGCAAGGCAAGTTATTCCATAATAACATAAATAACATGATACAAAACATAGCGTGATGCAATATGATATAAAACAAACAATGCATGTTTGAATCTAACTCTATGTATGCTTGTCTCTATGACAAATATGCTTTAAGTCATAGCACCATACTTGTTTGGGAAAAGTCTCAAATCACTCATCATTGGTTGGTAATGGGTCTTGCATCCGTCTCGAACAAATCCATGGCTGTGGTTTAGGTCACCGCTCTCTCACATCACCGTTTGGTCTAAGTATTGGCGCATGTCAAGATAAAGCCAAGCCAAATGCAATTCATCTACTTAGTCATATCAACTCAGATCCAGACACGTCCATTCCTCCCCTCTCGGGATCCTTTCCGATATCCTTCACACTAGAGTCAACGTATCCTATGGCTACAACCAACTCGAACTACAGACTCATCAATCCTATTGGTCATCCACAAATAATAGACGGGAAGCTCTCATGTTCTCTCACAGATATAACTCACTGATCTCGAGCGCCCACGAGCCCAAGTCCACTATTTGCAACCCTACTAATAAATGGCCTCTCACAAGTATCCACAATGTGATCTATGACCTCTCACGAATATAACACACCAGTCTCGAGTGCCCACAAATCCACATTGCTACCACGGGTTGTTCGGTCTCAATACCCTTCTGAATTGGGTCTAATACAACAAGGACATCCTAGCCAAACACCGCTAGACAAGCCCTAGGTATGACATCCAATCATCCGGGAAAGCGTCAAAGGGCACCATCGGAAATATTCCATACTATTCCCACTGATGTCCAAGGATAGAAATGTCAAAAGGACATTCCTTGATCCCAAATCATACCTAATCAATCACAATCGTAATTCAGACATAGTGTTAATGACTAAAATGGTCATTCTACGCCTTCCGGTTTGATTCAAAGGATGTACGGTCCGACCAGGATCGTTATCTAAGAAGTTTCGACCTGGAGGTCCATGATAGGACCGACCATGATAAAAAGTACATCCGCCTGGCATGAAGAGGAAATCTTATAAAGGTAAACCCTTACCTAACAACAGGAGAAAAGAGTCCGATAGGTAAAAGAACTCTTTATGAAGTTACTTTCCTAGGAACAACTCAAGGTAGAGTTACATACCGAATGCAACTCTACTAACTTACATTATATAAACACCTCAGGTAAACATGAGGAGGTAGGTATTCATACTTCTTGTGATCAATTACTTGAATTCTCTATTGAGTAGTTGAGATCATATTATTGGTACTGACTTGTTCGTCGGAGACGTACCTCGACCCCCCAAGGTCGAGCTCGTATCTTGCAGGTTCGTGACAGGGAAGGACGAGCGAGATTCCGTATCAACAATTGGCCCGTCTGTGGGAATTGCATCAAAAAGTCATGGTGCGATCGAAAGTGAAGGCTGTAAATCAGAAGGAGGTGGAGGATGATGCTTCGAAGGGAATTCCTCGACCTGAAAAATCAGTAATTCCCGACCAGGTGGAAATTAATTGCGACCAGGTGGAGAAAAATACCGATCAAGGGGAGAAAAACCCCGAACACCCGAATCATGGAGCATTAGCAAATCAAGTTGAGACACTCCAGAAGGAACAAACAAAGCTTCGGGAGGAATTATCCTCCATGAATGAACTACTCAGGATGGCCATGGGTCATATAATTGCCCCTAATGCAGATCCTAAAAATACTCAAAAAATATTTGAGGGAAGCAAGAATAACCACTTGGTCCTTCCTGATCGAACGCCTCGACCATCTCTAGAAGACGGACAGAAGTCAAAAGAGAAGGTAGGTGAAAAATCCCGAGCATCTGAGAAAGAAATTCCAAATAAAGATCCTTTGTTCAATGAAGATCATGATCGAGGAAGTAGCAACGATCCTCTCAAAGAACCAAAAAACAAGAAAGTTGAGTCCGGACCGAGCAAGCGGGAAGATCGTTTGAGCAAACAAATCAAAGAGTTAGACGAGAAGGTAAACAAGTTAAACGATCCAAAGAAAGAAGAGCTATATGCTTTTCTAAAAGAGGATCCTTTCATCCAAGCTATCTCTGAGGCGGAAATACCAAAGAGTTTCAAATGCCCAACTTTCATACTGTTTGATGGATCACAATGTCCAAAACATCACATCACTCGCTACAGATCAACCATGTCAATTTATAAGCATAATGAGGCAGCCATGTGCCAAAGTTTTGCAGCCTCTTTAACCGGTTCCGCATTGGACTGGTTCTTGGCACTGCCAAGCGGTTCGATTATGAGTTTCGATCAACTAGGACGAGTGTTTGTGCTGCGCTTCCAAGGAGGAGTCGGATTGAAGAAAAGAGAAGATACTTTGTTTTCTATAAAACAAGGTAGAACGGAATCTATCCGAAGTTTCCTTCAGAGATTCAATAATCTTACCATGCAAATTGAAAGCATGGACGAGAAAATTGCCTTTCATGCGTTATACCAAGGAATTACTCATGAAGGATTGCTAGAGCGACTGCTCCAAGATATGCCAAAAACATATGCGGAACTGAATGAAAGATGTCACAAACAAGCAGAGATTTCGGAAACCATAGAATCTCGAAAAAGAGAACCAAGGGCCGAAAGAAGAAGCAGTCGAGAAAGGGCTCAACCGACCAGGATGTTAGGGATAAGCTCGACCAAGAAAGGTCGAGCAGAATCTCCAAAAAAGCAGGAGATTAGTAATCTTCCACCACTGAATACAAGAATATCCGAAATCTTGATGCAAATCAAAAATCAAGGACATATGAAGTGGCCGGATAAAATCCAAGCACCGCCAGGAAAACGTGATAAACGAAAGTATTGTGAATATCACAAAGATCACGGACATTGGACGGACAATTGCAAAAATCTAAAGATGGAGATAGAAAACTTAATCTCCCGAGGACAGTTAAAGAAGTATATCCAATCTAAAGAAGATGGCCAACCACAGGACAACCCTATCCCGAAGAGAGAAAGGTCGAGCCACAGAGAAGAAAGAAGAAGTCCGGCCAAATGCCGACCTGAGGCGGATGAAAAACAAAGAAAAAGATCTCCAGTCTATACTGTATTTGGTGGTCCGACGTAAGAATCAAATCGACAAGCAAAAAGAAAAGTACGATATATTGGGAATACTGAAACCCATAAAAATATATCTACTGAGCCAATAATTTTCTCTTCCGAGGATCTACGGGATATCACAATCCCTCATGATGATGCCTTGGTAGTCAAAATTCTCCTGGAAGGAACTGAAATTCATAGAGTGCTGGTAGATACTGGATCGTCAGCAGACATATTATCATTAGATGCGTTCAAAAAGATGAAGCTAAAAGAAAACATGCTCGTCCCATGCGAAACCCAGCTTTATGGTTTCACGGGATCATCAACCCGAGCAGAAGGAACGATCCGATTAGAGCTACGGATTGGAGAGCACCCACGAGATAGAATCATACAGACTAATTTTATGGTCGTACGAGATTTATCAGCATACAATGCAATCATAGGACGACCAACCCTCTCGTGCACTTGAAGCAAGTGGTCTCCTCGCTACACATGAAGATGAAATTCCCGACCACTGAGGGAATTGGAGAATGTGTAGCCGACCAGAAAAGTAGCCGGCAAAGTTACAACGACTACATGCGGAAAAAGAAAAGAACGAAGTCGACCATGACCATTGAAGTTAGGGACGACCGCGATGAAGAAACCTTGCAAAGAGCTGAACCAGTGGAAAAACTAGAAAGAATCCACTTCAATCCCGACCAGAAGGAGCAAGGTACCATGATCGGTTCCGAGCAAGAAGCAGAATTCAAATCAGAGCTCACTGAGTTTCTAAAAAAGAATTCTGATGTTTTCGCTTGGTCGGCTGAAGACATGCCGTGGATCGACGGGGAGGTGGCGGAGCATAAACTCTGTATTGATCCACAGGCAATTCCGGTTGTTCACAAAAGAAGAAACTTCGCCATTGAAAAACATGAAGCCATTCGAACTGAAGTGCAAAAGCTAAAACAATCTGGCTTTATAAAATGCACAGACCACCCGCAATGGCTAGCTAATGTGGTAATGGTCAAAAAAGCAAACGGGAAATGGCGGATGTGTACTGATTACACAGATCTCAACAAAGCCTGCCCAAAAGACCACTATCCACTACCAAGAATCGACCTTCTTATAGATGCAACGGCAAGACACGAAATGCTCAGTTTCATGGATGCATATTCAGGATACAATCAGATCCTTATGCATCCTGATGACGAAAAGCATACGGCATTCATGACTGATAGGGACAGCTATTACTATAAAGTAATGCCTTTCGGTCTAAAAAATGCGGGAGCGACATACCAAAGAGCGGTAAATAAAATCTTCAAACATCAAATTGGTCGGAATATGGAAGTATATGTGGACGACATGCTGGTGAAAAGCATCTCAAAAGAAGATCATCTATCCGACCTGGCAGAAGTATTCAAAGTACTCCGAAAATACAAAATGAAGCTCAATCCTGAAAAATGCGCTTTCGGGGTATCTTCGGGAAAATTCCTGGGGTTCATGGTATCCCAAAGAGGAATCGAAGCCAATCCTGAGAAAATCAAGGCAATTTTGGATATGAAAGCACCCAAAACCATCAGAGAAATCCAATGCCTAACTGGTCGGGTGGCAGCACTAAATAGATTTATTTCTAGATCAGGGGAGAAGTGCCTGCCATTTTTCAAAATTTTAAAGCAGGTAGCAGGTCAGAAAGGAAACATCTGGAATAATGAATGCCAGGGAGCATTTGAAGACCTAAAAGACAAACTATCCAGACCACCCTTGCTTGTTATGCCAACCAGAAAGAAGGAACTACAACTATATTTAGCTGCTTCGTCGGTAGCGGTTAGTGCAGTTCTTGTACAAGAAGAAGGTAACATACAACAACCTGTCTACTATGTCAGTCATGTCCTGAATGATGCCGAGACTCGCTACCCAGAAGTGGACAAACAAGCCCTGGCACTGGTTATAGCGGCCAGAAAACTCCGTCCATATTTCCAATCTCATCCCATTACAGTGATGACGAATTTACCACTCAAAAAAATTCTTCACCGACCAGACCTGGCCGGAAGGATGGTGACATGGGCCGTGGAATTGAGCGAACATCAGATAGAATTCAAACCCCGACCAAGCATCAAAGCTCAATCCCTGGCAGACTTCATTGTTGAAAAACAAGAAACAAGTCAAGAGGAGGACGAGCAAGGGGTAGAATCAATCAAAAGATGGATTCTGTTCGTGGACGGATCGAGCAACTCGCAAGGAAGTGGAGCAGGCCTATTAATGAAGAGTCCTGGGGGATTTGAAATAAAATATGCCCTTCGCTTCAAGTTTAAAGCATCCAACAATGAGGCTGAATATGAAGCTATGTTAGCAGGACTCAGGATGGCCAAAGCTCTAAGCATTCAACATCTGGAGATCAAAAGTGATTCACAGCTGATTGTAAATCAGGTGAAGGGAGTTTATGGAGCCAAAGAAAGAAGGATGGAGAAATACCTGAACCTGGTCAACAACTACAAACAATACTTTAAAGAGCTAGAAATAACTCAAGTACCAAGGGTTGAAAACGACCAGGCTGATTCATTATCTCGCTTGGCTACGGAAGGAATGGATGTCCAAGCACCATTGATCTACCTTGAAGAACTTGATAGCCCTAGCATAAACAAGATCGACCACATGCAAATTTCAACCGAGCTGGGTTGGATGGAGCCGATCATACATTATCTTGACAACGACCAGCTCCCAGAAGACCAAAAAATTGCTCGGGCAATAAGACAAAGAGCGGCCAGGTTCACGATCAGGGACGGACTATTATACAAAAGATCCTTCACCCGACCACTTCTAAGATGTTTGGGACCAGTAGAAGCTACAAATGTATTAAGAGAAGTTCACGAGGGAACATGCGGATCCCACGTAGGTTCCCGAACACTCTCTAATACAATTATACGCCAAGGATTCTTTTGGCCGACCTTAGAAGAAGATGCCAAAGACTTCGTTAAGAAGTGTGACAAGTGCCAGGCACACGCAAAAATCTCGCATACCCCCGCAATTCCTTTAACATCAACTCTATCCCCAATACCTTTTGCAAGGTGGGGAATAGACCTGGTAGGGAAGCTACCTAAAGCATCGGGAGGAAGAGAATACTTGGTAGTGGCAGTAGACTACTTTACAAAGTGGGTAGAAGCTGAACCCCTTGCAACTATCAGTACCAAACAAATGAAGCATTTTGTCAAGCATAACATATCGTACAGATATGGAGTTCCAAAAATATTAGTAACCGACCATGGAAAGCAATTCGAGAACGCAGCATTCTCAACATTCTGCAAAGAACAAGGGATCGAGCATAGATTTTCTTCAGTAGCTTATCCCCAAAGTAACGGCCAGGTCGAGGTTACTAATAGAACCATGCTCGACGGGCTCAAGAAAAGGCTCGACCAGCTAAAAGGGAGATGGGTAGATGAACTACCTAGTGTACTGTGGTCGTACCGAACAACTCCAAGGACGACCACGGGAGAATCTCCATTCCGACTAGCATATGGAGCGGAAGCTAGAGTCCCAAAGAGAAATCCAAATTGGATCACTTCGAGAAATAGAATTCGAAGAAGAGGCAAACATTGAAGGAATGCGAACCAATCTGGATCTCAAAGAAGAATAGCGACATATTATAATGCCAAGGTTCGAAATGAACAATACCTGCCAGGCGAACTGGTACTTCGCCGAACAGCTGCTTCAGATCCGACCAATCAAGGAAAATTGTCCCCCAATTGGGAAGGACCATACATAATCATACGACAAGTCGCTCCCGGAGCATATCATTTACAAGATCCGGAGACGAGCGACAGGATCCCTCGATCATGGAATTCGAACAATCTCAGGAAATACTATCAATGAGAATAGTATCTGAGAAAGTCGTAAACACGACAAATTTTGAGCTTTTTATTTCAGTTTTGCCATTTATTTCAGTATGTAGATAACTTGGGAGATTCATAATCCCAAGAAGTCAAATCAGTTTTTATATATAAATAAAGACATTCGTACAAATTATTACACAACTTCAACAAGACGCTCAAGGAAAAGACCTGAAATTCTCAGGCAGAAAAGACCTGAAATTCTCAGAACCTCAGAGAAAAGACCCAAACTCTCAGCAGAAAAGACTGAAACTCTCAGGGAAAGCCAAAGAAAAAGACCCGAAACTCTCGAGCGAGAAAAAGACCGAAACTCTCAGCGAAAAAGACCTGAGATTCCTAGGAAGGCCCTAAGAATCTTAAGGCATGAAAGACCTAAGATACTACTTAGGCAGAAAAGACCTACAATTAATAGGCAAGAAAGACCTAAACTTTCCTTAGGCACAAAAAACTTCTAAGTCATACTAAGTTCTCATGCCCGGGAGGTAAGGGTTATGAACGAGCAGTTGTTGACGAACAGCTTCTTTAGTTCATGACCGAGCAAAGCTTACTATACCGAACAACATGGCTTAGATGAACAGAAACACGCGAGCAAACCACAATGGGCCGAACAATGGTATCCAATCGACCAAATATATTTGGTACAAATGATGGAAAAACATACCATTGACAAACAAAGATCTACCACATACAAAATAAACTATGATAAAATTACAAAATTATCATTATTTAAAAGATGTGGACACAAAAAAAAAATGATCGAAATAGACATTGAAACAAAACTACTCAACAACAGCTTCCGAGTCTATTTGGTCGGCAGGTTTAGTGGTCGACGATGGTCCGGCGTCATCTTCCTCCTCAGGGGCCGGCTCCCAGTCGGAGTCAAGAAAATCCTGGACGGAAACATCCTTGGGCAGCCCAAAGGATTCTTTCCCTACCGCCCAGCCCGGTCGAGGGATCTTCAAATCATCATATATGCTCGGATCAACGTACTTCTCAAATTTTGACAGATCAAGATTCCGAAACTCTCCGATGATGCTTAGGAAAGCTGCTCGCCGACCATATCTAAACCCGGGAGCGGCAACATTTGATACAAAATTTTGACAACCTTTGGTCCGGACCCATCTACGGATTACTTCATGACGTAGTTCATTGGACAAATCTTGAAATGTGGCCGGAGAGGACTGGGCCAATTGAGCAGTCATATCCTTAATAAATTGATCCTTCTCAAGCTTTTCTTGCTCGGCGGATGCTAGACACAGATCTTTACTTTCCAAAGACGCTTTCAGGTTCTCAACCTCGGATTGGTAGGAAGACACCTGCTGTTCGGCTGCCATAGCCCGAGCATCTGCTTCAACCTTCTCACCGGTCAATTTATCCACCTGAAGGCTCAAACTTTTGATCTTGTCCTCCAACATATGGATCGCCGACACATCTCGCCGGGTAACCTCCAAATTACCGGCCCAAGCTTGTGTCAAGGCGCAGACCAACCTAATGAAAATCGGAGTAATCAAGAAATCTCCAAATCAATAAAGGCAATTACCACAAAGCTCGGGAAAGAGTTTACCTTGTCATCGTATCCTGTGTACGAGAGGAACCAATTTCCAACAAAAACTTCTGGTCGGCGGGGAGAGTAACTCCCGATAACCACTCCTTCGACACCTCAGTCCCATCTTTTTTATTACTGAGAACGTGCGAGCAGGAGTTTAACGACCACGATGGCATAAGCACCGAAGAAGGGCCGGCGGAAGAATTAGGAAGAGGAGGAGAAGAAGGCAATGTATTCTCCTCCAACAACCCAGCTATGAAAGACATGGGACCTTTCTTTTTGTTCGCCCGAGGAGGAAGTTCGGCAACACTAGTAGGCCTCTTTTGAGATACAGAAGCAGAGCTCTATTTGCCCTTGGAACGAATCCGATCAGACTTGGTCGGAACCCTTTTTTCAGCGTCTGCAGCATCAGCTTCCGCAGCCAGCTCGGTATTCTTTGGATTAAGTTTCACTGCACAAACAAAAACACATTGTTAAATCCGGACAAAGTAACTTTCTATAAATCAAGAAAATAGAAGGATAACTTACCGGGAAGGAATCCCCAATGACGCAGAACATTGGGATATTCCGGACAGTATCCGTGGACGGCAAACTTATTTCTGTCCTCGGAAGAAAGATGGCAAATCTTCTCCCTAGCACGCTCCTCGGCACCAGTTAGCAAGGGAAAGTCATTTGACCTCTGAATTGGTCCCCGGACCCAATAAATAGGGAAGGAAGGTTTGGAAGGAGGACGGACAAAGAAAAATTTTGGACGCCAACCTCTAGTGTTGGACGGGAGGGTACCAGTCCCGACAAAATTACCTTCCCAACCACATTGAGTTACGGTTCTCTTGGATAAATAGAACCATCCATCTTGTTCTTGCTTCTTCGCCATAAAAAACGTAAGAAACAAGGCAAGGGATGGTCGGACATTTACCTTTTTATCTTGACAAAAGCCCCAGAAACAGATCACATTCCTCCAACTGTTCGGGACAAACATGCCAGGACACATTCCAAAATGGATCATAATATCCCTAAAAAGGGGTTGAACGGGAAAGTGAAAGCCACTTTTTAAGGCATCTTCATAAAAGGCAAACTCTCCGGGTCGAGGAGAGTTAGCCCTCTCATCAGGGTTCGGAACTCGGATAACATGGTCGGACGGTATTCCATACTTCTGGCGCAGGAACTCTAGCCTCTCCTCGGACATCAATGAAGGAAGAAAGTCAGGGCCGGATGAATAAGGATCATAATCTATATGATCGGGAGTAAGATCCTTATTCTTCTCTAGGGTGTATTATGCTAGGGATAAACTATCCTTCCAACTTCGCCTCTCAGCCTTGAAACGAGCTCGGGCACTTTGGGCAACTAACTGTGGTCGAGAATCTACTTCATCATCATTACCAATGGCCTCCGACCTACCATCTAGACTCTGTTCGGGATCTACAGACTGTTCGGGATTTTCACTTTAAACAGTGACGGACGGATCCTCTTCTAAGTTTTTCCTATGTGATGTAGCACCCCTTTTCTTCACTACTACCATGTTTTCTCTAAAAAAGAAAGAAAATATGATGGAAAGTGTAGACAAAGACAGAGAAAAACAAAGAAAACAATGACAGAAAAACGTATAAGATTTTTGTTGAACAACAGAAAAGAAGAAGCAAAGTAAGAAGGACTTACTTGTTGTTGAGCGTACGGAGAAGAAGAAGAAAACAAACAATACTCTTCTCCCAAAGAAAGACCAACAGCTGGAAAACGAAGCAAGCAGCAAATCCCCAACAAAAAAAATTTTCACAGTGGCAGAAGAAAAAAAAAACGGTTTTCAGAAGCAGAAGTGAAAGGAAGAGAAGAAATGGGGAAGATATATATAAAACCGTAGATACTGATCTAAGGGTAGATACAAACCTACCATCAATGGTTAAAATTCATCAAATCTAAACATCCATATCTAACGATGATGGATGCGCGTAGGTGGACGGTGGAAAATGAAGAGTCTCTTCATCATAATGACAATCATTTATGAGGAAGAGACAACAACGACACGTGTCATCCACGAACGAGCCTTGAGAAACATGCATTGGTTTACGCGCGCAAATTCGGCGGCTACACAAGAGTGGGACGTTACAGATTTCGAGGTAGGGTGTTATGGTCGTTTCGACCAAATACCACGTGCACGGGAAGACATACACTCCCTTGAGCCGAGCATAAAGTTCTCGAGCACAAGGGACTGGGGGGGCTTCTTTTAATGACTAAAATGGTCATTCTACGCCTTCCGGTTTGATTCAAAGGATGTACGGTCCGACCAGGATTGTTATCTAAGAAGGTTCGACCTAGAGGTCCATGATAGGACCGACCATGATAAAAAGTACATCCGCCTGGCATGAAGAGGAAATCTTATAAAGGTAAACCCTTACCTAACAACAGGAGAAAAGAGTCCTATAGGTAAAAGAACTCTTTATGAAGTTACTTTCCTAGGAACAACTCAAGGTAGAGTTACATACCGAATATAACTCTACTAACTTACATTATATAAACACCTCAGGTAAACATGAGGATGTAGGTATTCATACTTCTTGTGATCAATTACTTGAATTCTCTATTGAGTAGTTGAGATCATATTATTGGTAATGACTTGTTCGTCGGAGACGTACCTCGACCCCCCAAGGTCGAGCTCGTATCTTGCAGGTTCGTGACAGGGAAGGACGAGCGAGATTCCGTATCAACACATAGCATACACAATCGATATTTCATCATATAGAAGATACAATTAACATGATCAATCACATATGTAATGACAAGAATAAATATTCATAATAACAAATAATACATAAACATGGTACTACTGTACTTGAAGTACTTACAACATTAAGAAATACAGTAATGAAAGTGAATCTAAAGAGTTCCCAAAATAGAAACAAGATTCACACAATCTATGTAATTATGGTAACAACTGTCCTTACCTTAAATCGAATCGAATATAATCCAAAGATCAAAGAGAATGGTCCCAAGGTTAGTACTTGAACCCTAGACAAACATAGATGCAATATCAGAAGAAAAATCAAGAAAATCAGAGGTCAAATGGATCGAATCCGACGAAAACACTATTGTTGTATTCAGCTGGCTAACTGCTTGGTTGACTGACCTAGTTGACCAGGCAATCAACCAAATGAACAGTAACGGGGTTGAAATTGAGTATTTGATCCGAAACCTAGCTTTCGGGATTTGGATCACTCCGAAATTTGAAATGAATGTTAGGAACAGTGACTAAGACTATCTAATGAAGATTTAACATTAAACAAGGATCAAATCAAGACTTCCCAATTTGAAACCCTAACTTTCTAATTGCTAAAAATCAAGCTCTTCAATGAAATCAACTATAAATGCAAAGAGAAATCAGGGATTCAATCATTAGGATGTTGAGCAATAGATTAGAGATAATTACTAACATATAATTAGACCTAATATGCTAGAGAAATTAGATTAGGAAAGAAATCATGTTGTCATGAAAGAAAATCATAAGAATACAAGGTTAAGAATCATGTATAAGGAACATAGCATTAATGGAATGAAAGGGGGTTTATACAAATGCAAAGAGGCAATAGAACAGGTGGTTGCAAGGTTGTAGCACCTACCTCATAGTCTCAGTAGAAAGAATAAGATTAGACAAGAGTAGATTGGAGAGAAAATAGGAGATTACATACCTTAGAGATGAACTTAGAGAAGAGAAACTAAGAATCTTGCAAGGGCACTTCACCAATACCAAGGAGAGGCCTAAGAGGAGTCTTCCCACATTCTCAGAGAGTTCTAGCAATAGAATAGACTTATAGCCACGAAGTCCACTTAAGTTGAACCTAAAATGACCTAAAAATCAAAGATTCTCAGATTAATAAAGTAGATGGCGACTGGTTGGTCGACTGGCCAGTCGACCAAGCACTGACAACAACTTAAGTCAGGGAATTGGAGGCCAAGATCAACTCAAAATCAAATGGGCTTCTTCCTACATCTCAAATGACTAGTCTAGGTCAGAGAATTACCGTCAATTCAAGTCCGGGAGTGCATTAGGCCCATCAATTAAACTCCCCTTCTTCAAGGTGCAGTTTCTTATCAAACACTGACAAAGCTTCCAAGTATGGAGCACCATCATCAATATCCATGGGTTCGGAGTCAAACACCATGTCTTCTATTGAGAGGGCCCATAGTTGTCTTCTTCCTCCACTTCGGGTCTTTGGACCTACAAACATCAAGGTTTCCGGGTCAAGGTTAGGGTTAGGCTAGGGCTAAATTTCACACTATTGGTCATCCACATATAATAAACATGAAGCTCTCATATCCTCTCACAGGTTGTCTACTAGTCTTGAGCGCCCATGAGCCCATGCTTATTATGTGCAACCCTACGAATGAATGGCCCCCACAATGTGATTATGTCCTGTCGGGGATCGGATGCCGTCTTGAGCACCCATAATTCCCATTGCTGCCATGGGTCACTTGGCCTCAATACCCACGCCGATAGGGTGAGATATGATGAAGTTTGCTAGCCAAACACATCTAGACAAGTCCTATGTATGCTATCCAATAATTATGGAAAGCGCCAGGGGCACCATAGGAAAGCGTCCCATACCACCTTCATCGATGTCCTATGATAGAAATATCAAAAGGGCATTCCTCATTACACAACCACAACTTAAACAATCACATTACAATATGATTCCATATATAACATCATATCATAATCCATTCATATTCCAACATTCACATTCATACAAACATGCATATCACATAATGAATATCATACTAAAATTACAGTCACATATCCATCATGCATAAGTCCTAAAAACAATAAATAAGATCATGCTCTCAAAATAGAAAGAAAATCATGCTATTTGTAAGTGAACGTCCTCACCTTAAGTTTGATTTAAAATCTTCGAAGAAAATATCGAAGGATAGGTTCAAAGTTGCCAAAGAAACCTTAATCACACAACTATTAAGTATTTAAAACAAACCCTAAAGGATTGAAGATGAAACGGGGTCAAAACAGGGCAACTTGTTGTCACTCTACCCTTTGGTCGCTTGGCCTGGTCACTTGGGGCGACCAAGGCAATTGAGCAAGCCTTCCCGGTACGGACAATAAAACCTAGATTTGAGTGGAAACTCATCGTTTGAGTCTCAAACACTCCAAAATTAATAGGAAAACTCTGAAATAATATAAGAAGACTATCTAACATGGTTTCGGCCTCAAACAAGGTCAATGGAATAAAAACCTAATGGATCACATACTAGGCTTCATTAGAAATCAATTTGCAGATTTTACGGATAGACTAGACTGAATGGGGATTCACTCTAGGACTTAGAAAACAATAGATCAAGGTTTGAAAATAACTTAGAAATAGATCTAGCATGGATTAGAAATCAAATCAATCAAAAGAGAATATAATCATGAAGGTCATGCTAGACTTTTACTGAAATTGCATCGTGATGTTCATGGAAGGAATAGAGTGAATGAGGATTCACTCTAAGACTATGAGGATGAAAGCGTAGGCCATTACTGTAGCATAAGACATTCTTCACAATTACAATAATTGGTAGAATCAATAGAAAGAATAGATCTAGAAGGAATGAGAATGTCTACTAACCTTGAAGAAGAAGAATCTTCAAGTGAAAAATCTCACGGATGCTTGGAGATCTTCCTTGTCCTTGGAGAGAGTGTTCTAGGGTTCCTCTGACGTTCTCCAATAGTTTAATGACAAAGTAACTCGAATTAGATCAAAGTTTGACCATGTAGGGCTTTGGAAACCTAATTTCCAAAAAGTACCAAAACTATCCAGGGATGGTTGGTCGCTTGGCTTGGTCTCTTGGGGCGACCAAGGCAGGCTGCCAACCTGTACCTTTTTGACTGAAACTGAAATTTGGTCTTCGGAAGCCACAAACTCCTCTTAGGTCATTTTCCAAGTTTTAAAAGGGTCTTACCTGGTTCTATAGGACCTTTCACTTGTGTCATCACCACACTCATAGTCCATCTATCAAGTTACATCTTTTTCCAAAATCAGACAAGGTTTCTATCATAGGATCATCACTATCCACTTGTTCTAAGTCAGATCCAATGGGTTCAATCGGGATGACCCACAACTGTCTTCTTTCTTTACTTCAGGTCTTCGGACCTACAATATAGATTTCTGGGTTAGGGTTGTGAGAGATTTCATAGGGCATATGTGGGAACCCCTCGTACCATTAGGTTAATCTAGATAGCCCCCTGGTTAAGATGTTACAGCAACTGCCATTAACAATTGCAACTTCAATCTCCTTTATTTTCTGTCAACTTGGTGACACAGGGTTCATGCAAGGCCAACACTTAACCAACTCCTTAACCCAAACATTCATTTACATCGGTTGATTATTAAACTGATTTATAACGGTTGGATTTTTTCTTGAACTATCACTTGGTTAAAGTCCTAGAGAATAGTATAGACACTCTGATAGATTCCATGAGTTAAAACACACCAGCGTTGCTGAGTCTCCATTAAAGTCAAATGATATGCACATTGGTTCAATGCAGATCATCCGCCGTTTAATATTTTTACCCTCTTTGGTGTATTAGGTGTATAGGTGTAAATGTGTGATACGGATAAATTATGATCAAACCGGGTTCATACCTGGTTCAACCCTCGACCCCGGTCGAGGCAGAGGAACCGACTCGCTCCCGAGCGAACCAGATCCAGAAGATGGCTTGCTGAAGAAGAAAACTGATTCAGCAACAAGCACGCCCTAATCCTACTTAAGGATTAGGGTAATTACCCTAATGATGGCAAACTCGAATTGACGGCTGCGGCTAATCATTATCGAAGGGATAATCATCGCATAACCTAAAGAGTTATCTCAGGAGTCCTCTACTAGTCCAAACTAGTAGAAGTCTGTTGCTCAACGGATCTATCTGCTAAGATCCAACGACTACCCGAAGAAGGCTCAAGTGCATCCAACAAAGGAGATTCGAAGGTACACTCTATATAAACCTCACTACCATACGAGGTGAGGAGGATGGAAAACACACAATCTGAGACTCAGGTTCAGATACATACTGATAGACTTAAACTATCAGCAGCTTACGATCTAAATCACCTTTCCCAGTTCTTCATTCCTTAGCTTTGTACTTCTAGCAGAGCCGTTTGTGATTAAGTTCATAAACTGACTTAGCCTTCGGAGGTGGACTCCCGACCCCCGCGGTCGGGCCACATCTGACGCTTTCGTTTTGCAGGTCATCATAAGGAGATCTAAGGGTTGAGCAGATTTTGGACGCATCAATGTGCATTATATAATGCACCACGTGGATGATGCATTCAGCATTGGACCTTAATAGGGTTTAGAGTATTGGTCTCCAGTATCATATTGGTCATAAGATTTTAGACAATATTATCCGGTATCGAGTACTGATCAATGTATTTTAGCTCATTTCAATAGAAGAACAAATCAAGATGATGCGATATGATACTAGCCGATGCATATTCATATGAGATACAACTGATACCGTGTGGTACTTTAAACCTTAAGACCTCGGAGGTCAAAGATCTGAGTCGGACCGTGTGGTACCGAGTCGGAGGGGGTTGCTAGACTTAGTCGGTGGACCGTGGATTGGACGGACATAGCTCAGCTGGGCTGTTATAGCGTCTGGGGCCCTGCGGTCCGAGGCATGATACCGTTGGCGTGTGATATAGGAGGCAACGAAGTGACGAACAATATGTGTGTGTCACTGCGCCTCTGGAACCATTTCTAAATGGCGGGTCTCCTTGGCGTCAGCATGTCTCAAAGGTTCCCTTCCGCTGAGGCTGCTTCTGGCTTTACCTTCTCACGCCATCATCGACTCTTCTCTTGTCCTTCCTTGAACCCTGTCTTTCACTCTCCGTGCCGTCTTTACCTTTCATTTCCGAGATGTACTGCACAACCATATTCCTTTTCTTGCCGTCGTTACGCCAAGAATCCCGGTCATCCACCTCCAGAATCTGAACCGCCCTTCGACAATGATCTCATGTCAACGGAGGGTAAGGAATCTAATGATTTGGTTGAGGCTTTCTTCTATTTTCATTTCCTTCCAATTATTAGTATTGTTGTTTTCAAGGGCGTGAATTTTTTTTTATGGTCTTCCAAGTTCTGGTCCTTTCTTGTTGTATATTTTTCTGAATTCTAAATAATTGGTTCTATGACGATAGTTGAAGCTAATGATTTGATATATTTTACCTCTCTTGTTGTCTTAACAAAGACTTAAGAGCTTGTCTTAACCCGCTCCTTGCTTCAACGAGAGTTGAAGCTAATGATTTGATACAACAAGTTCTGGTCCTTCCAATTATTAGATTATTCTCACTGATGTCAGACATAGACAATTTATGGTCTCGGGTTTCATCCATTGAATCACGCTGATGAGGATTTGAGCTAACCAGTCTCACTCATGGTGAACCATGTCTACAGGTGAGTCTTTGTTAAGACAAGCTCTTAAGTCTTAACAGACCCTTACTGACCTGAAGCTGTTGGTAATCACTCTGTTGCTAATGATGGTGTCGTTTTCACTCCTGCTAAGAGGTTTTTTCATCTCAATGAAGAGGAAATGTGATGTAAACTGTTTTCAAGGATTCCCCAAGGCCTAGGGGAAAGAAGAAAAGAAACAATTGAGTTGCCCAAGTTTTCAAGAATCCTTGAATTCTTTTCCCTCCAAAGTTTCCCAATTTTTCCCCTTTCAACCCATATCCATATGGATCCCAGAATTAATTAGTTTCTTCCTATCATCCTAGGAATAATATTTTCCCTTCTTGTTATTTTTATTTCATCCCAACGTCCCATGGAGATAGAAATAATCTAATTTTGCCTTCCCTCCCAATTACTTACCATATAGATTTTTGTTAAAACCCTAAACTTCCTTATTCTCCCAAAGAATTTTAGGTTGATCCTTTCCAACCTATAGTAGTCTCACCCTTGGTTCTTTAGGTTTTTCCATTAAATTGCTAGAAGATTTTGGGCAAATCCTAAATTCTAGGAAGATCCTCTTAGAAACCCTTACCCTAGAATTGGATTTACATCACATGATAAATTTGACATGCTCAAGCTCAGGCTCAAAGTTAGTAGTCATGCCTTTTGGGCCTTCTTTTTCCACTACTTCTTCCAGTATTGTTGTCTTGGCTATGCCCTCATGAACCTCTGTAGTTTCATCTCCAGCCTGGCTTTTCTTCCATTCAATATCAAGAATAACATCTTGAATTTCCACTTCTAGGGGAGTGCTCCTAATTACCTTCTTCACCTCCACTGTGTTAGCCTGGGTTGCTTTGATCTTGTCTGCCTTGACTCATTCAAGAAATTCTTCGACGTCAAGGGAATGATGAGTGTCACATGGAGTAGGGTCTAGATCAAGCAACTCTTATGGTGTCTCTTTGAAATTTTTTGGCAGTAACACTCTTGTCTTCTAGGTCTAGAGCATGGTGAACTTTTGGTAGGGAAGGTGCTTCTTAAGGCACATTTCCAGCTGTGGTTGTTGCTCTCATCCCTGTTAGTTGTTTTAGCACATTCTTCAATTGTCATGACCTTTTCACGAAGGGCTTGAGTCAACTCTTGGTCTTCCTCCAGTTTAGCCTCATTTTCTTTGTCAGTATTTTTTGGCACTAACTCTGGATGGAGATTCTGGTTTGGTGAAGAGGGTTCATCCTCTGGTTGTGGAGTTAGGCTCTAGTTGCTTTCTTAATTGAGTCCTTTAGATTTTGTGGTTGGAACCACCAAGTGCTGTGGTGTGGTACAGGAGTTTATCTGATTTGTTCTAAGGGTCTATTTCTTCTTGATTTCTTCTGGTAGATTCAGGGGTAGGAGAACAATTTTCTGGCCTTTGTGGATAAACTAAAAAGTGGTTTCCCTACCCATGATGGCAACATCTTTATCATACAACCATGGTGGTCTCCCCAGTATATTGTTAAAACCTCATAGGAACTACATCACATCAGACTTCCTCATAGTAAGGGTGGAGACTGATGGACACTAGACATCTCTAGGTAACTTCTAATCTATCACTGTCTAGAAGGGAGACTCAAGATTAGGGATGCCTCTTAGTATTAAGATTAGCACTATATTAAACCCTTAGACACCAAATTAGCACTACTACCACTGTCAACAATTACCATAGTTTTATGTTCACTTGATTTGAGCCTGGTCTAGAAGATGCAATTTCTCCTCCATTTTTCTTCTTCTACTTCTGTCACAAGGATTTTTGTCATGACATTCAGGGAAGGTTGTAGTCAAGGTATAACGGCCTTCTAGTTCTGACTCTTCTCTAGGTGGGTGCTCCAGCTGAGTCCCACTAGTTATTAGGCTTTGTAATGGTACTGGAATATCTGCTGTTTTGTCCATGGCTTTGGCTATTGCCGATCCATGCTAGCTCTAATACCAATTGATGCAACCCCCATATCAAGGCTAGTCTTCAGGATCCTCTTCTAGAGAACCTGCTGTGATTTAGGGTTTTAACCTGCTGTTATGCCAGTTTGCAGCTAATTTTCCCATGGCCAGCAGCTGTTTTAGGGTCTAAACACCCTGCAGTTGTAGGTGTGGGGCTGATTTGAAGGTTCTAGTGTTTTAGAAAGGGTTGGCAAGGGTTTGGATAGGCTAGCAGTCTAGGATTTGTAGAAACTTTCAGTCAAAACCTTTCTGTAATTCAGAGTTCAGAACTGTATATCCCAGGTTTAGGATTTAATAACCTAGGGTTTGTCAGAAATTAAGGTTTCTGGTGTTCTAGTGTTCTTCTAGGATGCAGGGGAATTGAGGACAGGTTTCAGCCAGCAGGTTTTAGGGTTAGGGTTGTAGAGAATTAGATCTTCTTTTGTTGAATTTCATTTTCAGATTTGATTCCTGAAGCTAAGGTTTTTGAAACTTAGGGTTTTAAGGTTTAGGCTGATGCTAGGGTTGTGGGGGATGTGATACAGATTTGGAGGGTTTTAGGATGAAGGATAGGACTGAAAACTGAATCTGTAATTGCTGTTTTATAAGTTCAGATTCAGTCCTAGGGTATAGGGTTTTGATGGGGAATGAAATTCTAGAATCTAGGAGCTAGGTTTAGGGCTGCTGTTTAGGTCGGCTTTTAGTGATTGGGTGTAGTTAATTCTAGAAGAGAAGAGGATTTGGAGGGGGAGATAAGTAGTTGCAGGTTTCTAGGGTTTGGGAGGAATTCCATAGGTGCCATGAGATGAACAAGGTAAAAGGGGAAGAAGGAATGGGGGTCGGAGGTAGGGAAGGGGATGGGGTGATTACTTATATGGTGTTTACTGTTGAGGGTGTTAGCTTTGATGAAGAACTACTGCAGGTGCCGCAGGGTTTGGATGCTTCTTGTACTGAAGAAGGGGTTGAAATTTGCAGCAAACAGTAGCACAAAACAGCGCAGGTCTCCCACCTAGGGAAAACCATGACTCCTCTCAAGTCACTGGCAATTCTTGAAATTTTATTAATCATTAAGTTTGTCTCCTTACAAGCTTTTTGGCGCTATATTTATAGCCTTACATGAATAGGACTTCTTGTTGGACTCAAATTAGAAAATAAAACAAACAAGGATTCTTAAATAGAAGGGCAAACACATAAGGATTTCCAAGTAAGTTTGAATCCTTTTTAAGATTGGACTCCAACTTAGGAACCAACATAGAGTGGGGCTTCTACTTGACGTGGGACTTCCACTCTACTAAGGACTCTCACATAACTCATCATAGGGGATAATCCAAATTACAAAGCTAGAGTAGATCTAGACTCCTTATAGAAAGTGGAGTGCAACTAAGGAGATCCCTCTATGATTGGGATTTCTAACCTTATCGGGTCTCTTCCATGACCAATCAAAGACCAACTCAAATAAAAAATAATGGTAGATTTGGACTCGTAACAGTACTCTGCATTTATGACCCCCATTAGAACCCCCAGGGGGGGAATGACCAACTTGCCCATTGTGAGATTCAGCCGTCCTTGAAGGCCATAGGAAAATGGGGCAGGATCCTTTCTGGTTACATCACCTGGTCAACCAGACTTGTAGAGAAGTATAACCCCGCAATAGGAGAAATCAAGTTACAATGATATAGCCTCAAATGAATGAGGGCCAGTTAAGCAAGGTCTTTTAAGAAAACCAAATCAAAGGGGTTGAGAGGCTTCTTGAATATTCGGTTATGTGGTCTATGAGGTGAAAATAGGGGAAACTCTGAAGGGGTTCCTAGGATGTATGATTGCGTTCAATATCCAATGGTATGATTGTGGTGGTTTGTGCAATCTATAAATAGTTTGTGTCAATCCCAGCTGTTAAGGAAAATTTACCAATGGAGTGGATCTTAGAAATATGGGTTGAATATTCCAGAGATGGGGAATTGGAGCCCATAAGTGTCATATTGAAGCCTGGAGGGAATGTAGATAATGATATAGGGGTAAAATCATCAAAGTTTGGTTGGGTTGGATGACTAAATTGAATGATATGAGATTCTTTGTTTTAGGGTTTCAGGGAGCATGGAAATTCTAGAAATATTTATATCTTGAAATTGGCTGGTTAGAATAGGATCAGATTAGGACCTAAGGTCACTAGCGGAGGGAGGATGATGTGCCTAAAGTTTGTTATGCATTTGATTTTTAGATTGTTGCAGGTCTAACCTCAAACTATATGTTTCTGGTGGACTCCAAATATCCAAGAATGTAAAGCCTAGTTTCTAAAATTTTGTTATTGTAAGTTTCTATTTTGTTATTAATGAGAATATTGACTGAATAACTCAACAAGGTCTAGTTTCTATTTTTTTGGGGTACCAAACCTTGGCTTTGCATTATTCTCGTCTTTTGCTTGAGTGATAAGAAGGGTGAGGACCTTTTTGCTTGAGCTAAACACTTAAACTGAAGGAGCATTGCTGTTGAGAGCTAAACCCACCTACGCTCTTTCTCTGTCCCCTTGTTCGAATTGGCTTTTTGTTGCCGATGAGATCATGAAATTAGAGATATAACACTCCTAAGTCACTGGAGATGCCTTTTGCCACTCCTCCAATCGAACCAGGTTTGTAATTGAAAGTTTAGTTGATGGGATCCTCCCCCCCCCCCCCCCCCCCCCCCCCCCCCCCCCCCCAAAAAAAAAAAAAAAAACTTCCATCTCACACTCCCCATCATTCTGTCCATCGTTCACCCTATTCCATCTTGATCTAACATGAGGAATCAAATGAAACTTACAACAGTGGTTCACCACCATACAAGCTTCAATTAAACCTAGACTGGTCATACTTCTGAGATTGCTTTTGTTGAGACCGTAAGCTGATTATTTCTGTCCTTATTGCTACTTCTCAATTGTCTGGGTTATTTGGGGCTAGGTCATATTTGATCTTTGCTTTACATTAGCAGGCTGAGGTACTAAAGAGCATTCTCCTGAAGACCTTGATTTTACTTGAAGGTGGTGCAACCAGGTTATGTGAGTGATCCTCTATGATACAATAGACTTGTCAGCTCATGATGGTAAATATTGACACTAATTCACTCTACTGCTATAAACCCTCTTCGAAGGCTTTAGAGTTGCTGAGATTATGATGTACTCAGAATTGACAACCATAAGGCAGTGCATATTTTAGGCCCAAAGGCAGCCCACAAGCATAGAGCACCAAGAGCTGGCCAAATTACTTGAGGGGTATTTTAGTCATCTTACCATCCCCTGAGGCCAGAGTGGTCTAGTTAGATTCTCTATAATTTGAAGTGTTAGGATTTACTTCGTGTTTTTCAATTGGGTGAGTAGTGAAGAGTCTTGATGTGTGTAGGAGTCCAAGTAGGAAGTCCATTCTCAATTGGATTCCGTGTTTTGAGTAGGAAGTTTACTTGTACAAGTCTCTTGTTAGGAGTTCTAATTGGAACTCCTCTTCTAATTGCTTAGTAGAGTTTTAGATTAAGAAGGAAGTGAATTCCTAATGGAGTCCTTAGTAGTCTTCTTTTGTTTGTTAGGTCCTAATTTAAAATTCCTTCTTGTAAGAAGTCATAAATAAAGCCCCACTCAGTTGTAACAAGTTAGACTAGATTAATAAAAATTACAGACTGATTTGAAGGAGAACTGGAGTCATGGGTTCCAAGGAGGATCCCCACGGCTAAGCGCTTTGGTTTTCTGCAATTTTCATCACTCTTCTTTTTCTTAGCCTGCAGCAGCCTGGAGTCAGCACCTACAGCAACCCTTGAGTGACCAGTCCACTCTCCCATCATGAAATTCAAAACCCAGGCCCTTCCCTGCCCTTTTCCACCTTCCCCAACCTTACACAACCTTCCACCTTTCCTCTCTAGCTTGCAGCACCCTCACCCATTCCCAAGCCCTAGTTTCCATCTATTCTCAGCCCCCATCAAAGGCCTTTCCCCTTCCCTCTAGGACCTACAGTTGTTACCCCTCCCCGCCCTAGACCCTTCCCTCTATTCCCAACCTCCATTCTTCTATTCCCTTCTATTTCTCCTTTACTTGTGGCAGATTCTGGAAATTCTGAAAATTCTGTAAAGCCCCAAACCCTAGTTAAAAAATCAGTATAACTGACTAAAGAGGTAATTTGGCAATTTTAAAATATCAGGGAGAAAGAGAGGTAAAAGTTCACTTTTTTGGGGAATTAGAGGTGAAAATTTGAGAGGGGAGTAAGAGTAAATAAAGTCTAACAACAGGGGAGAGAGAAATTTCCCCTTTTAATATTCAAATGGATCCTTTAGAAGATGAGTGTATCTGGATTTTGGTCTCAAGTATCATCCACATTTATTGTATTTCTAGGGTTGCCCTATATTTGACATATTGAACTATGACCAGGAAGTTATATGCTTAGATTCTTGAACCTTATATCCTTAAAGTCTATGGTTACTGTAAGAATAATGATCAAAGTGAGTAAAACTCTCAGGTACTTGTTTGTGAAATTAAAAGTAACCGCAAACGCACGGGATCGTGTAGCTAACGGGTCAATCTCAAGGAGATATGCCACTTTAGAATTAACTTCTTAATGATAATGCGAGAGTGCAATGATTAAAATTTGTTAATTACTTAATTAAACTAAACGAATGGTCCCCTAATCCATACATCTAATGCGATCGAATTGAAACAAAAATTAAAGCAAACATAATCAACGCATAATTAATAAAGGCAGGAAAAAATGCGAATAATAAATAAATAAAAATAAAAGGGAAGTGATCCGAGTGTCAGCTCTGTATCTAAGGAAGGGGAGTATAATTATAATGACTTTGACCGTGGACCCTTTGTCGTAACTTACAGTCCACCGATCGGGGGAATGGATATTAGAGAAAAAAGAAATTGCAGAAAAGAAATAATTAAAGCAATAAAAGGAAAGGAAAACCTTAACCAAAGAGAGGCACGACTGTAAGCATCTCTGATCAAGGACCCAGGGGAAGGGAGAACAATAAATAAATGTAGAAAGTAAATAACAGAGTAATAAAAGGAAAGGGAAACCTTAACCAAAGAGAGGCACGACTGTAAGCATCTCTGATCAAGGACCCAGGGGAAGGGAGAACAATAAATAAATGTAGAAAGTAAATAACGCCTAAGTTAATAAAAGGAAAGGGGGTGGGGGGGGGGGGTGGGGGGGGGGGGGGTTGGGGGGGGCGCGGGGCGGGGGGGGGGGGGTTTTTAAATCCTTCCCAAAACCAAAAGAGATGAAGACCCAGTAGATCCACGACAAGTGATGGCATTAGCTCGATCCAAGGACCCAGAGTTTTTGGTAAGCTTGAAGGGTTGTCAATTAAGACTTAATTTTAAAATAATAAAACAATAAATAAATGCTGAAAGTAAATCCTAAGATTAAGAATATGGAGGGGTTCAATTAAGCTTTTATAACAAGAAGACAAGAGCGGTTCAATGGAGAGGAGGCTTAGAGTCAAGACTTATCAATGAAGAAGGTTACTTATACTTGCAAATTGAACAAAAGGAAAAAAAAACCAAACAAACGAAATTCATGGATCATTAATTACTTCAACCAACCCTAACAACCAGATCTAGATCTAGAATGATCTAGATTTGCAATTGTTAGACCCAGAGAAAAACGAATCTTAAAACTTGAAACTTGAACTTGAATTGCATTACATAGAAAAATTAAACCTAAACATTTAATCTAGAAATTTAAAATCTCACAAAAGTAAGCAAAGAAAACTAGAGAAAGCCTAAATAAACTAAAGAGAAAAGAAAGAGTGCTTCTACTAAGCTCTAAAACACATTCTCCCTTGATGGATTATGCTCTCCTTTTATAGAGTTTACATGGGATATGAATCTTGACAGAATTTGAATCAAACTCAGGGTTTCTATCTGACTCAACCAATTAGGGTTTTGATGTACTTATCAAACTGACTTAGAGAGATCAAATGCACAATTCCACCATTGGATTTGAGGATCAAGAAGTCGTGAAGCTCTCCTCCAAATATCAGCTCAATCGGACACCGGATGACCATTCGATGAAGGGCTTGATCGAAATTGAACAGAGACATTCAAAAACGGGATTTTTCCTTCTTCCTTATTTGAATATAATTAATTTTTCCTCTTTTTCTTTCTTTAATCAAATCACAAATAGGAAATAAGATATTAAGGTATGCAAGGACTCTTTTCTCCATTTGGACTCTCTCAATAATATCTATGTAGAGTGATTGATAATTTATAATCTCAACCGTAGATCAAATTTGCCTTCTTTATCTCTTAAATATTTAGGAGATGGCCCATAATCACATCTCTAGCCCATCATGCTCCAGATCAGGCCCATTTTCGCATTTGAGAATTTGAATGGACCTCTTGACATGTAAAATTGCATGATTCATATCCAAAACTCCAAATATTTGCTTAAATATTGAAAAGTCCTAAAATCTTCAAAAACAACATAAAATCCAAGGTAGCTCCACTCTAAGTGTGTAAAATGCATGCTTTATGCCATAAGATTTCACACATAAATGTGCTCATCAGTAATCAACAGAATCACACTTATCCAACCGATCATGTTAATTAACTGTTGTATTACTATAGAAATACACTGAGCCATTTTAGTTTCTCTGTATTTCAAATGGTAGTCTTCTCTGTGAGAGAATAGCAGAATGTGTCGTGTGAAAATTATGTGGGGGTCTTAAGAAGATGGACATAATCAAAATGTTGCAAATTTCTTCCTCTTAGATATGGTTCGAGAGACGGATGAATTGCCACCATTGGTTTTAGAAGGTTTTGAAAATTTTACTGATCTGATTTTTGAGTGTTTCTTCCTGAAACAGGTCTTGACGCTACATTCTCTAGATTCCAGGACCGAGCACAGATCTTTTTTGCTGTTCTTTTCTGGATGTCTCTGTTTTTCTGGGCTTGTGTATGGGGTGATAGGACTGATGGCAGACCTGGTAAGGGATCTCGATTTAGAAGGTGATTTTGTAACCCTTGTGTAAATAATTAGATTTATAGAAACAAGTATTATCATATACTGCAGAGTATATCTGTGTGATCTAAAATGATGTGCTTGTTGGTCCTTAAAAATGTTGGTGAAAGGAACATTGATGTATGACAATGCTATGAAAAAAGTTCCAAGATTTAGATGTTACACATTCTAAAAGACTGTTCCATTCAAACTAGCTGTTAGCCTGTTTGTACTTTGTAGAGAATGGAATCTTTAACTTTTCAGGAGTATCTTAGAATGTATTCTTGACACCAATCTATTAAGTAGGTTAATAGTTACATTGACCTTGAAAGGTGCTTATTGCAACTCATTTGGGCTTAATCTGCATTCGTGATTTTTGCGGGAATTGGTTGACCTCCTAGACCTAGATCATGCTGAATGTTGATGCTGATGGCCGGTACTGTGGCATTCCCTGAGTTTCAGAAACCTAGTTACTGCAAAAACATTAGAATAAGGGTTATGCACATCTGTTTCAAAAGATGTCTTTCTGCATTTTATGTAACAGCATTTATGTAGGCAACTGAAGCGATGCCTATCTCTCTAGGCTTACCTGAGTGTATACCAGATTAATCTTACTAGCCATCCCTCCAGATGAAAGCAAAGCTGGAAAGGCAGAATAAGCATGAAAGCTCTTCTTGTGCGTCTGTCTCTCTCTTCTGAGCAACTTCAACTGGTCATCATATCTTAATGGATATCCGATTGGACTAGCTCAACAGCTCAATGGGAAGAGATGAAGTTCCTATCTTGAATTTGCAGATGGTTGGGGACTCATTTGACAGTTTGGGCTCTTTTGAAAATCTCCTGATCAGAGAGCTTGTGGATGTGGCAACCTCTTGTATAGAGGTTATAAGACCAAGGAAGTCTCAGCTTCACCCTTGGACACTTTTCCCCAAGTAGAAGGATATTTTAGTGAATTTCAAATTATCCTAATAGTTAGGATCTTGAATTATCCTTAATTAGTTTAGTTGCTAAAAACCCAAAATATCCAGACTGGCCTCACTCGCTCGATGTTCTTAGCGGCCACAAGCTCCTTAGTCTGCTTATCTCTCATCAATCTTGTAATGTGGAAGTTCCCTGCTCAAGCTTGTACTGGTCACTGTCGTGCATTATCAGCATATCTATCCAGGACCAAAAGTGCCTTGAGATTAGCCCATCAAAATAATTCCTTTTTCTTCTCCGACCAAGTCTAGCTCTCATTATCAGACATTCAGACTAAAGAAACCGGTAAACAAACCCACTTTAATTCATCATCTGTGACTGCCATAAAAATTAACAGCATCTACGCATAGATTACCAAAAAAAAAAAAAAAAAAAACAGCATCTACGCATTCTTCGAAAAAGAAAGAAAGAAAAACTACGTGAAGAAAACAAAAATAAGAAAACACAACTGCATAAAAGAAGCAAAAAATAACAGCAACTACATATTCTTCCATACAAGGAATCAGAGTGTTTGAAAAGCCCGGGTTTATCAAAAGTTAAACCACTGTTATAAACCAAACAAGTTGAGTTCTCAGGGATTGCAATTGTTGCGTCCAAAGCCGACTGAAGATCCCCATCTGGTTTCTAGACCTGTGCTTACATAAAAGTCGGTGCAGGCTGACCTGTGGTAGGTCGGGGGGTCGCCATAAACGATCAAGTCAGTCAAGCACACAATAGTGGATACCCCGAGCGTAATTGAACAGTATAGTGAATTACTCATACTTGTTGGGCAATAAGAGTTGGGTTATATAGTCTAACCTTCCAATTTGGGCCATTAGATGCGTGTCCCTCTCGTTGGCACTGTATCTTAGTCGTCGGTTGTGGTTTCTTCCTTTCGGGTATGTGCCCCGTCCAAATAAGCAAGTATCTAGGCCAACTGTATCAAAGCCGTTTACCATGAGAATTTCAGCTGGGTCAATGGATAGGCTGTTTCTTCCTTAACTGTCTCCATTTGACCTAGTCAGTGCGCCGCCTGATCTGGCCATGTCATACAAGTTAGGGGCTGGTTTTCCCAAGCTTACTTAGACTAACTGGTCCGCCTTGGAGAGGTCGGGACTTGGTCCACCTTGTTGAGGTATCTGAGTCATACTCAAATAAGGTTGAGGTATTTGACCTATACCCAACATATGTTCTAATTTAGGCCATCAGATCAGTTACGATCTAATACAATATAAACTGCACCAAACCCGTCAGACCAGGATCACCTTATCAGGCCCGGTCTAACTGTGACTAGGGCCTATCAAGACCTAATGAATCAATCATAAAGGCGCCGTCTTCTGGTTAACAATTCGTAATGGCTTTCCAAACTTTGCGGTACGAGAACTTAATTTTAAAGGCCTCTATTAGCAAAGTGGTGAAAGGATCATGATGAGATCGGTAACTGGTTACGGCCCCGAATATCTAGGGAAAAACCCTAAGATCGAACGGCCATCAAAACAAATCGAGAATTCATTCAACGGTCGAAGATTAGAGGTAAAATCTATATAAACCAAGAACGTACAACCTCCCAGGTTTCTGAATCGTTTTCCAACTACACATTCATTATTATTTTGCTCTGCAAGTAGCTAGAGCCCTTTGTGATTAGTCCAGTTAATGACTTAAGCTTCGGAGGTGGCCTTCTGACCCCACGGTCGGACCACGTCTAACTCTCTTTTGCAGGGTTACATCAAGCAGTCCGGCGGCTTAACAGAATTTGGGCGCATCATCTGGCGCCGTCTGTGGGAAGCGCTTCGAAAAGTCATGGTGACTAGATCAGCAGTAGCCGCAGCGGCTTTACAAGAACTGAATGTTCGTTCCCAAGTAGGAGATGCTCCGGTCATTAGACCCGAAGGAAGCAGACTCCCAGAGGTTCAGGATGAAGGAAGGGAAGAAAATCAAGACTCTCACAATCCTCTCCAGCAACAAATGGAGCAGTTACAGATCCAGTTCTTGGAGATGCAGCAAACACTCTATATGTTGGCTAGACATGTGGTTGCACCTCAAGCACCCGATCAAGTAGAGGCGAGAGGATGTGCACAAGAGGCAATCTTAGTTCCACCATTAATCCAGGTACCAGCGCTTTCTCAACATGTAGATGGGCAGCAAGGTGAAGGCCAGAATTATGGCGAGAATCATCAAAAAGATCGTCAAGAACGAGTCCGAGAAGTGAGAGCCGGCGAACCACCCGGCGAAGATAATCGGCATGATAGGCCACAGGCAAGCCGAACGGGAACAGCAACGAGGCGGCAAAGGGGAGTCCGCACTCACTCCCCTACCTCAAGACATTTGGGAAGAGGAAATATCCGGACGGAAGATGGATGATCACTACATATTGGCCAAGAGCTTGCCAATATAAACCAAAGGTTAGGGCAACTCTCTCGAGGAAGGAAGGCTAATGATATTTATTCGGTCATCGAAAAGACTCCTTTCACTAATGCTATCACTCTGTTCGAGTTTCCACACAACTTCAGGCTCCCAACTTTTACGGTTTTTGATGGTTCGGGAGATCCCATAGCCCATATTAGCTATTATCAACAAACAATGGCAGTAGGTGGAAACTCTGACGAGATCCTCTGCCGAGTTTTCGCTTCTTCCCTAACCGGGGCGGCACAAAGGTGGTTCTCAAACCTAACTTCGGGAAGAATCAACAGTTTCGAGAATCTTGCTCGAAAATTCATCGGACTTCCAGAGCGGTATCCAGATTAGGAAAACGGAGGAGACACTGTTTACTATCAAGCAAGGAAGGAATGAATCAATCCAGCAATACCTAAAGAGATTCAATAAAGTTACTATGGAAATAGGTAACTTGGATGATCAAGTTGTGAAAACGGCCCTTTTTACAGGGTTAACCAACCGAAAGCTATTGGAGTATTTACTTCAGGACATGCCAACTACTTATTCCAAATTAGTACAGCAGTGCCAAGAGCAGGCGGAGGTGGCCGAGATACTTGATGCCCGACAGGGAGATGATGCGCGACAAGGAGAACCTAAAGTGGCAACGAAAGAATCAAAAGTTCCCGAAAGAGGTCAGAAGCAAAAGCGGCCTGATCCAAATCGAGCTAGAAAGCCACGTTTGACCTGGAGAAGGCGATCTCCAGACCAAGACGAGTACACACCATTAAATGCTCCTCAATCAAAAATACTAATGCAGATAAAGAATCAAGACATTTTAAGATGGCCTTCCAAAATTGTGACAAAAACGAGAGAAAAGAACATGGAGAAATATTGTCGTTTCCACAAAGACTATGGGCACTACACTAATGAATGTAGGCACCTCAAGGCGGACATTAAAAGGCTAATCAATCAAGGACATCTCACAAACTTTCTGAAGGTCTGGGAAGATGAAAGAGAATGACCAATGAAAAAAGGGGACGTTCGCCAATCAGGGAACGTCGAGTCGAAGATCCAAAGTCTAAAAAAGGAAAGGAAATAGCGGGACCTAGCAGGTCCCCAATTCTCACGATATTTGGGGGACCCGGACCTGAATCCTTACGAAAGTTGAAAGCAAGATCGAAATTCGTGGGATCAAGAGAAGCTTAGAAAAGAAAGAAAATGGAAGAGGTGCCTATCACTTTCAGTGAAGAGGATGAGCGAGGCGTTTGCATGCCTCATGACAATGCGATCGTCATCAAAGTAGAAGTCAGACAAAGAGAGGTGCACAGGGTCCTAGTTGACACAGGATCTTCAGCTGATCTCTTGTCTTATGAAGCTTTTGAGAAGCTGAATCTCGAAGAAGGGCTGATGAAGCCCCTCCTCAACACATCTATACGGATTTGCTGGTTCATCCGTCGTGGTTGAAGGATCGGTCCAATTGGATCTTTCAGTAGGAAATTTCCCAAAAGAATTGACCATTCAAGCAAAATTTTTGGTGGTCCGGGATCTTCCCGCTTACAACATGATATTGGGGAGACCCTCGTTAACAAAGGCTGGGCGCGTGGTTTCGCCAAAGCATATGAAGATAAAGTTTCCCACTGACACTAGAATCGGGCAAGTAGTTTCAAACCAGAAACTCTCCCGGCAGTGTTATGTGGCATACCTCAAAGACAAGGAAGGACCTAAAAAAGCGACGGCCTTGCCTATTGAGGTAAGGGATGATCGGGACGAAGACACCATGCAAAGGCCCGAACCCGTGGAGAAATTGGAACATATATGCTTGCAGCCAGGAGACGAAGTGAAGTTTACTCATATTGGATCTGAGCAACATGAGCCTTTCAAAGAAGAATTGACAACTTTCCTTCGGGAAAACATAGATGTGTTCGCTTGGTCAGCCAATGACATGCCAGGAATTGATCGAGCTGTAGCTGAACACCGACTATGGATCAATCCTGACTTCAAGCCTGTAATCTAGAGAAGACAAAACTTTTCAATTGAGAAGCACGAAGCTATCAGAGGGGAGGTTGAAAAACTCGAAAAGTCTGGCTTTATCGAGCCCATTGAGTGTCCAACATGGTTGGCCAACATAGTAATGGTGAAAAAGTCCAATGGAAAATGGAGGATGTGTATTGATTACACAGACCTCAACAAAGCTTGCACGAAGGACTGCTATCCCCTGCCACGGATAGATCTTTTGATTGATGCTACTACCGGTTATGAAACGTTAAGTTTCATGGACGATTATTCCGGTATAACCAAATTCCTGATGAATAAAGAAGACGAAAGATTCACGGCATTTATGATTGATTGGGAGAGCTATTTCTATAAGGTTATGGCATTCGGCTTGAAGAATGAAAGAGCTACATATCAGAGAGCTGTAAACAAGATTTTTAGCAATCTAATCGGGAAGAACATGGAAGTATATGTAGATGATATGCTGGTAAAGAGCCTCCTAAGGATAGGCCACATTGAGGATCTTTGGGAAGTATTTTCCTTCTTGAGAAAATACCAAATGAGGCTGAATCCGGAAAAGTGTGCCTTCGGGGTATCATCAGGGAAATTCTTGGGGTTTATGGTTTCCCAAAGAGGAATTGAGGCAAACCCCGCCAAGATACAAGCATTGATTGGCATGGATCCCCCAAAGACTGTTCGAGATATACAATGCTTAACCGAGCGAATTGCTACTCTGACGCGATTCATCTCACAGTCGGGGGAAAGATGTTTACCTTTCTTCAAAGCATTGAAGGACCTGAAGGGAAGTAAAGAGGCTCGTTGGACGGAGGAATGTCAGAAGGCATTCGATGAATTAGAAAGAAGACTCGGGCAGCCACCGCTACTTTCTCGACCCGAAAAGGGTGAAACTCTACCAATATACCTAGCTACATCACACTTCGCAGTAAGTGCAATCCTCATCTGGGAGAAAGAAAGAAAACAGTGGCCAATTTACTATGAGCCATGTACTCTTGGATCCCGAAACAAGGTATTCGGCGATCGAGAAGCAGGTGTTGGCCCTCATGATAGCAGCCCGAAAGTTAAGACCTTATTTCCAAGCTCATCCGATTGAAGTGCTAACCAATTTCCCCTTGAAGAAGGTACTTTTTAAACCAGATTTATTGGGAAGAATGGTAGCATGGTCAATCGAGTTAGGAGAATTATAGGTGGATTTCAAGCCCAGAACAGCTATAAAGGCACAAACCTTGGCCGATTTCATAGTAGAATCCATAATCCCGAACGAAGGGGAAGAAGAACCTACCTTGTCCATTATGTGGCACATTTATGTCGATAGTTCCAGCAATAAAGTTGGTTTAGGGGCAGGTGTTTTGTTAAAGAGTCCGAGAGGATTTTTATTTGATATGCTTTGAGATTCGGGTTCCAGGCAAGTAACAATGAAGCTGAGTATGAAGCTCTCATCGCAAGGCTCAGATTAGCAAAGGCTTTAGCAGTGGCCGAAGCAACAATATACAGTGACTCTCAACTCATCGTCAATCAAGTAAAGGGGGAATATGAAGTGAAAGAGCCACGCCTGCAGAAATACCAAGAGCTGATCCAAATCTTAAAGAAGGATTTCAAAGATATTCAAATATGCCAAATATCTCGAAAGGAGAATTTGGTGGCAGACAAACTCTCAAGATTGGCGAACGCTAAAGAAAAAGCATTAGAACCATCCATCTACATTGAGGAGTTAAGCTTCCCAAGCGCAAAAGTTGAAATCATTTCATACATTGAAAGCGATGTTGGATGGATCCCATCATTGAATATATTCGAGATGATAAACTCCCCGAAGATCTGAAAGAAGCCCAATCAATCGGGGTTCGTGCAGCGAGATACACTATCCAACATGGAAGATTATACCGGCAATCCTTTGCGGGACCCCTACTTAGGTGTGTTGGACAAAAGGGGGCCAAAACTGCATTGGCCGAGGTTCATGAAGGTATTTGCGGCGCACATACGGGTGGACGTGCTCTGGCACATAAAATCCTCCGTCTCGGATTATATTGGCCCAAGCTACAAGAAGATTCCTTAAAATACGTTCGGGCATGCAACCAGTGCCAGATACACTCGAACGTGCCCAAACACCCTGCAACAATCCTTACGTCAATTCTGAACCCTATTCCCTTCGCAATGTGGGGAATTGACTTAATGGGAAAATTTCCACCAGCACCAGGAAGCAAAGAGTACTTGATCGTGGCGATCGACTATTTTACAAAGTGGGTAGAAGCAACTCCATTGGCATTGATCAAAGAAAAACAAATGGACAAATTCGTACAAGAATCGATCATCTATAGATTTGGGATTCCTAAGGTACTAGTTACCGACCATGGAACTTAGTTTGACAATCCTTAGTTCGAACTGTTTTGCAATACCTACATGATTGATCACCGAATGTCATCGGTGGTATATCCTCAAAGTAATGGTCAAGTAGAAGTTACAAACCGAACGTTACTAGATGGAATCAGGAAAAGATTGGAGACCAACAAAGCTTTGTGGACTGAAGAACTCTGAAATGTCCTATGGGCATACCGAACAACCGTACGAACTCCTACTGGTGAAACTCCGTTCAGGCTAACTTATGGTTCGGAAGCATTAGCACCAGTCAAGGTAATGGCAGGAACCATTCAGGAATGAGAATTTGAAGAACAGGCAAACGAAAAAGGTATGTTGGATAGTCTCGAGTTAATAGATGAAGTTCGTGCTCAAGCAATAGCCCAAACCCAACAATACCACCGAAGGATAGCCTCTCAACTACAACGCTCAAGTTAAATAACGGCAGTTTCGTGTAGGGGATTTAGTTCTAAGAAACACTCTTGCTTCAGACCCACGTCATCAGAGAAAGCTGGACCCCACATGGGAAGGACCTTATATGGTCATTAAACAGGTAGGATTGGGAGCTTACAAGCTAAAGGATCTGGAAACCGACAACGCTTTAGACCGATCATGGAATGCCAAGCATCTGAAGAAATATTTTTCTTGAAGTCAAGACAAAATTCCTTTTTGTTTCATCAATTTCGATCTATTTGGATCTATAATAACTTAATATAGAATACTGGTTTTTTCATCCAAATCTTTTTGATTGGGGGCCATATATAGCAGAGTATATCTAGAATCAAAAGGCTTCGGGTAAATGCCTCCGGGTAATACCGAGTGAGACCTTCAAACATCCCTAAATATTCCCCGGAACTTTCGGGTAAAGGCATCGGGTAGCACCGAATGGGTCCTTCGAAAGCCGAAAAAATCTCTAAGGAGAATTTTTCTGGTCTAAGGCATCAGGTAAAACTGAGTGGGTCCTTCGAAAGCCTCGATGACAATTTTGAGGAATTTTCTAAGGTCAAGGGCATCGGATAAATTCCGAACAGAACCTTAAAAGCCTAGTAAGTTTAAGTACTTTCTAAGGTAAAGGCATCAGGTAGCACCGAATGGGTCCTTCGAAAGCTGAAAAAAAATCTCTAAGGAGGAAATTTTTCTGGTCATGAAAGTCCTAAAAAAATTTTGGGGATCGAGTATATCAGATGTACACCGAGTATAACTTTTGAATCCTTAGAAAGAATTTCTTAGAAACTATTGTGAATCTGATGTTTCGGATTAACCGAACTCTACTTTCAAAAGCTTAGCAAGAGAATCAGAAACGTTTCTACTCGACTGAGCTAAACTCCCGAAAGATAAAAGAATGTGTTATAAACACAAAAGAATTTTCATTCATACAAAGGCTAGCGGAAGCCAAACTATACAATGTTCGGGATATACACAGTGTTACAAAGTCTTGGACAAAGAACATTTCAAATTGCAAAACTACGTTCGGAAGATTATACAATATCTTGGACAAGGAACATTTCTACAAAGAAAACAAGAATTCCACCAACAACTGGGAAGAGCAGCCCGAACCCACCGTCCAGCTTTTCCAGGATCTTTATCCTTTGACTGATGAAGAGACTTCATCTTCGGTCGCCGAGATAAGAAGGAAAAGAAAATCTGGCGAAGAAGTTTTAAGCCCGATCCCCTCCTGTTCTTTGGATCATTGTGGAAGAACGGTTGACGCCCTCCGGATTGACATTTGGAGCGTCAACTTCTTCCTTGTTTTCTGCAATCTCCTCTGTTATTGGAGTTGCAGGAGGTGAGTCATCAAGATATAGCGTGATGTCTGGATTAGGAGTCGGCAGATCCTCCACATCTTTGGCCCATTCGGGAGACGGAAGTCCCAACTTCGTGAAGACTTCGGGATGACAGAGAAATTGATGAGGAGCTGTGTCAAAATTTGAATTTCTCCTCAAGATTGATTCGAACACTTCATTCTGACCATCCCGATAAGCGTGATCACTCAAAATATCCAACAAGTTACAAAGAGGCTTACTGCCTAAGTACTTGATGCAAGCCCTACGGGTTTCGGCAAGGATACAATTAAGATCAGGAGGAACTATTTGCTTCCGCAGCTCTTCCACCTTGGCTTCGGAATTTATTCAGTTCCTCCGAGAGATTAATTACCCTTCGCTCGAAACCATGGATTTGACCATTGGCAACTTTCAGTGTCACATCCACCCAGCCGGTACCCCATTTGGAATACCCGGGATGTGATCCACAGTCCAAGGATCAATGATCTGAGGTCCATGCCTCCCACATACATGGTAACACAATCATGAACAGTAATAATCAATGGTAAAAACAGCTAATACCAAGTATCATGAATAAGACAAGATTAACTAAATCAGAGTGCGGAACATAGATAATAATAAAGTATGATCAAAATCATAAAGGGTGAGAAGGTGTGGTAGCCACCCTCTCAGAGCAGCGGAAAAGTATTAAATCAAGTTAGTTACATATCCAAGTGTCACCGAAATAATTCAAAGACAAGTTAATTACAAAATCCAAGGTTCCACAAATACACCAGGGGAATGGGGCACTATGCTAGGGTTTCTTCTATACTAATGGTAGTCTCCTCAACAGTACGGATGAAGTAAACCCAGCGCTGCCGCTCCCGCACAACTGTGGGGCTAACCCTGGTGCGGATTATAATCCTCCTCGGCTCCAATATACGAATCCTCACCGATGCCACTACCCGGAGGGTAGTATGTGGAATCATAGTCCGCCTCATAGGAGGTGCCATCGTAATCTTCAGTACCTAGAATGTAATCTAAAACATTTGCACAAAAGGAATGAGTTCGAAGAACTCGGCAAGGAAGTTATTCCATAATTAGAAATCATACACATTAGAACATATAATAATGCAATGTGATATGGAACATATGATGAGATATGAGCCTAACTCTATGAATGCTGGTCTCTAAGGTAGACATGCTTTAAGTCATAGCACCGTACTTCTCTGGGTCGTCAGTCAATCTCCCATTTCCATATCTTGGGAATGCCCGGGGAAGATCGGTAAAGTCATCAAAAACCATGGTAAGGGGATCGGTCACCGCTCTCTCACATCACCATTTGGTCAAGATCTTGGCGCATGTCACGGTAAAGCCTAGCCCAATGCAAGTCATCTACTCGATCGGTCAAGTCGATTCGGATACGTCCATTCCTCGCCCCCGGCGATCCTTTCCGGTATCCTTCACACTAGAGTCAGCGAAATCCCGAATTTCGGACTCATCAACCCTATTGGTCATCCACATATAGTAAACGGGAAGCTCTCACGTCCTCTCACGGATTGGTTACCGGTCTTGAGCGCCCGTGAGCCCAAGTCTATCCATATGCAACTCTACCAATAAATGGCCCCTTTTAGGTATCCGTAGCATGGTTTATGTCCCCTACCGGATTGGCTACCGGCCTAGAGCGCCCATCCAACCATACACTACCACGGGTTGTTCGGTCTCAATGCCCTTCCGATTCGGGTTTGACACGACAAGGATGAACCTAGCCACACAACTAGACAATCCTATGTATGTCATCCAATAACTCGGGAGAGTGTCGATAGGCACCATCGGAGAACATCCCATACTATTCCCTCCGATGCCCAAGGACGAAGTGTCGAGTAGGACACCCTCCACTCCCAAGTCATACGTAAGCAATCACACATCAAATCTCATCATTTCTCATGCATCCAATGCATATTCATAATAGTAATCAAATCATGATATTGAAACGAATCATTATAAACATAAGCAAATCAAAATGATAAAGTAACACATCCAATGTATAAAGATTTAAATGTTACTGTTCTAACACATATGTAACAAGTATCATAATGATTGAAAGAAATTTAGGGATTTCATTCTTTGAATAAAGCACGGTTCAATATTTGATGACTTATATGTTTATGGATATAACCATCCTTACCTTGGATGAGTTGATGATGAATTGAGAATACCAAGAATAGTCCAATAGAATTGTTAAGGCCCTAAACAAACATCAATAATAAGTTAGAAAAGAAGTCGGGAAGATCGGATGTCATTTGAGTCAAAACTGACCAAGGTTCGTTATCAAGCAACAACTTTGGTCGATGGTCTTGGTCGATGGTATCGACCAAAAGTATCGACCAAAATTGTCCTCAGAGCGAGAATAGTGGATTTTGGGGATTTTGGTCCCAAATGAGTCTTCCGGTGTTCGGATCAATTTGAAACTTGGAGGCATACTTAACAACAGTAGTAGGACACTATAAATCAAGGAATTAACCCAATCCAATGGTCTAATTAAAAAGCCCCAATTTGAGCTATCAAGTTCAAGTGATAGACATCATGGCATGAGTTGGAATTGATTGCATTGATGAGGAATAGCATGCAATAGCTAGAGAAACTAATAGAAATTCGATTGGAATCATATGGCAATGTTAAACATGAACATAATACACTCTATAGCTCAGTTTGATATCAAATGGTATGATGTTAATAGGTAAATCATGGAATACATATGCTAGGCATGAGATATAAGCATTAGCATCAATGAATGGCTAAGGGAATCATGGATTGAGCATGAGTAGGCACTTGGAGTGGTGGTTGCAAGGTTGCAGCACCATTCCAAATGTCCCATCAGCAAGATGACAATAGAAAAGAGTAGAAAATGGTAGGGTAGAGAGTGGAATGAAGAGTCATACCTTAGTGTGGAAGATGAAGACAAGAATCAATGATAAACTAAGTGTCTTTGATGAGATACCCTTCACACTAGCCAAGGAGCTGCTTTGGGAAGCTCTCCCCACGTTCCCAGGTGAGAAAAATGATTGCAAAAGGCTCAAGGCTCGAGGTCATATTAAATAGAAAAGGAATATTCCATGGAATCATTAACTTGGCAGACTGGGACATTTTGGTCGATGGTCCTTGGTCGATGGTATCGACCAAAATGATCGACCAAAATATTTTCAGCAGAAAACTCAGGTTTAGAACAGCAACTTCAAGTAGGGATTTGAAAGGCTATACAAGGTCAAATTGAGTGAGGTTTTCTTCCACAATTCAATCAAGAAGTCTAGTTTTGGAGAATACCTTCAGATTGTGCACAAGAGGTCATTTGGTACATCAACCATATTAATCTTCTCCGATGCGCAGACTCTCCTTAAACACTGACAATGCATTTAAGCAAGGGGTATCATTGTCAATGTCCATGGGCTCGGTCTCCGAATCATGATCATCAATCAGGATGGTCCATAAATCTCTTCTTCCACCGCTTCGGGTCCTCGGACCTGAATACAACAGTGGATCCGGGTCAGGTCAAGGTTAGAATAGGGCTTGATATTACATCCAGGGCTTGAGAAAGATTTAAAATCTTAGTATTTCTTACCTTTACCTCATCCCAAAGCCTATCCCGAAGGCGTGCAATCTCCCGATCCTTGGACGAAGATTCCGCCAGAAGCCTGGAGAGTTCGGAATGCATCTTTCCAATCCAGTAAGCTGCCTCCATCTACTTGTGGAAGTTATCCACCGTACTCCTGCAACAAGCAAATAATCTGCAAGATTCAAGAGAAGTATCAGAAAGCGAAGAGTAATTTCAAAGAAGAAACTCACATCACCAACGACTTTACAAAAACATCGTCAGGAATAGAGTCCAAAGCCTTGCTTTGGCCGGCATTTGGGCAAGAGAGCACCACTCCAAGGCACGTCCAAAGCTGCTGGTGACACGGTTAGAACGCCGCAATTTCCAAGTTGGCATGTAAATCTCCTCCGTTGAAGGAGGGAGAGGTCTTGGAACTGAAGAGGTATCTTCGCCTTCTCCTCCAGACTTTGCACGTGGAATGCACTTCACGAACATTGCAACAGAAATGCCGGGGGGGTCCATTAACCAGCAGGAGAAAATTTTTGCAGAATGATTTCTAGTTCAAGGAAACGGAAAAGCTTCGCACAACCAAAGTGAAAACACAAGGAAAGCCAAAGTGTTTAAATAGACACTGAAACAAGGTGATGACATTTTAAGTTTAGGAAATCCAACGTCTCATGTTTCTTTGGAAATCCAACGGCATCAATACAATGGCGGTTCAAGCTTCTAAATCGATGGTTAAAAACCAACGACGATTGGAATACTCCAAAATGATGAACGGTGGGCATTAAGCGACTTTTCGAATTTCAAAAAATGGGTTTGAATACAGCGCATCTATCCATGTGGAAGGAAAGGCGCCAGTTACGAAGATGGCGAACTCAAGTATGCAACCGTCAATCAGTAGATTAATACCTGAGTGACGTTTGCGATTCCCAATGAAGATAAATTCCAAGAAAAACTGAAGGGTCATCCGCATTAGCCGTTAGATGACCGAACGGACGAACCATTCTCGAACAAGCGGCATCGTTCGACTAGCAACACTTCAAATATTTTGAATGAGGGTCAATGGAAGAGCAGAGTATCACAACGATAAATTCAAAAGATTTTCAGTTTATGTTCGGGTTAATACAAGTATATTCGGTTAAACGAAAGCACCGAAAAACTACGGAACATGGAAAAACGACAGCAAGCAATAAGCCAAGAAAGATTGCATCTTTAAAATTCAAGACCTGAGGGGGGGGTCAACCCTTACAAAAAAAAATGCACTGATAAGGAATCTACAAATTGGCGGAAGAGTGCAGAACTTCATCATCGGCGGCTTCAGGAGTCTGTTCTTCAATATTTTCAAGGGGGGCTTGGGCATTATCTGCCACGACCTCCCCCTCAACAGGAACTTGAGGCTCGTCGTCCAAAAATTGCTCAATTTCGGAAGTGGAAGGTTCGGCCGGAGGAGGATTGTTCTTCGCTGCAACCCAATTAGGGATAGGCTAATGAAGATCTTCAAAGGTCTCCTCATAAATCAGGTCCCTATACTCTTCAATTGGGAAGGCAGGGTCGACTGTTAGGATGTTCTTCCATACTTCATTAGCACCTTCCCAAAAGGCAACCACATTGTACCGATTGAGCAATTTGCTAAACAGAACACTATTCAAATACTTCCGGACAAAGGCCTTCCGAATCTCGAGCTGCAAATCTTCAGGATCCTGTGGAAGAGTAACAGCTTCAAGCCTCCTTTCTAACTCTTCTTTCTCCTGAGAGAGACAATCAATTTTGGCCTCAGAAATCGAGGCTTTGCCTTTAAGATCTTCCAGCCGAGACTTGGTAATGATAAGTTCCCCTGCGGTAAGACGAAGACGCTCTATCTCCTCTTCCCTTTGAGAAATCTCTTTGATTTTCTCCGCAACGGTAGGATTGCTACACTTCACTTACTCCCGAAGGTGGCCAACTCTTAAATTTTCTTCCATCTCACATTGAAAGCATTCAATAAGAACCCTATATCAACAAACAGGAGAACAAATTGTTAGGCGACAGAAGAATCAACCCTTCGGGGTAAGAAGTCAAGATGTACCTGATATTGGAGTTCACAAACTCCTCATCCGGCATGTCACTCAACTTTCCGATCACACAGGGTACGGGCATTGATAGCCCAATCAACAGATGCATCGATATCCGAAAGAACCGCATCATGGAGATTCACCTTCCAGCCAGGAACATAGATCTCCTCTTGATCGATCTTCCTCCGCTTAAAAGCCGCATCATCAATCAGCTCCTGCTTCCTTCGAACAAGAGCGGCATCATCATGAGTGGACTCCTCAATTTCCATTGGCCCTTTTCCCTTGGCAGCATAGTCTTGCCTAGTTCTCAGGAGACCCTTTGGGGGAATTACCCCCTTTGGGACGGCCATGGACGAAACTTTCCTTGGGGAACGAGGCACCTTCGGGAGAGTCTCCTCTAGCCTTATGAGGAACTCTCTCCTCAGCAGCAGCAAACCTTTGTTGGGCCAATGACCTAACAGCACGGCAATTGAACTTAGGAGGCACTGCATGACAACAAAAGACCCGTCACTACAAGATCGTAAATATGCATATAAAGAAAGAGAGCAGAAGTTTTTGAGCGCTCACCATGGCTCAAACCCCAGTAGCGAAGGATTGCTTCATACTCCATGGCATGACCATGGATTTCAGAACGCCAGGGGATGGCTTTGATGGCCCGAATCGCCTCAATATCGCGATCGGATGGGATCACCAAATGGTTGATCTTAGTATAAGAATCTCTAAGGTTCCATTTCATCGAAAATCCAGGATTGGAATCGGGAACCTTATAGAAGACAAATTTCTTTCGCCACCCCTTATTATTGGAGGGACAGGTACCTTCTGCAAGGATTCCCCCATCCGATTTCAGATCAACCTTCGAGCGCTTAGAAAAGACACCCATCCAGGGGTTCAACTTGTTTAGAACATGAAAATGGCGAAAAACGCCCAAGGAAGGGGTCAGCCCAAGATCACGGCAAAGCCACAGATAACCAATGATGAGTCTCCAACTATTAGGGAGAAGCATCCCCAGCAAGATTCCCCAATGGGTAAGGATCTCAGCAATAATAGGGGAGTAAAACAGGATCTGAACCCCACTCTTGAAAGAATCATCATAGAGAGAAAATTCTCCAGGGAAATTAGAGTCAGCCCTCTCATTATCATTCGGGACGCGAAGATAACAGGAAACAGTTAAACAGAGTAAAGCTTGGTAACATCTACTTGACAAACTGAAGACTTGATATCCGAGGGCTTAATGGAAGGACGCTTGGTCGGTCAGGAGCTCCCAGCCGTAGGCTTCTTAGTAGCTTTCCTCCTCTTCGAGGAAATTCCTTGAGTTAATGGAGCATTACCAGGAGGATCCCTAGGGGCGACAGGGATAGATTGAATCCAGTCATCAGACACTCTATAGCCCCAATCACCAAAAAGTTCAACGGAAACTGTGGGAGATCTCTGTTCAGTAGAATCTCTTCCCGAAACCATACTAGAGACAGAGTCATCGCTTGAGGTTTCACCACTACCCATATTGGAAAGAAAAATATGGAACAAGGAGAAGTTGGAACGAAAATGAAAAGGCAAAAGTAAGAAGAAGAAAAACTTACTTGTGATCCCAAGAGAGCTAAAGAGATAAAGCTTGGATTACAATTTGGAATTGGAAAGACGCAAGGCGAAAGCTCTACTGAAGAAATGCGAGGAAGTGAAAAGATGAAATGAAGAAGAAAGAATCTTTTATAGATTCAAAATACAAAAAAATAAACAAGGATGAATTCTATTGGCGGATAGGAGCACGCACCGATTCAAAGGGAGAGAATCTAACGTCCAATATTGTAAACCATCGACATCTTGTAACCCTTGACGGTTCAAAACCCTCGCCATGATGATAAAAATTCGGGACACGACGGTTTGGACAGCAAGAGGTAATGTGCATGCTTCTTCAGTCAACACGTGGCCCATAACGCACGAACAACGAGGCGTTGGAACATTTCGACAGTACCCCGCTGGAAAAAGATGTCAGGGGCATTAAATGCAAAGATATTTTGGTTGAAGGAGATGACCCATACTCACTCACATTATGTGAACATCTCAATCCAGACCAAACATTCCGCAATGTTGTCCAAAGGTTTGGCCTATGGGGCAAATGATACGATATAAATTGCACTAAACCTGTCAAACCGGGATCACCTTATCAGGCCCGGTCTAACTGTGACTAGGGCCTATCAAGACCTAGTGAATCAATCATAAAGGCGTCGTCTTCTTGTTAACAATTCGTTATGGCTTCCCGAACTTTGCGGTACGAGAACTTGATTTTAAAGGCCTTTATTAGCAAAGCGGTGAAAGGATCATGACGAGATTGGTAACTGGTTATGGCCCCGAATATCTAAGGAAAAACCTAAGATCAAACAGCCACCAAAATAGATCAAGAATTCATTCAACGGTCGAAGATTAGAAGTAAAATCTATATAAACCAAGAACGTACAACCTCCCAGGTATCTGAATCGTTTCCCAACTACGCATTCATTATTATTTTGCTCTGCAAGTAACCAGAGCCCTTTGTGATTAGTCCAGTTATTGACTTAAGCTTCGGAGGTGGCCTTTCGACCCACGGTCGAACCATGTCTAACTCTCTTTTGCAGGGTTACATCAAGCAATCCGGCGGCTTAACAGCATTTGGATGCATCACGATCTAACGGTGTAATGGACCTTAGTAGGAGAGTCCAACTAACTGTAGAACCTAGTGGTGGTCTATAAATACCGCTGGAAGCAACGGTCTGAGTATTCCAATCTAGATACTCAGGGTGTAATGCTTTAAGCAATGTTGTGCTTAAACCCTAACCCTAACACACCTCATTTCATTCGATGTGTACCAACCTAATACTTATCATTACACGACCCATTCCATGCACCCAGCTTCTAGTGGTCAGGTGGATGAAATGTTTTTTGTGGCCCATTTCCCGGTCTTTAAGGTTTGTCGCTTTGGCCACTGTTAATGCTGGAGACAAATTAGACATAGAAAATGAACAGCTTCCCTAGGCTCCTCTTTTCTAATTTAAGAAAAGAAACTGTCCTTGTCCAATTGCAGTTTTAGCGAACAAATGTCAGATGCTGTTCCCAGATTCCTATCCACTCAGTACCAGATAAATATAGTCGATCTTTCCTATTGCAACCTAATTGGTCCTTTTCCCAAATTGGTTACTTGAGAACAATATTGAAAGTTGACATATTTAAACCTAGGAAATAACTCATCGAGCGGTAATTTCGTCTTACCATCCTATGTCCACCCTTTTGCATTCTTCATAGACATTTCACATAATTACCTTGATGGATTGCTTCAAGAGAACATTGGTAACATTCTTCCTACTATAGAGTATTTAAAGTTATCGATGAATAGCTTTGAAGGTAGTATCCCTGCATCAATTGGTAATATGAGTCAATTGACGTATCTAGATTTGTCCACCAATAAGTTTATAAGTGAAATTCCCAAGCACATGACCTCACATTAACAATCACTTTTCTCAGCAATTTCCAATAACATATTGCACGGGTAACTTTTCATCCACATTTAAACTTTACTTGATTATTTTGAAGTTGGATAATAACTCATTCTCAGGAAATATGTTGAGTGAAGTATCCAATTCCAAGCATCTATAATTGGTCTTGAAATTTGCAGATCTTTCTCAAAACCGTCTTTCAAGATCTATGGTATCAATGTTGAATCTAACAAGATTAAGGTATCTATATTTGCAAGGAAATGGATCATCAGCTCACCGTCACATTATTCTATTGTCAACAACTCAATATTGATGATGTTGGACATAAGAAACAATGAATTATGTGGTGGTATTCCTAATTGGATGGGTGCTAGTCTTATTGATTTGAGGATTATTTTTGTTGCAAAGAAATAATTTCAGTGGTACGATTCCAAATCTCTTGTGCCAACTGAATTAAATGCATTCAATGGATCTTTCCCACAATGACTTATCTGGATCCATACCACAATGTCTTAACAATATTTCATTTGGGAGAATGCAAGACAGTCTACACATAGCTGAAATAATATATTAATGATAATGGACATGTTAATGGGGTAGAAGAAGAAATAGAATTCACGACAAAGACTTGGTCTAGGGTATATAAAGGTGACATACTTAATAATGTGTGGGTTGGATTTATCATGCAATAATCTAACTAGTGTTATCCCACATGAAATTGGAACCTTAAATGGACTTCATGCCTTAAATTTGTCACACAACCAACTATCTGGTTCCATACTAAAAATTGATGAGGACATCAGTGGACAATTTCAAGTTTATCAGCGACGCCGACGTAGAAATCATTCCATGACATCATCTATTTGGATGGACAATGAGTTCGGATGCTATCGGATTGCTAGGGTTCTATGGTTAGATGAGGAGCACTGCTCATAGGCAGTTTATCATGTTATTTTCTTTAGTCTCAGTGAATTGGGTATTAGCTTGCTATTGGTTTTAATTTTATTTTTATATTTGAGTCTTTGTGGGCTGGGCCTAGAGTATATTTTGGCCCAATTTTAAATTAGTTTGTGTTTTGGTTATATTTGTTATTTAAGTTGACGTTATTTTGGGGATTAATCATGTAGGATTGGGATAGATTAATTCTATTATTTAAATCTTGTATGGGACTCGTTTTAGGCGAATTCCAAGCTGGAAGACAGTTTCTAACTTCCTCATTCTCTGTCATTCAGTTTGTTACTGAATGTCTGTTTTTTGATTCGTCCTCTTATGGTCTGTGCCTCTTTCTCTAGGGTGCCATTGACGTATGGTAAATAAGGTAGATGAACGTGCTTCAACTACCGTTTTCGCCAATGATACTTGATGAGCACACTTATGTGTGAAATCTTAGGGCATAAAGCATGCATTTTATACACTTAGAGTGGAGTTACCTTGGGTTTTATGTTGTTTTTTGCAAATTTTAGGACTTTTCAAAATTTAAGCAAATATTTGGAGTTTTGGGCTTGAATCATGCTATTTAACACGTCAAGAAGTCCATTCAAATTCTCAAATGCAAAAAATGGGCCTGATCTGGAGCATGATGGGCTAGAGATGTATGATTATGGGCCAACTCCGAAATATTGAAGAGATAAAGAAGACAAATTTGATCTACGGCTGAGATTTTAAATCAAAGCTATAGAGATATTATTGAGAGAGTCCAAATGGAAAAGAGTCTTTGCATACCTCAATATCTTATTCCTATCTTGGATTTAATTAAAGAAAGAAAAAGAGGAAAAAGAGGAAAAAGAATTATATTCAGAAAGAAAAAGAGGAAAAATCCCGTTTTTGAATGCCTCTGTCCAGTTTCGATCAAACCCTTCATCGAACGGTCATCCGATGTCCAATTGTGCTGATTTTTGGAGGAGAGCTTCACGATTACTTAAAACTCAAATCCAACGGTGGAATTATGCATCTGATCTCTCTAAGTCGGCACGATTAGTACGTCAAAACCCTAATTGGCTGAGTCAGATAGAAACCCTGAGTTTTATTCAAATTCAGCCGTGCTTCATATCTCATGCAAACTCTATAAAAGGAGAGCATACTCCATCAAAGGGGAACGTGTTCTAGAGCTTAGTAGAAGCATTCTTTCTTCTCTCTTCAGTTTATTTAGGCTTTCTCTAGTTTTCTTTGCTTGCATTTGTGAAATTTAAATTTCTAGATTCAATATTTATGTTTAATTTTTTTATGTAATGCAATTCAAGTTCAAGTTTCAAGTTTTTAGATTCATTTTTCTCTGGGTCTAGCAATTGCAGATTTAGATCATTCTAAATCTAGATCTGGTTGTTAGGGTTGGTTGAGATTCGAATCATTTGTTCAATTTGCAAGTAAGTAACCTTATTTATTAATCTTCTCTCCTCCCTCCATTCCCGCTTCTATCTATCCCTCCATATTCTTAATTTAGGATTTACTTTCAGCATTATTTATTGTTCTCCCTTCCCCTGGATCCTTGATCAGAGATGCCTACAGTCATGCCTCTCTTTGGTTAAGGCTTCATTTTCTTTTTATTGCTTTGTTATTTACTTTCTGCCTATTCATTCATCATCTCGGACCACATAACCGGAGCAAGCCTACAGGCGTGCCTCTGCTTCTGGTGACGGGTGTTGTTGCATCTGTATTTTAGCTATGAACTAAATTTACCTGACTGCTTTAACATACTAACTGGTTTTACTCTTTTTTCCTTTTTATTTTTATTGTTCGCATTTTTTTCATGTCGTTTATTTATGCATTGATTGTGTTTAATTTAAATGTCCACTTTGGTTTTTTTTTTCATTCTTAGGTAAATCGAAGTGTTTTAAAAAAATAAAAAAAATAAAAAAAGAATTCAAAGATATTACTCTTAACTTGAGTAGAAACAAAAACGTATAGTAGTCCCCACTCTACTGCAGAATCCCCAAGATTTGATTGTAGGTGGCTCCAAAGACTATATGGATTCCCTTGCTGTGAAACCTATACAGCGCTCAACAGCGCTCAGCTATACGGCAACCTTACAGCTTTGGAATCATTGTTTCAATCTTTGTGGTGGGAAATTCATTACTTTCCCTTCGTTTTTGTTATTTTATTTTCTTTTATTCTTTAGTTACTTTATTTATTTATTTATTTTTTCAAAAAAAAAAAAAAACTCATTCTTTCATAAGAGCCATTAATTGCGGCTGACAGAATCAGAGACAAACGGATCAGAAGAGAAACCCGTGGTGTAAAACAGACATGAAACAGAGACACAACACAAAAACGAACGAGATATGGGAGGGGGAACCGGTTCAAAGCCATTGCACCAAAATCACGTGATCAAATAATTTTTGGATGATCCACAAATTCTTCCACAACCAAACATCTAATTTTATAAATTTAACCCAAGACTTGAAATCTATAGTTTGAAATCTCTAGATATTTGAAATCTCCAGACTCATGTAACCAAACTGGCCCTTAAGTGGTTAGTGCATGTGTGTTTGGACTCGTAATTCTACAAATAGAATTGTCCGAGTGTCTAACTTGACCATGGAAGGTCTACCTCCACCACCTCCACCTAAGAGTCTTAGGGATAGATTTTATCCAACCCGATCTGCACAACCTTCCTGTATACGTTTACCTGAAGTGAAGGGTAATAATTTTGAGCTCAAATCTCATTATCTATCTATGTTACCCCAATTTCATGGGTTACATGATCAAGATGCATATTTGTTCCTTAGGGAGTTTGAGGAGGTTTGTGTCCTTATGAAGGTACAACAACTCATTGATGATGTCGTAAGACTACAGTTTATTACATTTGCATTAAAGGATCAAGCCAAAAAGTGGCTTTATAAGCTTACCTAGGGATAGCATTATCACATGGGAACAATTTACTGTCCTATTCTTGAAGAAATTATTTCCTTTCTCTAAGACGAATAAAATAAGAAATGATATTCTTCAATTTCGTCAGAAACCCAATGAGTCATTTTCTAAGGTAATGGAGAGGTTTCAAAGCCTTCTCCAAGAATGCCCTCACCATGGTATAGAATTATGGCATTTATGCCAAATAATTTATGAGGGTATCAATTATCAAACAAAGCAACTCTTGGAATCTATGTGCTCCACAGGATTTACATCATTCACTGATGATTCTGAAGCTTGGCAATTTCTTTTAGATCTAACAGATAGAACTAGAGAATGAGAGTCAACCCAATAATCTGAAATGACTAGTAGGGGATATTTTGTTGATAGCCAAGTTCATAAGGAAGCACAAATAGATAATCTTTTGAAAAAGTTAGAGACTTTAGTAGTTAAAGTTGCACCACCACCACTAAGTCAAGCACATTTTATTGGCAAATATATTGCTATGTGTGCATGGTGTCAGTCTCCTACACATGTGATTGAGGAATGCCCAAACTACTCTGGAGGCCAACATGAAAATGTCAGTGCGATGTTTCCAAACCTGTACAAGAACACGTACAATCCTGGTTGGAAGAATCATCCTAACTTTTCATGGTCTCAAGGGCAAAATCAAAATGGATTAAGCAATTATTCTGCACAAAATCACTTTGGTGCTCCTCAAAAACAAAGTGCCCAATTTTCTCATAATCCAAATGTCCAGTTCCTTCAAGCCCTAAATTTCCAGAATGCCAATTTAGCTAGTCCTTCAATCCACCTATTGTGCCTCATATGCCTCACATTGCACAAAATCAATCATCACCTAGTTTCAACAGAGGTAACAATCCAGAGTTTTCTCGTCTCTCTTCCTTAGAGAAGAATATGGAAGTACTTTCTAGCACCTTCATGACTTCCATGCATAATATGGAAAAACAAATTTCCACTCTTGCAAGTGCTTTGTCTGAGCGAGAAAAAGGTAAAATGCCTAGCCAACCTGAGTTAAATCCTAGGATTCAGATTCAACAAAGACCACCAAATCAAGTCAACCAAGTTGAATCCTCCCATTCTTCTTTAGCTTCAATTAATTCTCTGTCTGCATTGAGAAGTGGGAAAGGGTATTTAACAAGTGAGTCACATATTAATGAAAAGAGCGAGATTAGTGACCACTGTGATGAGGAGAATGTTCAAGTATCTCCTAATAAAAGTTTGTCTGAGGAACCCATAGAAATTGAGGATGAGCCAGTTGCTTTAGCAGTACCTAAGTTTGGTGAACCACTATCAGAAACTATGAGAAAAGAACAAATTTCAAATGAGAGTCCTTATGTTCCTAAGGCTCCTTATCCTAGTCGTCTAGTTAATAAGAAGAAGACTGCAACTATGGAGAAAATTTTTGATGTCTTCAAAAAGATAGAAGTGAATATCCCTCTTTTGGATGCCATATCCCAGATCCCCGCCTATGTAAAAGTGTTGAAAGATTTATGCACTCATAAAAGAATCACTAGCATTCCCAAAAAGGCGTTCTTGGCAAGTAACATTAGTTCCATAATTAGTCAACCTGTAGCGGCCAAGTATAAGGATCCAAGAAGCCCCACCATAGCTTGTGTCATAGGCAATACACACATTGAACATGCTTTACTTGATCTTGGTGCAAGTGTGAATCTTTTGTCTTACCATGTTTATAAGCAATTAGGACTGGGAGAATTAAAAGCAACTAGAACTACTCTTCAGTTGGCAGATAAGTCAATTAAGATTCCCAAAAGGATGGTTGAAGATGTTTTACTGAAAGTGGGAGAATTTATTTTTCTAGTTGATTTCGTTGTGCTAGATACCAAACCTTTTTCAATCAAAGATGAAATCCCAATAATTCTAGGAAGACCATTTTTGGCTACTAGTAATGCATTAATCAATTGTCGAAATGGTCTCTTACGGTTGTCTTTTGGAAATCGAACTATAGAGTTTAATATGTTTAGGATAGGGAAACAACCACAAATAGAAGAAGAGATCAATATGCTTGAGGAGTCTTTGGATTTTCCTAATGATTTGATTACCAACTTTGAGATTGATTTTGATTCTGAATTTCAAAAATGTATGGATATGTTGGATGATGATAGTGAAACTTTCTTTTCAGAAGTCTTTAATTTTCACACACCTTTAGAGCCTATTAAACCCCTATCCATTCCCAAGCCCTTAATAGTTGAACCTTCCAAGCTAGAATTGAAAGAGTTGCCTTCTCATTTGAAGTGTGCTTTATTGGGACAAGATAATTCTCTTCCTATCATTGTTGTCTCTACTTTAACTTCTGACAAAGCAGAAGAGTTAATCACACTGTTGAATGATAATAGAGAAGCATTGGGTTGGTTTATCACTCATATCAAAGGTCTAAGCTCTTCTATTGTACAACATCATATTCATCTTATGAAATATGCTAAACCTTCTAGAGAACTTCAATATATGATGAGAATTTTCTTTTACATTGTGAATGTTTTTCTTGAGATCTTTAGAGATGACTTTTTTATTCATGGTTTTTCTTATTTGGAGTGCATTCCCCATCATACATTGATATCGAAAATAAGACTAAAGCTTCCCATGATAAGCACATCTTGACTGAAAGGTATACCCCTCATTTGTCTTCCTTGTTTAGCATGCATGCATTGAGGACATTGCATTACTTAAGTGTGGAGGGGATAACTTCATTGTAGATTTTAACTTTGACTTTTGGTTGGTATACATATTCTTTCAATTGCTATGATGTGTGAAATGAGAGTGATTTTGATACCCATTGTGAACACATAAAAACCCTGTTGAGAGGAAGGTAACTTGTATATATGTTGAGATGAGACTTTCTTTAGAAAAATAAAAGGCCATTAACTTAAGGCGTTGGACCATCTATGAGTGTTGTGGATCCTTGTTTCTTTGGCTAGAAATTGAGATCAGTTTTGTGAGGCATGACAAAAGAAAAGAAAAGAAAAAAGAGTAGAAAGTAAAAATTGAATTCCTTGGAACTAGACAGGGCACTCCGACTCAGGAATCGAGGTGACTTGATCGAAACTCTTAGGAATGAGATTATTGAAAAGAACTCGCATCACTGTCTATGTGGGCATATGCAAAGCAAAGCTACAAAGTAACTTGGGTTTCTGGTGTTTGCTCCACCATGTCATTCAAGCCAACCGTAGTGGAGTAAAGTAGAGTTCACCACTCAAAAGAAAAAAAGAGAGATAAATACAAGTGTCATCAATGCCTTAGTAAAATTGTTTGGTCAAAAATACTTCAAAACCTTGGTCCTTGGTCCCCTTAATTTATGAGTGGTTTTGCTTAAAGGAGAGGTGTACTTGAAAGATATAAGGTGAGTCTTTGATTGAGATATATGCTAAGTCTCAAGAATCAATATGGGGTAATAAAGTTCAAGTGTGGGGGATCTTAAATCAATGGTGAGAAAAATTGTCATAGCTATTGATCCTGTATGAGTACTTACCAATTGTTAAAGTTGGAATTTGCAATGTTTTATTTTGAGCTGAATTGGAATTTTGGATGTATATTCACTGCAAACATCCATGAGACAAAACTCGTCCTCTAGGGGTAACCTAGTGGTTTAAAGGCCTTTTGCTCATGCTAAGTGTAACTGTGATTCCTACAAAAGTGAGTTAGGATTTATTTTGTTGCACTAGTTTCTTAGCTGCATTTGTATTTTTCTTTAATTTTTGCTTGAAGACAAGTTTAATCAAAGTGTGGGGGAATCTGATGAGCACATTTATGTGTGAAATCTTAGGGCATAAAGCATGCATTTTATACACTTAGAATGGAGTTACCTTGGGTTTTATGTTGTTTTTTGCAGATTTTAGGACTTGTCAAGATTTAAGCAAATATTTTGAGTTTTGGGCTTGAATCATGCTATTTTACACGTCAAGAAGTCCATTCAAATTCTCAAATGCAAAAAATGGGCCTGATCTGGAGCATGATGGGCTAGAGATGTATGATTATGGGCCAACTCCGAAATATTGAAGAGATAAAGAAGGCAAATTTGATCTACGACTGAGATTTTAAATCAAAGCTATAGAGATATTATTGAGAGAGTCCAAATGGAAAAGAGTCATTGCATACCTCAATATCTTATTCCTATCTTGGATTTAATTAAAGAAAGAAAAAGAGAAAAAATAATTATATTCGAAAAGAAAAAGAGGAAAAATTCAGTTTTTGAATGCCTCTGTCCAGTTTCGATCAAACCCTTCATTGAACGGTCATCCGATGTCCGATCGTGCTGATTTTTGGAGGAGAGCTTCACGATTACTTAAAACTCAAATCCAATGGTGGAATTATGCATCTGATCTTTCTAAGTTGACAAGATTAGTACGTCAAAACCCTAATTGGCTGAGTCATATAGAAACCCTGAGTTTTATTCAAATTCAGTCGTGCTTCATATCTCATGTAAACTCTATAAAAGGAGAGCATACTCCATCAAAGGGGAACGTGTTCTAGAGCTTAGTAGAAGCATTCTTTCTTCTCTCTTCAGTTTATTTAGGCTTTCTCTAGTTTTCTTTGCTTACATTTGTGAGATTTAAATTTCTAAATTCAATATTTAGGTTTAATTTTTTTATGTAATGCAATTCAAGTTCAAGTTTCAAGTTTTTAGATTCGTTTTTCTCTGTGTCTAGCAATTGCAGATTTAGATCATTCTAAATCTAGATCTGGTTGTTAGGGTTGGTTGAGATTCGAATCATTTGTTCAATTCGCAAGTAAGTAACCTTATTTATTAATCTTCTCTCCTCCCTCCATTCTCGCTTCTATCTACCCCTCCATATTCTTAATTTAGGATTTACTTTCAGCATTATTTATTGTTCTCCCTTCCCCTGGATCCTTGATTAGAGATGCATACAGTCGTGCCTCTCTTTGGTTAAGGCTTCCTTTTCTTTTTATTGCTTTGTTTATTGCTTTGTTATTTACTTTCTGTTATTTACTTTCTGCCTATTCATTCATCATCTCGGACCACATAACCGGAGCAAGCCTATAGGCGTGCCTCTGCTTCTGGTGATGGGTGGTATTGCATCTGCATTTTAGCTATGAACTAAATTTTTTTGACTGCTTTAACATACTAATTGGTTTTACTCTTTTTTCCTTTTTATTTTTATTGTTCGCATTTTTTTCCTGCCTTTTATTTATGCATTGATTGTGTTTAATTTATTTTTCGTTTCAATTCGATTGCATTAGACATATAGATTAGGATTGTTTAGTTTAGTTAATTAGTTAACAAAAATTGAATCATTCTACTCTCGCATTACTATTAAGAAGTTGAATTCTAAGTGGTATATCTCCTTGAGATCGACCCGTTAGCTACACGATACCGTGCGCTTGTGATTACTTTTTTATTTCACAAACAATACTTCTACTTGCCTACCATATGATCTTCGATTGATCAAACGCATTTTTCTTTTGAATCTCAATCTCAAGTTCTAATTACATACATTAGCAATAAATAGTGCACACAATTTAACATTGGACTAAAGGGATCTTGTATCCCTTTCATTGTCAGCCAATTGCTGAACCATGGATCCATTTACAAGCTAAGAAGTCATGTTAAAGAACCAATGTTTGAGACTCGGATATTCAGAATGGGAGAAACAAGCTGGCGATGCTGTGACCCAGAGACTTAATAGAATTTTTTTTTTTTTTTTAATGAAGTCTAAATAGAAATTCAGGTGATTAATTACGGAGTTCTTACTACAGGTGGTGTTCACTGATATTTTGTGATAATGTCAATTTTGGTATTCTTGATTTGCCCCATGTAGCGTTTCTGATTTGAGTAGCATTTCCGTGCAAATGTTCTTTATATGTACCATAAACCAAATCCTGCTTTCACCAAAAAAACAAATAACAGATGCGACAACGGTCATCAGCAGGGGAGGGCAGGAGGGGTGGGGTGATTTCCGGCAACGATGGTGGGCAATTTTCCGCAGAGTAAATGGTAAAAATTGGGTAAATCCCTTCACCCACCCAAGGGCTGGGTATAGAAAGGAATTAAATGCATAGTTATGTTATTTTTTATCCACTAAGACAATATAGTCATTTTTCAAGCGACTTTACAGAATCTTAGATCAAAGTCTAATAGCGTGCAACTTTAATTGTGTGACCGTGCAACTTGTAATTTAGGCCCCTAAAGTGAGGTACAATGTGCAACCTATAAAAAACATTCTATTTTAAGTACCAAGAAGAAATGTTACTTCATGTAGGATTCTCATGTGAACTAAGTTAAGGACATTATCCATGGCAAACATAGGTAATCAATAAGGAAAATCAATGGTTCTCTCTCCTGAATTCATTACAAGAACTTTGTAAAGTCCCTGGCCATCAAGAGATTCTGTTTCTTCTGATAGAGATCAAGTTCTGCAGCTTATACATGTCAATCATGGCCACTTTTGAAGCATACACAATCTCAAACAGCGAGCCTTGCTTCAATATCTTGGAGCCTAAGAGTTACCGCTCTCTTGTGGGCTTCCAATCCCTCAACTTCCGCCATCTTTGCCACATATGGACCCAGTTTCCTCAATCCTTCCTCTGTCAATGATTGCACTGTCATGTACTTGAGGAAGGAATCAAGAGACACCCCACCATACATCCGAGCATACCCATATGTTGGAAGAACATGGTTTGTCCCGCTTGCATAGTCTCCAACACTCTCTGGAGTCCATTGCCCTAAAAATACAGAACCTGCAATGGCTATTCAGTGTTAGGTCTCCTTTCCCTCAATGCAACACTGTCGCCCCCACCCACCCCCACCCCCAAAAATAATAATAATAAATAAATAAATAAATAAAAAGAGGAAAACCCACAGAAGTGAAAAATGGGAAGCAAGTTCAGCCAATGTTCATGTAACACAATGATTACGAAAATCATGGCATCTTATATAACTGTTAGGGGATAGTCCTCCTATCAGAAAGAGAAAAAGAAACAATCAATAACCTTAATCAGTTCCAAGCAACAGATTTGCATCACGAGACCACAAAAACGATGGTTACCAAGTTATAAGTCATTGTCAAAATATCAGCTTCATCTGAAGGGCCAAATTGACAAAGATGTGATTTGAATTACTCAATGATTCTATGACTAGGGGTAGGGGTGTAAGTTTGGCCCTGGTGGGCCTGATCCGCCTTGAGCCCGAACAAGGCCTGAGCTTAAGATTTTGGCCCTAAGGGTGGGTCTAGGCCAAGGGCAAGACTAGGATTACTGTTTGTCCCATTTTGGGCCATATTTTAACCCTAACTCTGGTCCTAATTTTGACCATGATTTCGTCCCTAATCTTGATCCTAGTTTCGTCCCTAATCCAAACACTTATTTTGGCCCTATTCTGACCTTGATTTTGTCTCTAATCCTAATCCTGATTTTGGCCATGATCCTCACCCTTTTCATCCTAATATTGAGCTTCATACTAACCTTGATCCAAGCCCTGATTTTGACCCTCAATCATTCTAATCCAATGAGTTCACCTAGTTTTATATTATTTTTTATTTCTTTTAATGTTGTCATTTAGTAAAAATAAATGATTTTTTTCCCTTTTTTTTTTAATATGTTAAGATAAAAACAGACTAAGTCAATGTTACATCCTACATTCTTATTAAATATATATTTATAAATATTTGTTGACTTACTTAGAATTAAAACTAATCCAATTTAATTAGGGTGTTTTAGAATAAAAATTCTAATTAAACAAGAATACATTTTAAACAAAAAGTTAAGGTAAAAAATCCTTTCTCTTAACCTAGGGCATTCTATGATAAAAAAATCCAATTAAACTATTTTTGGTGTTTTTTGATGATCGTTAGACAAAACAATTTTAACTAAGTGTAATATGTGTACTAGCCTCGTACTATAAATAATAATTGAAAACCAATTCCTAAATGCCATTTTTAAAAATCGACAATCCTAATTCGAAACATCCAAGTAAATTTTCAACATAGAAGGTTCTTAAGAAATCTGAATGATATGATCCATAGATTAATATTCTTTACATGACATAATGTATTAAAAATATTTTTTAACCAAATTAATTGTTTAAAAAAGATGACACCCCGGCCTCCAAAGATGTGGAGTATTTAATAACTATCATATATATTTTTTATTAATAAATTAATCAAATGAACATGAAATCAACTTACAAAAAAATTGACAAATAAATCATTGCTAGAATGTAATTCGTATTTTTTTCATAAAAATCTTATTTTTTCAATCTATAATTGACCAAAATTATTGGTATTATTCGAAAAAAATCAATGTGGAAGAATAAAATTTTACTAACCTATATTCTAAGGGAAATGTTATTTATATTCTACTTTCTTTTAGGAAAAACAATTGTGTTTTAATTAACAATGTATAATAGATATTTTACGTCATTGGATTGGTTTTTGTCATTTAAAATATATTCTGTTAGTGGAGTCTACTAGGGGTGCAACTAATATTTTGATTTATTTTGTGGCGACATTAATATTAGAAGACAAATCACAAAGTGCCATAGACAATTTGTCTATATCATGGAAAACTCCCTTTTGCAGGAAAGACCCATTCTTATAGAGAGACGTGGTGGTGGGATAGTGAGGTTCAAGCTGCCATTAGGAATAAAAAAGCTAGTTTTAAGGCATGGCAAAGAACTAAAGATGTTGAGGATCTTCATAGGTATAGGTTCGATAGAAATGAAGCTAAGAAAATTGCAGGAAAAGCAAGGGAAAGGAAGTATGAAGAGTTGTATAATAAATTGGGCACAAAGGAAGGGGAAAAATCTATTTATAAGATAGCTAAAATGAGGGATAGGAAGAGTAGAGATCTTGACCATGTTAGATGTATTAAAAATGGAGATGGTAAAGTATTAGTATGTGAGGAGGATATTAAGAAAAGATGGGAAACCTATTTCTCTAGTTTACTAAATGAACATTTTTCAAGCACTTATGTTTCGGTCGATTACACTTTTCACCAAGGCACCAAGGTCCGAACTTATATACGTAGAATTTCGATGTCCGAAGTAAAAGAAGCTTTAAGGAGGATGAAACTCGGCAAGACACAAGGTCCTGATGAAATCCCAATTGAAGTATGGAAGAGCTTAGGAACCCATGGACTAGTTTGGTTGACTAAGTTGTTTAATAAGATTATGAGCACAGGGAAAATGCCAGATGATTGGAGGAGAAGTGTTGTGGTTCCAATTTACAAAAATAAAGGAGATATTCAAAGTTGTAATAACTATAGAGGCATTAAATTGATGAGCCATACGATGAAATTATGGGAGAGAATAATTGAAACCCGTTCGAGACACTTAACTACGATTTACGGAGAACCAATTTGGGTTTATGCCGGGAAGATCTACAACGGAGGCTATTTACTTAATTAGGAGACTTATGGAAAGGTATAGAGAATGTAGGAAAGATCTTCATATGGTATTTATTGACCTAGAAAAAGCTTATGATAGAGTCCCTAGAGCGTTAATTTGGCAAGTACTAGAGAAAAGAAGTGTTGCAAGTAAATATATAGATATAGTTAAGGATATGTATGATGGTTCGGTGACTAGTGTTAGAACAGTGGGGGGACAAAGTAATGAATTCCCGATAACAGTTGGGCTACATCAAGGGTCAACTTTAAGCCCATATCTATTTGCATTGGTAATGGATGAATTAACCAAAGACATTCAAGATGAGGTCCCCTAGTGTATGCTTTTTGCGGATGATATTGTGTTGATTGATGAGACCCAAGTGGGGATTAATACCAAATTAGAATCATGGAGATTAGCTTTGGAATCAAAAGGCTTTAAACTTAGTAGATCGAAGACAGAATATTTAGTTTGTAACTTTAGTCGGGATCGGCGGATGATGAGGTGGTGATACTTGACGATAAAGAGATTCCTCGTAGTGATTGTTTTAGGTACCTAGGTTCAATCATAAGTAAAAGAGGTGATTTGGAAGATGAGGTTTCCCAAAGAATTAAAATAGGGTGGATGAAGTGGAGAGGTGCGTCCGGGGTCTTATGTGATCGGCATATTCCATTAAAGCTTAAAGGAAAATTTTATAGGATCGCTGTTCGACCAGCTATGATGTACGGTGCAAAGTGTTGGGCTGTTAAAAAGAATCATATGGATAAACTCAGTGTAGCAGAAATGAGGATGCTAAGATGGATGAGTGGCAAAACTAGGATGGATAAGATAAGAAACGATCATATTAGAGTTGGGCTGGGAGTTGCTCCCATAAGTGATAAGCTTAGAGAAAGTTGTTTGAGGTGGCACGGCCACGTTCAACGGAGACCTATAAATGCTCCTGTACGGAGAAGTGATATAATCCATATTGAAGGAACTAGAAGAGCTAGGGGTAGACCTAAGATAACCTTAGGAGAAGTGGTGAGAAAGGATATGTATAGCTTAGGCCTTGTATCTAGCATGGCCTCGAACATAACTGATTGGAGGGCAAGAATCCATGTAGCCGACCCTATTTAGTTGGGACAAGGCTTATTGTTGTTGTTGTTGTTGTATGGAAAACTCCCTTTTGCACTCCTTTAAACTTCTTTTTAATGTCTTACATATTGATTAGGCATGTAATAAAATTAGAATAATGAAGAAGTATAACACTCTAAAACATTAACATCAAAATGTATTCATTAGTCACTTAACTATGTAATATGTTTATAATAGACCAGTGTTTTTATATATTAGATGGTTCAAATTGAACAACATGTTAGCTTCAAATAACGAGTTAGATTATGCATATCAATTCTACACATGATTCAAATTTGACTAGGGACAGGGCCAAGGCCAATCAGGGATAGGGACAAGGATAGGGGTCAAGGTCATAGTCAATCAGGGATAGGGATAGGGTTAGGGCCATTCAGGAACAGGGATAGGGTCAAGGCCAATCAAGGATAGAGTCACGATTAGGGCATTTAAGGAACAAGGACATGTGCAAGGGCAATCAAGGACAAGGTAGGGTCAGGGTCAAAGCTAACCCAGCAATCAGGGACAAGGACAGGGTCAAGGTCAAAGCTAACCCAGCAATCAGGGACAAGGACAGGGTTAGGGTCAAAGCTAACCCAGCAGTCAGGGACAAGGACAGGGTCAGGGTCAAAGCTAACCCAGCAATCAGGGACAAGGACAAGATCAAGGCCAACCCATCCCAACCCAACCCAATTAGGGACAATTAGGGTGGGGTGGGAATGGGCTTGACTTGGCCCTGTAGGGCTTAAGGCAAGGGGCAAGAATTCTAGGCCCTGAATTAAGGTCAAGGCAAGAATGGGCTTAGTTAAAAATGTGTAGGGCTGAGATTGGGATTTGGAAAAGCCCGACCCATCCTGTCCCTATTGCAACCCTAACTAGGAGGGAGGGATGTCAAATCATTGAATTACCCATCAATCCTCCACCTCCACAAACAAACAGTACCTTCTTTTTTTTAATATAAAGGGAGTGGAGCATGTAACATCCTGCATTGCATGAAAATATGAAATGCACGCAGGGTAGGGAATCATTTTCTTGGTGAACCAAACAAAAATGATGTTCACACTGGAAAGAAACAACAACTAATAGATGGTAGCAATGAAAATAGCAACATAAATCTTACCCCAGAATAAACATCAATGATGACAAGAAGAAAAGTACAACAGATGAGATGCGCTAGGAAAATAAATAAGAAAAAAAATAAAGCACTTGAAAACCTCACCTGCATTCTGGATGAATGCCTCCCACTTCTCTGGATCTTTAACATTGATGATCAGATGCTCTGGTGCATACAAGTTTGAAAAGGAGATTGCCTGAAAGGGATTGGAAATTAGAAACTTAGTCTGAATACTAACAGGATTTCAACTTTATGTCAACAATAGCATACAGAAGAATCTCCTCTTGAATACCGGGAAAAGAAAAGAAAAAAAAGGGAATCTCTCCACTCAAGAACCAGAAGCCAATAAGCCAGAGTTTCACTCAGTTTTTTCTCAATAGAGAAATCACTCTCGCCATGAGAAAAACAGAGAAAGTGGATTCCAAACCTGTATTAGCTTTAATTCTTCCTGAAATTAGATATAAGTCCTCAAGCATAATACAGCAATTCAATCTTATCCCAAATGAAGTGGATTGGCAAACAATTCAATCTTAATCCCAAATGAAGTGGATTGGCAAACTAACCTCAACCATATCACCAGCAAAAACAGTGAAACTGTGGCTTAGTGCTTTAGAGGCAAAATCTCCCCTAGGAAGGCTATCACACTGCCTGCTGATTTCCTTCTCAATGGCTCCGAAATCTACACCATCACCAGCAATTACAAGCACAACCTGACTATCAGGACCATGCTCTGCCTAGTTAAAGAACAGTAAACATGAGAAAATTCAGCAACAAGACCAAGAAATTAACTTCCTTTTTTCCTTTTTCACATTTTTTCCTTTTCTGCATTTCTGCTTGGGAAGGTAGGTCTCAGTCTCAGAAGATAGGATTAGACCAATGACCTCGAGGTTAAGGCCATGCGCAGAGTCTATGGAATACAACAATCAAATTTTTGGTATTTATACCATTTTGCCCTCTACCAAATCTAAATGCTTTGGCAAAATTTCATAATTTTCCTGGATTTTTGAATATCGCACCTTATATATCAGAAGTCATTTCATTTAGATTATTCATAGAATCTACACATACCGGAAAGTTACAGCAAAAATATCAAAAGATTTGATATTGACCACCCATTATAAAGTATTAGCACATACAAAGTTCACTCTTTACCCAACAGCTAAGCAACCAAAGTATTAGCAACATCAAAAACTTGAATTTAACTCTAGGCCGGGTGCCCAAGTGAGTCAACTTGAAATATTCAACAAAAAATCAATATCTGACTTTTCTTTGAAAAGATTAGAAGGTAATTAACAATTAAAAAAATAAGTATTTGTTTTGTGCAGACAAACCGTCACGTTATATGACCACTGTAGTTAATCAACAAGTGGCTGAACTCCTTCTAGAGTCCCCTAAAAGTAAACACATACTGATGGATTATCTTTTATCCCAAGTAAAATAAAGATCTCAAAGTGGCTTCATTGTTTTAACTTAATGTGGCAAAAGGTTTCCCAGGAATTAACAGTAAATCTTTCCAACCACTTCACACATTTCTTCTTTATATATCTGCCATTTGACTGCTTATTTCAGAACCAGGCAGGCTAATCATTGTTATCTCCCAAGAAGTTTCGCTCCAAACTTACACAAAATAGAAGTTAGCCTGTTGGAAGAACTCAAATCCCTCTGGAATCATAGGGTCATATGATTGTAAAGGGTCCACCGTATCCAACTGGGGACTAACTTACGGGTTGTCCACTATATCTGACAGTTGGATGGGACAGGTTAACTGTCCAAATTAAAAAAAAAATCAAGCAAAAGCAATTTGACAAGGCTTAGCTATAAGGCCACACAAATCCATTGTCCTTTATTTGGGCGAAGTCAAAAGACCATATGAAGGATCCTGTTAACATTAACATGCTGCAACTTCTGAACAGCGTACCCAACTGGCAGCTGGAATATTGAACTACTAAATTTGGGGTTCATAAAAGGTAAATGATTGACACCTGAGAGAGTAAGTCTGCAGCTATATGGACAGGGCTGGCATGTTTATCAGCAATGACCAGAACTTCTGAGGGGCCCGCAGGCATGTCAATTGAAACCATTGCTTCACTGTTCTGAATGAGGAAAACAAGCAACAGGTGAAAACCCAGAGTCATTTATCAAAAGCATATTAGAATAATCACACCGTAAGCAAGGGTAAATGCGAAGTTGGGCATTTAGGTTCATAGTAAAAACAACTAGTCTAAAGTCTAGGGACTAAAACACCACACACACACACACACAAAAAACAAACAAACAAACAAACAAAAAACATACTTGAAGAATCATTTTGGCAGCTGTGACATATTGATTTCCTGGGCCAAAAATCTTCTCCACCTGCAAAATATAATTGAACTGAGACAGCATAGGGAGAGGAGTATATATTGGATCAATAGAAGAGCCTACAGTTCCAACTAACTGTAACTCCAAAGATACGCACACACAAAGAGTGAGCATGTTCAACTGTCTGTGTAATCTAGAGGGGGGGAAAAAACAAACAACAGCAGCTTGGGGCAGCACGCAGAAACATTGGAGTCAACCTCTTAAGCCTAAAATGGTGCGGTTCCTCAGATCCTTCAGTGAACACCTGGTTCTACTTGATGCAACAATTTGCTTACTCCACAGGTGGACCAGTTGACTGAATTTTAGGAAGGACAAAAATATTAAGGCTCATCCTCCATGTCATTTTTCCATTTTCTTTTATTTAAGGTGTCCGTACTCTACCATTATACTCTCATGCTTCCCAACAATAATTTTTTCGAATAAAAGAAATGACCACAGATATAGAAAAGTTTTACCTTGGGGCAAGATGCAGTTCCCCATGCCATGGCTGAAATGGCCTGCAAAAACAATATTCATTGGACAGTTTGCTAATAGGTGAACGACGAATGAAAACTAGTATGCCAACATGAATAATGGGTCAAGTTTCCAAGGTTTTAGACCTGAGCTCCCCCTGCTTTAAGTATATGAGTAACACCTGCTTTCTTAGCACAATAAAGTACCTCCTGAAGAATTACAATGCTTAGCTTTAAATGTACAATGAAGAACGGCATAACAAACCTTCTGAACTGAAACAAACAATACCTTGCAGATGCTGCCATCTTGGCCGGGGGGAGATGCAAGAACAACTGTTTTGCACCCAGCAATATGTGCAGGCTAGCAGAAAGAATAAACCAAATATCAATCAGATATGGGCACCAAGATGTCAACATTAATTAACATTACAATATGATGAACTGAATTAAGTTCCCAGTATAAAGAATGAACATACCACCGAAAGCATCAGAGCTGTTGAAGGTAAAACTGCAGTGCCTCCAGGAACATAAAGACCGACAGAAGAAATGCACCTTGCTATCCTTTTGCATCTAACACCCTGACCAAACTCATTGCCAAGGATATTGCCAATTAGATAAAACAGTAATATAGCTGCCACAAGCATGCATCATCATACAATGATACTCACTCTCATGTTTTCAACTTCCATCTCTGCAACCCTTTGAGCAGCATGAAATGCATGTATATTGTCATATGCCACATCAAATGCTTCGCTAATAGCTGGATCAAGCTGTCATCAGCAATGGAAAAGAATGTTATTCTAGAGGGTCACCAGGAAGCACATTTCTCAATTCAAAATGTTTCTTAACCAAATGATTCATGCAAAAAGTAAAAGAAATATGTTTATTACAACAAGGCAAACATCAATTTCATCCTTGTATACTTTGGGGTGAGGGGAAAATGTTAAAATAAATAAATCACCACAATTGTGTGGAACGGGGAAGGGAGACCACACAAACTTGAACTGTAAGCAAGAGCAAGATGGCATACCTCAGGCTCTGGAAGATCAGGAACATACTCAACTATGTTATCCAGCTCCACTTTGTCAAAACGTGCAGTGTAACTACCAGAAAAACACAATAGTAAAACAACCTCAGGCTCTCAGTGCCCATCTCTCATTACAGAACCATCGAGATACAGAGCATGCAAACATATTTGTGCATGTGTATAAAAAAAATATTGAAAGAGAGAACTGATGAAGCACCAACTCTTTCACTGCAGCATCGCCCCTAATGCGTACATCATCGACAATTGGGTGTACCTGAGAGTATGCACCAGATTCAATCAAGGGAGAAGTAAAAAAAATTCTCAAGTTCAACCATTCTATTACAAGATCACAGCAACTTTGAAGCTCAACAGCAGAAAGAATAAAATTGAGGGTAGAAGAAAGCTCACCGTACTAAAAATTTTAGAAAAATCAATACGTGGACGAGACTTGAGGCTATCAACCTCAGTCGGAGTCAAGTCTGACAACTTGTAAGACTTCATAGCACACTTAATTCTACACTTTGTTCCTGCAACAAAAATCAATGGGGAAATCGAAAATTCCACCAAAAAAATATATATTCACAGCTCCGAAGCACAATAAACTACAGTTTGTACTTCCCAAATAGAAGTTCAATTTTCAAAAGACAATAAACATTACAGAAGATATATTTCAAAACCCATCACCTATATACGAAAATGAATTTTCAGAGAGTGAACAGGTGACATTATGAAACAAAGACAGGAGAAAATGTATAGAAGCTAATCAGTTACATAGGAAACATAAACACAGAAATGCAGAAGTAAAAACACATATGGTACCTGCACAAAAATGATACCGCCGATTAGGTAAATATTCTGGGGCACCAATTACACGAAACTGGCTAGTCGTTGCATCTGAAAGAATCAAAGATCTGCTCCCCTTGAACGATAAAAATTGAACTTCCATTCACCAACAACCTTCAAAACCCACCCATAACTGATGTAACTAAGTTTTCTTAGACATGTATAGGAGTATCATTCTGTCATCAAATTAAAACACAGCCAACCGTAACAAGAAGTACAGATTTTTGCTTAGTTGGTCTTTGATTTGATGGTGTTCTTCACTCTCGCACTGACAGTGGGAGCCAATTCCTCAGTAAGTTTGAAAAATAATCGTGCAGGTATGGATACAACTGTGTTCTTCTCTCTCACACTGACTGTGGTAGCCAATCCATCAGTAAGTTTGAAAAAACAATCATGTGGGTATGGATACAAATGGAATGCTATACGGAATACCAATTTTGCCCTTATATTCTTATCATTTTGGATTTCAAAGAATCAGATCCTGATGATATGAAACTGTGTGAGCTTGGAGGTCACAGAAGAACCAAAATGAACCCTGATTGCACCCCCCCCCCCCACCTAGCTCCAGCATATTACCTAGAACCTGATTATTCTAGTCAAGTAAAATAGGCCCCATTTGTGAAGCTTGAATTGGTGGCAACTAATTTAAGACATATAGGACCCTGTACCCCAGACCTAAACCCTTCCCCTTTTAGAATTAAGCCCTAAACCCAGTCCCCTACCTTCCCAACTTCTAGCCCTTTCACATCTCTAGAACCCTAGAATTCAAGTTACCCTCGTATTAGGAAACCCTAACCCTAGATTTCTTCAAAACTCAAATTCTCAAAACCTAATTCAAAATTACAGATCTTAAATTACAATTACAGCAAGGTGCAAAGCTTTTAAACACAAACCCTAGACCCCCTAAGCGTGGCCAAAACACCTAACCCTATCACCCTAGAAGACTGCTGATTCACAGGGAAGAGGATCCTGGCATGGGCCTAAATCTAGGGCATTAATTCAATTACTTAACCCTAGATCCAATCCGTTTCACATCAACCTCTTTGCTTCCATAGGAAATTGACTAACCTTGAAATCCCTAGAAAGGAAATAATGATTTATTTGAGAGACTACAATGAAGCAATCTTTGTGCAGTCACGAGTGAGAACAATTTGTTAGCGTGTGCGGCCTATGCAAGCCGTACCTAACTTGTTCACCAAGTAACTTATTCCCCAAGTTATGGACTCTTGGTTATGAGTTGTAATTAGGGTTATTGCCCCTCTATAAATATGAGACTCAAAATAAAATAAAGGCATCGAGTCTGATCACATTGAGCGTAGGCTCTTCTCCTCTCTAACGATTTCTCTCTTTTGCATTCTCTCAGTTCTTGTTTTGTTTCATGGTATCAAAGCAGTGTTAAACAGATCAAGAACCGCGACCTCCATTCTTCTTCTTTCCACCACCATCTTCTTCTCTTTCTCAAAACCTTCTCTCAACTGACCAAACCCTAGTTCCTCAGTCTTTCTCACAACTTTTAGCTGCAAGTTACTACCCTATACGATAGATGTGATAGACAAGATCTATTGATTCTAAACCTTAATACTACTTCTTGGATTGTTGCTCCACTCTTACTATGGCGGATTCAACAAAACAAGATTTGCTTCAGCTGCAAATTACTACCATCAAACTCAATGGAGTTGCAAACTCCCTATTGTGGGCGCAGGCTGTCCAAGCTTTTATATCAACCAAGGGCAAATCAAAGCATCTAAAGGACTCTCCATTTGTACTTGATTCAAAAGATACTACTTCAGTTACAAATGGTGAGACGTGGATCAAGGATGATAGCACCATCCAGATATGGCTTTGCAACAACATGGAACCGTCAATCACTGCGACATTTATGTTTCATTTTACCGCAAGGCAATATGGGACAATTTGAAGGAGACTTTCTCTTAGGAGAAGAATATCACTCATATCTATGACCTTTACAGTCAGTTGTTTAAACTCAAGCAGAATGGCAATACTCTTCCAAAATATTAGAGTTCATTCAAAGGAGTTGTTGAGGAATAATTTGTTCATCAGCCAACGGCCACATATGCTACTGAATTAAAGAAACAGAAAACATAATTTCTGGTTGCTAAATTTCTTGCAGGATTAGATCCAGAATATGCTACAATTAAGGGTACTATTCTAGCAGGAGAATCAGTTCCATCCCTCGCTGAAATTTTTTCCAGGCTTCAACAATTGGCAGTACCAAAGATTCCAGGTAATATTTCTGAACATTCGGCCATGGTAGCAAGTAGAGGCTGTGGCTCAATTTCCTCTACCAAAGGTCGAGGGTCCTCTCACAGCAGGGGGCGTGGTTGATTTAATTATGTGGATCGCAGTTCTAGATTTTGTACTCATTGTGGAAAAACAAATCCTATCGAGGAACCAAGCTGCATCAAACATGGAAAACTTGATGTTGCATCTCAAATCTGACCCTGGTCTTGACTTAGTTGGATTGACTCCTGAGTGAGCTCCCAATTAAGAAGATGGTGAAACCTGCAAAAGAGGTTAGACGCGAGCCGGCTAGGATGCTGGGCAACCGCCTCCGGTGGCCAAGTCAGTCGGGGATTAGATTAAGATCCCGAGCGAGTGTTGCTCAAGGATTAACCAGAAAATGTTCGTGTCTTACCCAAGGATTGAGACCTCATTAAATAGTGTGTGGGTTACCTTACTTAGAACCGACAGGGTCCTGAGCAGTTGCCCACCTAGCCGTTTCTGGGATAGACCTTTTGTTTATGTTGGCGTTTTCTTCTTTGTCTTAGCGTGAATGGGGCATTCCATATTCGTCATATATGATCAGGATAGGTCGCAACCATGTACTCGGGTGGTTACCGGGTAAAGATCCGATCCAATCAGCCACGTGTGTTTGCAAGTGTGTATCTTGTCTGTAACACTAGCCCCTTAGCCCGTGCGATGATAGCTATCATTGGCTGGGATAAAATTCATCAAGAAGTTGATCGGTGCAATACTCCCGATCCGAATTCCGTCCTTAGTAAATATATGACCGCTGAGCTTCCCAGGTGCCAGCCCCATTGGGCAGGATAGAATTCACCGAGAAGTTGATCGGTTTGATACCCCCGATCTGCATCCCGTCCTTAGCAAGTATATGACCGCTGAGCTTCCCAAGTGCCAGCCCCATTGGGCGGGATAGAATTCATCGAGAAGTTGATCGGTTCGATACCCCCGATCTACATCCGCCCTTAGTGAGTATATGTCCGTTCAGCTTCCTAGGTGTTAAGCCCCAGTCTCGTGCTCACACGTCACCTGACAAGGCAGTTGGTCATAATGACTCTTCCGGGTAGCTCAAATGTCTAGCAATCTGAGTCGTTGATCGCGTTGCTTCTCATCCGTTTGATTGAGCCTGTTTCCACTTCCGGAGATATAAATACCCTCTTCCATTCTCAATTGTAAGGGTACATCGCTTTCACTGCTCTCGATCAAGCTCCCGATCAATCTTTGCTTTCAGCCATCTTCGCACTTTTCTGATCAGTAAGTTCATTCTTAATCATGCCTAAGAGACGTGGTTTGGGTCCCGACCGTAGATTTTAAGTTCGACTTGCCCAAGAACCCAAGGAAGAAAGTCCGTCCCGCCTGGGAGGGCTATGCGAGTGAGGGTGACAGCGACCAAATGGGAGTTGTCAACCTCACTGGGGACTATTTGAAAGACTTGCATGAGCAATCTTCAGAGGACATGTCAGATCGGTCTCCCGGTTATAGTCCTGTTGATGATGACCCGAGGGAATATGAGTAAGTCCTCGGGTTAGTGCACTCTCTTACCGAGTCGGTTAATCAAGCGGGTCCATCCATCCTCTATCTCGGTTGAGGACTCAAGCGTATTTCGTCTGGATGTTTCAAATCCCGAAGATGAGTCTGCTTCTCCCTCTACTTCTTTTCCTAATGATCCTTTTTCTTGTGCCGGTCCATCTGGTACTTCTTCCCGATCAAGACCCCCGTCATCTTTCCGGGCTGGTCCTTCCCGAACCAAAACTTCACTTCCTCGTCCTCTGTTTTAGCGCTCGAGCGGGTCTCGTGGTCCTTTTCCTCCCAAACCTGACAGAAAAAAGCTAAGTACAAATGCCTAGCTTGAGCTCAAGTTGAGCCATGCACACCTTGGTATGTGGATTATGTATTAAACACCTTAGGACCCGATTTCTATCTATGCTCTCTTACTCCAACGGACCTGAGCCGGTTCCTTAATTACTTCCATATTCCCGGGGGATATGAGGTTCGTCTTCCCGGTAAGGACGACCAAGCCAACAATCCCCCGAGAGGGTTCTTCTCTTTGCATCACGATGTGTTCATCGAGGGACAGTGCCATCCCCTTCATCCTCTTTGTAGAAATTTTAAATCACTTCTCCATTTGTCCGGCCAATCTAAGCCCGAATAGTTGGTGCAACGTCATAGGATTCTGTGATTTTTGTTACAATCTGGGTATTGTCCCAACCTTTCATTTGTTTCACTGCTTTTTTATGCTTTGTCCTCATTCCCAGCAGGGCTGGTATTACTTGGCCAAGAGGTCATCCTCGGTTCTTGAGTTTCAAGGAAACTTTGTCCAGCATGATACACTTCCGACCATTACCAAAAAGTGAAGGGAATTGTTCCCTTTTTTCATCCTTCTTCTCCTAAGCCTTTCATTACCAACTTCCAAGAGAGGATGAGGGAGGAGCTCAACATGTTGAATGCTCCATTTGATCTCAGTTCTGAGGAGACAGATATTACTCGGGAGATAAACCGCGTAGAAGGGGATTCATGTGCCGTTCATGGTTATTCCATGGAATACACGTCTATTCTGCAGCTGTGGGGTTTCGCCCTAGGTGAGCCCCTCGCGTATATTTTGCATTTACTTCTGTGTATCCCGATTTTTTACCCGAGCCACCTTCTTTCTTTTGCAGTGCCTAAGGGAGTCTCACTGGATACGCTAACGGCTGGCACCAGCAGTGCTACAACCTTTGCTCGGGCTAGGAAGCCCCCGCCCAAGCCTAAGCCAGCCCCGGAACCAATTACAATTGTTGTTGTCAGGCCCCCCAAACTAAGAGCCCTAAGAAGAGGGCCACTCTCAAGCCTTTTATGAGGGTCAGTGCTCCTGCCCAGGAAGTCTCCCAGGATCTTCCTCCGAAAAGAGTGAGGATCTTCGTGCCCGACTCTCCTGTTGAATCGCGGGCACTTTTTTCCCTCAATGGGACTTATCCACTCGGGATTCTGTTTTCTTGAATTCCGACGCTGCTTGGAACTGGGTCGAGAAGTCTACCCTCCCGTTTGATTTGGATTTTATAAGGGAGTCCTCGGATAGGGAGCTCTTCCCAGATGCATAAAGGTACATCTCAATTTCATACTTGGCAAATTTTTGTGTTTGGTATTTTTAATGACCTTCTGCTTCTTCCTTCTCTTAGGTACTTGGCTGAGGCAGCTCACTATTTTGCCGAGGAGGTGGACCAAGCTTGTCATCGGGCAAAGGAGCTGAAGCTTTCTCAGGAGCTTTGTCAGCAAGCCAACCATAGTTCTCATCAGGCCAAGCGAGAGCTTGAGGTGGTTCGGGAAGAGGTGGCGTCTCTCCGGAAGTATAAATCTGAGCTCAAGGAGAGCCGGAAGAAATACAAAGGGAAGTCTAGTCTCTCAAGAAGAAGCTCGGGAAAATTTCATCGGACTTGGATAAGGCTAACACTTTACTTGATGAGGCAACGGAGAAGAATGAGGAGCTGAAGATCACCATTGAACATTTGAAAGCTGCTTCTTCTCCCGGAGGGGCTCCTCGAGGAAATGAGAAAGAAGGTGTTGGAGGAGTATTTCGAGACCCAACAGTTCAGGGATCTGCAAGTACCTCTCTCGATGACTACTTTCAAGAAAGGGACCAGGCGTCTAAGTTGGCCTTACAGCAAACTACCTTCGAAGATATGGAGAAGCTGCACTTGTTCCTTGAACCGTTGGTTTTTGATGAACTCCAAATGCCTCATCCCGAGGGTCTTCCCAAGCTTCCAGTGGTTGAGGATCCTAATCCCGTGGACTTCATAGACTCTCCCTCCCCGAAGAAGAGCCCTCTCCTACGCCCACTCCTGAGCTTCAGATTGAAGATGATGGGACCCCAGGCAATACTATCCTTGATATTGCTGCCCCTTCTAATGCCGCCCCTCTTGCTGATCAATCCACTAAGCCAGTGCCTTCCCCAAGCTAGTCTTGAATTTTTTTTCTTTTTATACTCTTTTTCTTTATTCGGGACTTTTTATGTCATGAACTTTTTGTAAACCGGCCTTGATCCCGACCATCTTTTTATGAATGAAATTTCTTTTGATCTTTGATTGATCATAAATGGTTTTCTTGTTTTCTTGTGGGTGACTTAACATGTAAGGCTTAATATACAAACACATGGTCTTGGATGTCTCCCGATTGCTATAAAGACGGCATTCACAGGAACCCTTTCTTATAAATGGTTGTGAGCATGTCCGATTAATCATTCGGTCCTAGTGGTCGGGACATATCCTAGATATTTGAGACCCCATATTGTAAATGATATTATAGTGATCAGGATTACGCCAGGGAGATTGTACGTTGAAGTATGTTGAGTCCTCGAATGAGGCGCTAAAAGATGTGACCAAGATTGTACCCAGGATGTAATACGTAGAAGTTCGTTAAATCCTCAAGAGAGGTGCAAAAAAAATGTGACCGAGATTATACACGGGACGTAGTACGTGGAAGTATGTTAAGTCCTCAAGAGAGGTGCAAAAAAGATGTGATCGGGATTATTCCCGGGACGTAGTACATAGAAGCATGGTGGGACATCTCGTGAGATCTCGGCGAGATCTCGCGAGACATCTCGCTTTTTGTGAGTGGCGAGACGAGATCTCTAGCGAGATGGCAGATCTCGCCCATCTCGCGAGATCTCACTAACGATCCCATTTCCCACACTTTAGGGGCTTTTTAAAGCCCCTGTCTCGCTCGAGAGAGGCATATCTCGCCTCTCTCTCTCCTCTATCTCGCTGGAAGCATCATTTTGGCCGGAAAACTCGATTTTTTGCCGGAATTTGGCTGGAATTTGTTGGGGATTCAACATAGCAACATCATCAACTCATCTACAACAACAAATTCAAGCATATTTGTAGTGATTCAAGCCTATTTCAAGGGATCTTCAAGAAATGTAAGACTTTCCCCCAAATTTGATTTTTTTCAAATACAAGGTTCTACAATGATTGTATGAGTGTGGTATAAATATATGTTGATGATCAAGCTTTGATCTACACTTTCATGGAAAAAAATTTAATTTTCTGTTATTATTATTTTTTTTAATTTTCGTATTTAAAAAATATATTATCTAAAAAATTAAAATCAAAGATTATAAATAAATACTTATGATATGAATGTGATTATTATTTATGTTTAACTTCATTTAGAGGGCTACAATCTCATGTATTAATATTTTGATTATCATGCTTGCTGTATTTATTTTTTATTTTTATTTAAATAATTAAATAAAATAATTATGAAAAATAATATTTTATTAAAAATTTATCTTCTTTTTTTTTTAAATGATGCTTATATTATGTAGTTATTTTAACAATACAAACATGTCTTATTGAGCATTGTATATATGTTATCTTAGAACAAAGTGTGTGTTTTGTTGTTTTATAAATTATTTTTATAAAAAATAATATGTTATTAAAAATTTATCTGTTTTTTTTTTTTAAATGATGCTCATATTATGTAGTTTATTTTAAAAATACAAACATGTTTGTTTGAGCACTGTATATATGTTAGATTAGAACAAAGTGTGTGTTTTGTTGTTTTATAAATTGTTTTTACATGTTTTTATGTATCTAAAAATTATTCTAATGATTATTTGGGAACATTCATGTATGTATTTCAGACTTTCAGTGCTGTACATTTGAATATTAAATGGCAACTAGTAGGAGTGGCAGCACTGGTAGTGGGACTCAGGACATTGCTTGGCAACATGGGGATCCACTGACTGCTGACAAGAAAAAATCCCGATGCAAGTATTGCCTCAAGACTTTGAACTCTGGTGGTTCAACCAGATTAAAGCAACATTTGGCTGGTGGTTATAAAGATGTTTCCAAGTGTCCCAAGGTTCCTTATGAAGTGCAAAAAGCAATTGCAGCAACTTTAAGGGGAGGGAAACAAAAAAAGGACGAGATGGCACAAAAGCAAAGGGAATTTGAGGATACAGTGCTATCTAGACCTATTCTTGATGTTGATGAGGAGTCAAGCGACGATGAAGAGAGGAGGAGGGTTATGGGTATTGAGTCACGAGCTGAATGGAGACAGATGAAGGCTGCAATGGAAGCTAGCAGACAGTCCTTACATGCTGAGAGTGTGAGGCAATATGAACAGACAAGGGGAGCAAGTGGTTCGGGGTCAGGGGCATCCATGCCACCTAGACATAGTTTTCAGGGAACTGAGACTGAGAGGACCGAAAGGAGGAGGAAGACTAGACATTATGATTCCACATTTGACCAAGACCCCTCCCTCTTCAACCAACAAGACATCTATCAAAGAAGCATTCCATATATGTTTGCTGGAGGTAGAGAAGGCAGTAGGGAGGAGGAAGCTAGGATGGCGATCAGCAAATTCATGCTTTACAACAACATTGCACCCAATGTAGCCAAAACACCATACTATCAGGGGATGATCAATGCAGTTGCTAGGGCAAGTGTAGGGGTTAAAGGCCAAAGTGGTTGGGAAGTAATGAATAAATATTTACCCAAGGTAAAGCAGGAGGTGGATGAATACATTGGTTCATTAAAGGAAAAGTGGAGTACATATGGTGTTATTGTGATGGTTGATGGATGGACTGGTCCTACTAGACAGTCCATCATTAGTTTCATGGCAAGCTGTAATGGAAAGACAGCCTTCCTTAAGTCAGTGGATGCCTCAGATAAGATCAAAGATGCTGACTACCTTTACAAGCTTCTTAGGGAGGTGGTCTTCGAGTTAGGGCCAAAGAATGTTGTCCAAATTGTCACAAATAATGGTGCTAACTTCAAAAAAGCTGGAGAAATGTTGATGAGGAAGAAGAGCAGCAGGATCCACCTCTTTTGGACACCATGTGCAGCTCATTCGATTAATCTTATGTTGAAGGACTTGGGGAAAAAAAAGTCAATCAATATTGTGGTTGAGAGGGCTAAGAGGGTTAGTAATTTTATTTATAACCATGGTTATGTGCTGAAGATGATGAGGAACCACTGTAAAGGTGATCTAGTCAGACCTGGATTGACTAGATTCGCCACCAACTATGTAGCTCTGAAAAGCTTCCAGAAGAAAGTGGTGGGTCTTCGGCACATGTTTGCAAGTGAGGAGTGGTTTGGTTGGTGTGGATCTAGCCATCCTGATGCAGTACTAGCCCAACAAACCATTGCTGATGATTCCTTTTGGAGGCAATTGAAGAGGACACTAGGCATTATAGAGCCTATTGTGTTTGTTTTAAGGATGGTGGATTCGGAGAAGAAGCCCACAATGCCCCACATATATGCTGCCCTTCAGCAAATGAAAGAGTTGGTTAGAGCTGCTGCCCCTAGCACCTTCAAATCCTACGAGAGGATCATCGATAATAGATGGGAGATGCACTTAATGCATCCTTTGCACTTGGCTGGTGAGTCACTTTTAAGTCTTTAAGTTTTTATTGTATACTTTAATTTACATTCTTTATTTGTTATAACTTATAATTTATAAACAAGTAAACAACCAAATCACTAAGTCACTAACCAAATTTTTTATTTCCACAATGCAAGCTTACTACCTCAACCCAAAGTACCATTACAAGAATGATCTGGGGCTTGATGTACGGTTGATGACTGCGGTGCAAGAGGTGGTGGAGAAGCTTGTGTCAAATCCCGTCATGCAAGGGACAATTAATGGAGAGGTGAGAACTTATTCAATTGTTTCTTCAACTTCTTGCATTAGTGCATTAAGCATATACATAATACAATAATTGAAGAATTGGTGTACAGATCAGGGAGTTCAGGGATGCCTCTGGGAGTTTTGGAAAGCCTTTTGCAGTTGCAACTAGGCAAAAAACTGATCCTGGTAAATAGTCCACTACTCTATAAGTTATTAAGTCTATAAGTCTATAGACTATAACTCTATAAATGATAACTGATAAGTTATATAAATATAAAGATTTACTTGCCTAATGCATTCTTATTTTTGGTTATGCAGCTGACTGGTGGGTGCTATATGGAACTATTGCGCCAAATCTTAGGGACATAGCAATTAAAGTACTCTCACAAACTTGCTCATCCTCTGGTTGCGAGAGAAACTGGAGCACCTTCTCGCTCATCCATAGTAAGGTACGGAACAAATTGGGGAGTAAGAGGCTCGAGGACTTAGTGTATGTGCATTACAACATGAGATTGAGAGTAGGGCACATACAAGATGATATAGATGACGACAATCGTGAACCGATTGAGTTGACTGATGTATTCCACGAGGCCCCCCGCAGAAGATGAGGAAGATGATGTCATATATCAGTGGGTTAGGGATCTAGGTGGCCCAGTGCTAGATGGGCCAAGAGGGCAGCCGGATCCTACCATTGCTGCTGCTATGGGCCCAGATGTTGTGGCTGAGCACGTATCTTCTGATGAGGGTCAGGCTGCTGCAGTGGCATCAGAAGGACGACCAACTGTACCATTTGAGGAGCCACCTGATCGACTTGAAACAACTGAGGTGACAACTAGTAATGGGGATTCAGATGATGCCGATGATACCAGAGGGCCAAGTGGCCCAAGTCAACCATCGAGTTCGAGTCATGGAGGCAGTCAGGATGGTTGTGTTTCTGGTGGAAGTCAGCATCAACAAAGGGAGTCACCTCCACCAGGTCCGAGTCATCCGACACATGCGACCCACAATTCCCCTATCTCTCAGACTTATGCTAGGAGTAGGAAGAGCATATCAAACCAGGGGCAGGGGCAACCAAATGATGATGCGAGCATGCATGATCTTGAATTCAACATGGGAAGCATGAGCCTAAATCATGGTCAGAGTGATTCACAACAGCAGAGTTTGAACAGTTGGCAGTCATCGGGGTACCAATACAGGGATCACTCCACAGGGTCAGGTTACAGTGGGTATTCTTCTTATGGAGGTCATACTATTCCTCAAGACCCTGCACCTGGAGAGTACACATATGGGAGTGAAGGTGGGTTGTTAACTGAGTGGTTTAGAAACCCCTACCCAGATACTCAACAACAATATGACAACAACAACAACAACAATGGCTCTTTCACCCACCCACAATTGACGGTTATCGCAGAGTGCTATTCCTCCAGAGATTCGACATGGAGACATATCAGTTCCAAATAAACCGATATGTGACATACTTCAATGATGGATTGACTTGGGAGTCATATGTGGCCACCGTTCATAATCAATTGATGCAAAATGCTGAGTGATACTCATACAGTCATACTCTTAGTCTTAGTCTTGTAAGTTGTAAGTTGTAAGTTGTAATTTTGAGTTTTGACATTCTTAGTCTTAGACTCTTAGTCTTGTAAGTTGTAAGTTGTAATCTTCTTAATTCTTATGGTTATAAAATTTTTAAGACATTTAAGTATTTAACAATTTATTACTTTGAATCTTTGATAGTTTGAACTTTGATCACTTGTTGGCTTGAATACTTGATGTGTAATGTTATTGTATTTGATACTTGATAGTTGATACTTGATAGTTGATAAATGATAACTCATTAACTTGAATTACTTGATATCTTTACATTACAATATTACATGTTGTCTCTGTCTCTCGACTCTCTAAGACTCTAAGAGACTAAGACTCTAAGTCTCTAACCTTGCATTTCACAGAATTTCGGTTTTACACATAGGATCAACTTAGGAGACATAGTTAGGGCTTATTTTCTCACAAATATAAGGTCACTAATGTGTTCAAAAGTCCTTAAATTGGCTAAATACCAAGTTTCAGCCCAACCAGAGCCCTAAAACCCACCGAGATGGGCCATCGAGACTACCGCCATGTTTTTGGTAGATCTCGACCGAGATGGCGAGATCTCACTCGAGAGCGAGATCTCCCACCATGCATAGAAGTACGTCAATCCCTTAATAGAGGTGCAAAAAAATGTGACCGGGATCATACCCGGGACATAGTCCTCAAGTGAGGTGCAAAAGGAAGTGACTAGGATTATACCTGGGACGTAGTATGTGGAAGTACGTTAAGTCCTCAATAGAGGTGCAAAGAAATGTGATTAGGATCATCCCCAGGACATAGTCCTCAAGTGAGGTGCAAAAGGACCCGTGGTAGGGCTCGTAGGAGTTTTAATTTATGAATGTAAGACTTGTACAATTATCGGTAGAATTTCCACAAATTGGTGGAGTTCCATGATCAATCAATTGACTTTCCTATCCCAGGCTCCTTTAGGCGATACACTCCCGGTTTTGTGTCTTTGTCAACAATGTAAGGCCCTTCCTTTTCTTGGTTTCTTGGGTCCAGAGCCCCAATCCTTTGTAGCACAAGGTCTCCCGACCTGTATCTTCGGATCTTCACCCGGGAGTTGTAATATTCGCCACTCTCTCTTGGTACCTTTGATTCCTGTAGTTGGCCATGTCACGAACTTCTTCTAAGAAAGTGAGATTGGCCTTGAGTCCTTGCTCATTTTCCTTCTCCGCATAGGTTTGGTACCTCATTAACCCAGCCAAGACCTCGACCGAGGCTAGGGCTTCTGTTCCGTAGGCCAGGCGGAATGGTGTTTCACCAGTTGGAGTTCTGGTGGACATTCGATATGACCACAGGATGCTCGGGAGCTCCTCTACCCATATGGCCCAGCTGTCTTCCAACCTCTTTTTATCCCATCCAACAATGTTCGGTTCGTGACTTCTACTTGTCCGTTACTTTGTGGGTATGCTACCGATGAGTATCGGTGTTCAATATGGTATCTCTCACAGAACGCCCCAAACCCAAAGCCTTCAAAATGCTTGCCATTGTTGGTTACAAACTCGGGGTATCCCGAACCAGTAGATGACTTTGTCTTCAAAAAACTTCTCCATTTTCTTCTCTGTGATGGAGACCAGGGGTTCTGCTTCTACCCACTTTATAAAGTAGTTTGTAGCTATGACAAGATACTCCTGACCCCTTGTGGCTTTAGGCAATTTTCTGACTAAGTCCATCCCCCATATAGTAAAAGGGGTCAGGCATAAAATCAGGGACAGTGGCACGACAGATCCTCTCGAGACAGTGGCATGTTTCTGACATTACTCACATTTGCAGACATACTCAAGGGCGTCCTGCTACAAGGGCATACTTGGCTCAAGATGGACTGATGCAGTTTAAGAGGGGTTCAGAAAATGAGCATCTGAACAGTTGGTCATCTAAGATGGTGAACCTTGTTGCTCGGATTCTGATTTTTCTGGCCTCCTTTTGGTCGGTCGGGAGTTGGTTGTCCCTTAAGTAGGACATGATCGGATCCATCCAACTGGGCTCTTGCCCGACTTCCATGATTTCGGTCTCTTGTATGCTCGGGCTGGTGAGTTCTTCTATGTAAACTATTGAGTCGAGTGTTTTGTATTTGGTTGTAGACATCCGGGACAACTCGTCGGCCACTTCATTTTCCTTTCGGGGGATTTGTTTGAAAATGACCCACTCGAACTCTGCCCTGTATTGCTCCACCTTCGCGAGGTACTTAGCCATCTGGCCATCTTTTGTGTCATATTCTCCTTTGATTTGATTTACGACCAACTGAGAGTCGCTTCTTGTTTCCAAGTCCCGAGCTCTCAAAGCCCTAGCAACTCAGAGGCCAGCCAGGACCGCCTCATACTCGGCTTTGCTGTTGGAGACCTTGAAGTTAAACCTTAAAAGCGTAGCTAACCTTGAAGCCATTCGGGCTCATCAGGGTTAATCCCGCCCCCGAACCCGAGTTACTACTTGAACCGTCTACATGTAATAACCATAGTTCATCGGGATCGTCGTTGTTCATTGTTTGAGGAAGATTGTTTTCCACAACGAAATCAGCTAGTACTTGGGCTTTTATGGCTGTCATTGGCTTGAATTCAATTTTGTACTCACTTAGCTCGACTACCCACCCAACCAGTCTCCTGGCCATGTCCGGTTTATGCAAGATCTTCTTGAGCAAGAAGTTGATCAACACGATGATCGGGTGTGCTTGGAAATTGAGCCTTAGCTTTCGCGAGGCTACTAGTAAGGCCAACGCTTGCTTGTCAAAGTCCGGGTACCTTGTCTCTGCATCGATGAGTACATGGCTCACATAATAAACCGGGTTTTGAGTGGTATTTCCTTTGATCAAGACTGCGCTTAGTGCGACCGGGGAGATGGCCAGGTGAAAGGTGAGATTCTCCCCGGAGTAGGTCAGGCCAATACTGGAGTCGTCCCGAGCGACCTCTTGAGCTCTTTAAAGGCTTGCTAGCATTCTTCGGTCCATATGCCTTCTCCCCGACCTAATATGGCTTTTAGTGCATTGAAGAATAAGTTGCATTTTCCCCCAGCTCGAGATATGAAGTAGTTTAGTGCGGCTACTCTTCTAGTCAGAAATTGGACGTCTTTTACCGTTCTCAGGGGTTGCATATCTACTAATGTCTTATTTTTTCGGGGCTCACTTCGATTCCCCATTGAGATACCATGAAACCGAGGAACTTCCCGGAAGATACCCGACTACACACTTGTCCGGATTCAACCGCCTCCAGTAGGTTCGTAATACGTCGAATGCTTCTTCCAAGTATGCCAAGTGTTTTACCTCGGCCAAGCTTTTCACGAGCATGTCATCAACGTAAACTTCCATATTTCTCCTGATTTGTTCTTTCAAGATTTTGTTTACGGCTCTCTGGTAGGTGGCCCCAACATTTTTTAACCCGAATGGCATTACCCAGTTGAAATAGCTTTCCCGATCTATCATGGACGAAATGTGCTTCTCATCGTCTCGATCCATTAGTATTTGGTTATATCTGGAGTATGCGTCCATGAAGCTAAGAACTTCATGGCCGGCAGTTGCGTCGATGAGCAGACTCCTGGGTAATGGGTAGTAGTCTTTCAGGCAAGCTTTGTTGAGGTCCGTGTAATCGACGCACATCCTCCACTTCCCATTTTCCTTCTCAACCATTACCACGTTTGCTAACCAGGTCGGGCACTTAATTGGCTCAAGGAAGCCTGATCATTCTAATTTATCCACTTCTACTCTGATTGCCTTATGCTTTTCCAAGGAAAAAATTCCGTTTTTTTTGGATGACTGGGATTGCATCCTTCTGAATCCATAACTTGTGTTCAGCTACCCTCCTATCAATCCCAACCATATCGTCTGCCGACCAAGCGAAGATGTATGAATTATCCAGTTAGAATTCAGTCAACTCTTTCTTGAAGGGTTCAAGCTGCTCCAACCTGATCATCGTCCCGTGGTCCGGGTGATCCGGGTGTAGTTGGATCCTCTCTAGTTTCTCCACCAATTCAGCCCTCTACATGTTGTCCTCGTCCCAATTGTCTCGGATTTCGACGGTTAGAGCACTTCCCGATCTCTCGGACCTCCGTTTCTGCTTCAAGTAATTAACATAACATTGTCAGGACGTGGACTAGTCGGATTTGCACTCCCCTACTCCAGACTCGGTCAAGAATTTGAGTTTCATGTGCCTGGGCGAGACCACTGCTTCTAACATATTGAGTGTTGGCCGCCCGAGTATCACGTCATTTGTGAGGGATGTTGGAAACCTTGAGATATTTATTTTTGTTTGTAGACCATTTCTCAGATAACTGATTCTATTCTAATGAAAAAATTGTTGAGAATCATCCAAAGAATCATAATTTCTATAAATCATGTATGAGTAAAGCATTAGCATGATACTTAAAAGAATCTGATTTTTCTAAAACAAAAAAATTGAAATTCAAGAATAGCGATTCTTGAGCTAAGAACCGTCACGTCAAATGCAGTTCAGATTGTGTCTCTCTCCTATGTCCCTTAAATTTCTCTATCAATTCAAAGAAATCTCTTATTTCAAGTTGTTTATAAATTCTTAGAATTTTTTAATTAAGAATCACAAATCTTTTACTTTGTTTCATGAAAATATCAAATCATATATAAGTTAAATTTATTATCAATGCCACAAAACATGTATATAAAATAATATGACAAAGTAACTTCATATGTAGCAAAGGAAATTCATTTTAAAATATTTATCTTTAGATGGGAAGCAGAATAACATATGCTACAAAGACTTCAAGCCTCTTCCGACACCTATATTAGTAGGAATTATGAAACAGAATAAAAGATGCTACAAGTTGAAGAACATACAACCCCCTAATAGTCCACAAAACTAGACTACGAAGGTCATATTAGGCAGCCATATACATTTAAAAAAGGACTACTATTCTAGGTGTAACCCAAAGAAGTCTAAATTAGGACACATACAATGATCCAAATATGCCACCCGAGTTAAACTACTTTGTCTCCTAAGTGGGGCCACTTTGCGTGTCTTCTTTTTACAATGACTAATTAATTAATTGACATATTAAAAATAATTTATCTTAGTAGTTATCAGAGAAATGTGGCTTCAAGGGTTCTTTCAGATAGAAAGCCAACCGTCTAGTCCTATCTCGTGCTAGATCGTTCAAAGTTTTTCCATCTCTAGGTACCGTTTCAGTACTTAAAACAAGAGCATTATCTCCTCTCTCCATATATATAGAGCTTGTGCAACTCTACGTGTGGACCCAAAAGACAGTGATGTAACCTCAGGTCAGGGGACAGTCTTCGAGATCCTCTTTTAGAGAACCAGGGGTCATTAGGGTTTAAAGCTTGCTGTTTTAGATCTGACATTTTGATGGATGGCAGCTTATATTTGCTCAATTATACCCTGCCACTAGAGGGTTTGATCTCTAAACGCTGTGACTAGGGTTTCCAGGGTTTATGCGATTGTTAGGGTTGAGAGGGTAGGGTAACATAGTTCTGCCAGGCTGTTTCAAGGGCTAGGAAGTAGGAGAACAAGGCTCAAATCTGATTCTGTGAATTACAGTTTCATATTTTATCCTCAAAGTATGGGGTTTAAATTTTTAGAATTTTCTTCAAGTTTTAGGGTTCCTAGGTGTTATTAGGGTTAGAGGAAGAAATGAATGATTCCAGTCAGGGGTTTGTGATAAAAATGTTGGACTGAAACCATCGCACAAAATTCGGTCGGAACTGTCAAAATTTCGACCAAAATTTTGCACTTTTGGAACCTCGAAACGAAACTATGGGGGATCAAAAAAAGTCCCAAGTTTCGATCGAAATTGTCGAATTTTCATCGAAACCTCGAAATTTCAAGGTTGGGTCAAAACCTGAGTCGAACCGGCTGAACCAGCCAGTTCACTTTTATAAAATCCCTTTTATCGCACGAAACTCTGCGTTTGCAAAGTTTAGAGCGCAATACCAAGTCCCAAGCAGCAAGTTTCGACTCCATTTCTTCCCCATTTTTTGACGTTCTTTGCATGTTTTTGGATCATTTCAAACATTTTTAAGAACTCCTTTGTTGATTTTGGCCCTTCTTAGTGGATTATTTCAAGTGTTTCCAAGCTTTGTTGCAAGGTAACCTAAGTTTCCCCAATTTTTTTGTTTTTTTTCCTTTCTTCCATGGTCAAATGGTGTTGGATTGTTTTGAATTCTTTTTTCCATATTCTCTAGTAGGAGATTTACAAGTGGTTGTTGTTGGATTTGATCTTTGAAGTGTTCTACTATTTTTTTTATTTTTCTAATTTTAAAAAATACCGTAAAATTTACATTTTTTCCATTGTTTGATGCTCAAACGATGTTGGATTAAGTTGAACTTATTATGTGTTGTCTTTGATAAGTAGATTACAAATGTCATTGATTGAATCTGATTTTTGAAGTGTTCTACTATTTTTTTTATTTTTCTGATTTTAAAAAATACCTAAAAATTTACATTTTTCTATTTGTTTCATGCTCAAACAATGTTGGATTGAGTTGAAATTATTATGTGTTGTCTCAACATATATGGGCTGTAGTGGAGATGATGAAGGAGATGGTTGGGAAGGTATTTCCTAAGGGCAACTAGAAATTCCTTGATATCATCTAGGAGAGGTGGAAGAGGCAATTGCAACATCAATTGCATTTGGCTAGTGAGTTGAAAGTTATTAAATTTTCCAAATTATTATTTAATAGTTAATACTTATTATGTTGTGGTGTAGTTTCTTACCATCTCATTTGTTAGCATGTTTGATAGCCTATTATTTGAATCCTATGTACCATAACAGTAAAGAACTTAGGATGAGGACAAACTTGATCTGGACAGTCCAGCAAGTAGTGGAAAGGTTGGAACCGAATCCAGCAAAACAAGCATTAATTAATAATGAGGTAAGATTGTAACTTATGAATTGTGTGATGACTAATAGTCTAGTACTTAAGATAATTACTTGTTTTTTATACTGACATTGTAATTATTTATTGTAGTTGAAGGCTTTTAGAGATGTTATTGGTAGCTTCGGTAGTTCAATGGCTATTCAGACTCGGGAAAACACTACTCCTGGTTAGTCACTTAGTCTAAGTCTTAGATACTCAACTTTAGTTTTTTATACACTTAATTTTAACGTTATTAATTGGGTTGGTTACGTTTCTTGCAGCTAAGTGGTGGCTGCAATATGGGTTAGACTCGAAGTACTTGATTAATATTGCAGTTAAAGTGCTCTCCCACATCTTCTGCCACCGGCTGCGAGCATAACTGGAGCACATTCAATTTGATGCATTCTAAGAGGCGAAACCATTTGGGGGTGAAGTGCCTAGAGGATCTTGTATATGTTCACTATAATATGAGGTTGAGAGAGGAGCACATTAAGCTAAGTCAAGATGGAGAAAATGGGGACAAGATTGAGTTGGGTAGCATCTTTGCCATTGATGATGATGATGATGGGTACGAGAGTCACTGTTGGACGAGGCGGGAGGTTGACCCAGCAATCAAATTGCACAAGAGATGGGAGCTAATGTGGATGAGTTCTTGGCCACAGATGGGAGAGTGCACACTGAGCCTAGCCATCCCTTTGTACCACACCCCGGTGCATCCAGTGTCAGTGAGGATAATATTGTGTGGTCAGATGATGATGACGTTGTTGCTTAGCCACCTGCTACTCAAGCACAAGATGATGATGATGATGATGATGTGATGATAATGATGAGATGGTGACGTTGAACTTGGTAGCGGGAATGCCAGTGGGAGTGATGAGGAGGATGATGATGATGATGGAGGACCTAGTGATCAAGATTCAGTTGATCCTAGGGAGAGACCACCACCTCCAGAGCCAGCAAAAACCCCCATCTAAGAGTCAAGGACAAGGAGGATCACTGAGGTTCACAGGGGAGACTCAGTTCAGCCACACTACCCAGCATCTCGAGGTCATACTTCCACCTACAACCAAAAGGGGAAAGGGAAGCAACATAGACATCGGTATAAGGATGACACCTCATCCTACAAGTTTCCCACGGATGTGAATAGCTTGGCAAGCTCCATGGGATCTATGAGTCTAAATGAGTCAAGAGGCTCCACGGTCGGATATTGGATACCGGCAGCAACAGATCCCCACTTCTACAAGAGTGGTATGGAGAGTGTTGCATCTTCTTATGGGGCTTACGGCCATGCATCTTATGGTCATGGGTTTCCTAAGGACTATGGGAGACATAGACTAGTGGAACAGACTAGGATGTATTATCCAACGTCTTAAGGAGGACGGTATACTTGCACAGGGGTGCAACTTATATGAATTTTAACTCAAAAGGCACAGACGTTTATGGAGCACATCTTTGGCGTGCAACCACAACCACTACCCCTAAGGCTAAATCAGGACTTCCCTATCCATACTGTGTATTCCCTTAGATTGGATATCTTATGCATGTTGATGACCAGACCTATCGAGCTGCAGTTGTCAATTAGCTCGACAACCATAGGCATCACATGTCATGGGATGTCTATATCCGTTGGTCAAAGGAGAGGATGTCACAGGCATAGCACTACTCAAGTCACGGGATGGATCCACCAAGGCACTCCTCTTAGCACTGAGTTAGTGAATTGTACTTCCCTTTTATTTTTATTGTTAGTTATAATGTATTTGATGTTTTGAATTACTTTGATGTTTCGAATTGAACTTAGAAGTTAGAAGTTATATATTGAATGTTATGTACTTAAATAGTTAAATTTATTCCTTATTTCTTGGTCAACTCTACATTAATATTATATACTTTGAATAACATATCTACATTGACTTTTTTAGCAAAATGTATGTGCCAATGTGTTCTTTATATTCTAATTAGCTTAAATACAGAATCTCACCCCAAAATACTCACTAAAACCTGTCAAAACTTGCACAAAAAAATCCCAAGTTTCCACGAAATTTCCCAGGTTTCCACATAAGTTTCCCATTTTCATCTGGTCTGAACTTGAGTTTCCCTCAAATTTTTTTCAATGACTGAAACTGAATCTATAATTGTTTTTCTATAAATCAGATTCAGTCCTGGGGTCAGGGTTCTGATGGAGGTCAAGGGGGAGGCGTGATTCTAGGGTTTAGAAGCTAGGGGTTGGGGCTGGTGCTTAGGTCAAAGGTCAGATAGGGTGAGAAGGAGTTATGTCCAAGAGGAAATGGGGTTTGGAGGGGGAATTAGTGTGCTGCAGAGAGGTGGAACGGGGGGTTGAGAGAGATGGAGAAGAGATGGGAGATGAGATGAAGAAGGGGTGGGAGCTTTGCTTAATTGATGTTTGTTGAAGGGGATTGAAGAATTGTTGAAGAAGATCACTGATTAGAGGCTCTTCAATGTCTGCTGCAGGCTTTAGAGAAGAAAAAGATAATCTGGAATCTGCAGAAAACTCAGAGTCATGGGAACTCCTCCTTGGAAGCCCAAAACTCCATCTCTTCCTACAATACAATATTTATTCAATAATTCATGAACTGATTTTACATGGGGGGGCTCTATTTATAGCCTTACATTGAAGGAAAATTAAACTAGGACTCGACAAATAAAAGACAACTTAGGACTAAACAAGGAAGACCTACTTGGGCTCAACTAAGGAATCCTATTTGGATTATAATTCCCTAGTACGAACTACAAAGGAAAAGGACTCTTAAATAAGAGTTCCTAAACAAATACAACTTGCTAATGAACTTTAAAAAGGAATCATACTTGCAATTAGGTTCCACTAGGACTCCTAACGGAACAAAGACTATTTCATAACTTGCTACAACGACTCTTGAACAAAACAAAATTAGATATGGACTCCTAAAATTAAGGAGAATCAAACTAGACAACTTTGACCTCAAGGGAAAGTCGAAAAATGACCAAACTACTGCTAGAGTAATTCGGCCAGCTCTTGGTGCCGCATGCTGAATTTCGGCCTCAAATATAAAGTGCCCTATGGTTGCCAATCTTGGTTATATCAGACAGTCTTGCCAATCCTAATTGGACTAGCTTTTTTTCTGTCAAAGTGAATATGATGTAACCAGCAGTACAATTGGGGTTCAGAACCCTGTTGTTCTAGGTCAAATCTTAGTGGACAGCAGCTAATAATGCTTCAATACACACAGGGAGCCCTGTCGCTCAGTTTGCTTGGGTTCCCAACTCTTCAATCTAGGTGTGGATAGGTCAAGGGTTATGTTTACAATAGGTTTAGGTGTGAAAACTTAGAAAAAATATTCTGTTTAAACAATCTGCAATTGCAGAATTTTTCCAAGAAAAAGTAAGCCTCCTAATGTGTTTGGGATTCTTAGTTAGGGTTAAGGTTTGGATCAAACATTGGGTACAGGTGGGGATGCTAGTCCTAAAAGGGTTTAGGCTTTGGGTTAAGGTTGAGTAGATATTGGGTTTCTATTAGGTTTAGGGTTTTAGTTTTTCAAGGAAGAAAATGAAGAGCAGGAAAACTCTGCAACTTCAAGGAATGGGCTGGTTAGGGTTTTAGAGATAAGAGAAGAGAGAGAGAGAGGAGAGGTGTGTAATCCTATGGGCAGGGTGATAGGGGGAAGGGTGAAGGTCTTCTAAGGTTTTAATTGGGATTCGCGTGCTACTGCCATAGGGAAGAAGAAGGGAGGGAAAGAAAGGTCTGCAATTAGGGATGTGGGTTGGGAATGGGGTGGGGAATCATACTTACTTGTAGTGAGTGGACCAGTTCACTCTAAGCTGCTGTAGGGGAGATTAAAAGCCTGCAGCAGGGTATGGAAGTTGAAGAAGAATATGAAACAATTGCAGGAATCTCACATACTCAGTCATGGGGATCCCTCTCGGAACCAACGACTCCAATTCTCCTTCAATGCTTTGCAATTTTATTACAACAAGAAGCCTTGTCCCAACTAAATGGGGTCAGCTACATGGATTCATGTGTTTCAATCAACTCTGTTTGAGGCCATGGTAGATACAAGCCTAAGCTATGCGTATCTTTTCCCACCACTTCTCTTAAGGTTCCCTTACATTTGCCCCTAGCTCTTCTAATTCCTTCAATCCAAATTAAATCCCTTCAATCCAGATTAAATCACTTCTATGTACAGGGGCATATACAAACATCAATTAAACGTGGTCGTAACACCTCAAACGACTTTCTCATAGCTTATCACTTATAGAAGCTACATCCAAACCAATTCTAATATAATCATTTATTATCTTATCTTTCCTAGTTTTGCCACTCATCCATCTTAGTATCCTCATTTCTACTACATTGAATTTATCTATATGATTTACCCAAAAAAAAGTTTATTTATATGATGCTTTTCAATAGCCCAACACTCAACACCATACATCATAGCTGGTCAAACAGACGATCTTACAGAATTTTCTCCTTTGAGCTTTAAAGGAATATACTGATCAAACAAGACCTCGGACACACTTCTCCACTTCATCCACCCTATTTTAAATTTTTTGGGAAACATCATCCTATATATCACATTTTTTTAATGATTGAACCAAAGCACCTAAAATAATCACTTTAAGGAACCTTTTTATTATCAAGTTTCACCACGTCATCCTCCATTCGATCATGACCAAAGTTATAAACTAGATATTCTTTCTTTGTTCTTCTTAGTTTAAAGTCTTTTGATTCCAAAGATGCTCTTTATGATTCTTACTTGGTATTAACCCTACTTATGTCATGTCTATTAACACAATATCATCAGCAAAAAGCATACACCAAGAAACATTATTTTGAATGTCTTTGGTTAATTCATCCATTATAAGTGCAAATAAATATGGGCTTAAAGCTCATCTTCAATGTAGCCCAATAGTAACTGGGAATTTACTACCTTATCCCCTAACTATTCTTACACTTGTTACTGAAACATCATGCATATCATTAGCTATATCTTCATATTTACTTGCAACAATTATTTTCTTTATTACTTGCCAAATTAACGATCTAGGGACTCCATCATAAGCTTTTTCTAAGTCAATAAATACTATATGAAGATCTTTCCTACACTCTCTATACCTTTCCCTAAGTCTCCTAACAAGGTAAATAGCTTCCATTGTAGATTTTCATGGCATAAAACCAAATTGGTTCTCTATAATTATGGATATTCGTCTTAAACTAGTTTCAATTACTCTCTCCCATAATTTCATAGTATTGACTCATCTTAGTTTAATGCCTCTATAGCTATTACACTTTGAATATCTACTTTAGTGTTGTAAATTGGAACCAGGATGCTTCTCCTCTATTCATCTGGCATTTTCCTTGCACCTATAATCTTATTAAACAATTTGATCAACCAAGCTAGCCCATAGGTTCCTAGGCTCTTCCCTACTTCAACTAGGATTTCATTGGGACCTTATGCCTTGCCTACTTTCATCCTCCTAGAGTTTCTTTCACTTCAAAGATCAAAATTCTCTATATATATGTTTGAAGATTAGTGCCATGGTGAATGGTGTAATCATCCAAATCACAGATACCTAAAGCATACTCGTTTAATAGACTAGAGAAATAGATTTCCCCGCTCTTCTTAATGTCCACATCATGTACTAGTGCTTTACCATCTTCACTTTCAAAACATCTAACATGGTCTAGATCTTACTCTTCTTGTCCCTTATTTTAGTTATCTTACATATAGATTTTTTCCTTCCTTCATGCCCAGCCTATTATATAATTCTTTATACTTCTTCTCCCTTGTTTTTTTTCACAATTTTCTTAGCTGCATTTGTGACCAACTTACACCTTTACAAATCCTCTACATCCTTAGCCCTTTGCCATGTCTTAAAACTAACTTTCTTATTCTTAATGGCTGCTTAAACCTCACCATTCCCCCCCACCACCACCACCAAGTCTCTCTATAAGAAGGGAGCTTTTCTTTTGATTTACCTATGACACATTTAGCCACATTCCCCAATGCTTTGCAATTTTATTATCCAATCTAATTTGATTACAAGGTATACGGGCCTTCTTATAGCTCATTACATTGAAAGAATGCAACTAGGACTCTTATCTAATTAAGAAACATACTTGGATTGAAACTAGGGAATCCACCTTGGATTGAGATTTCCTTTATAAGTTAACAACTTAGTAAAAAAGCTATAAAGGAATCTTTAAGAGATCTCCTAGTCAAAAATAACTTGCAAAAATAAATAACTAATTTCCAAAAGGAATCCTACATAAAAATTGGATTCTAATTGGGACTCCAACTCAAACAAGGACTCTAACCACTAGTCCAATTGAAAAACAAAAAGTAAATAAGGGGTGGGAAAAAAACCATAATGCCCTTCTGAGGGTTTGGCCAGCTTCTTGGTGCACCTATTGGGCTTGGTTTTTGGTTTAAACTTTCATGGGCTTGGTGTGGGCTGAACCTGGCTACATCAAAATAAGTAATAAAAAAAATAGAAGAATATAGATTCAATCAAGAGCACTCAGTACTAAAAAAAATCAGAAGCAGCAATTTCAAAGGTTGCTTTAGCATGATAAGCAGACAACAAGAAGCACCAGATTTCAAAGGTTTTTTTCACCTTGGATTGAAGAACAACCCTAAAGATTCCCTTGGATCAAACCAAATAGATGAATAACTAAGATGGGGGAACAAGAAGTCTTCAACGATCAATCAATATCAACATAAGAAAATTAGGAAAATAAGCAACTATTAGCTGAAAGAGTCTACTTGAAGTCCAGAGACAAATCCAACATTCTACTCTACTGGGTAACTGTAACCCATAAAGTTAGGATCATGGATGATGGAAAATCAAAACTAAAGCTTGAAAAAGAAAACTGAAGGATCTGAATTTGAATGTTGCAAACCAATCAACAGAGTAGAGTCATTGCACAACGGGAGAACTAGAAAATTTGTTTGGATGTTGATATTTTAAACGCAGGCTTAATTGCATCAGATACTTTCAGCACTAAAGAGCTATAAGATTAGATATATGGAGGAAAGTTTCAAAGAAAAAACAAAAACAGATACTAAATCCTACCAAATAAGCTGGAGAATTTGTAAGATTGGCTCTGAATCCTAGGGTTCACTTCCCTTTGATTGAAGTACCACCTAACGAAAAAAAAAAAGCTCTGATGAAACAAAAGGCAGATAGAACATTCATATCAGATTTTCTTATCTACTCCACATAAAGGATCCGTAAGGATGATGAAACAACGTTATTATTATTTGACTGCCATTTGAAATGGAGATTTGATCGAAACGAAAACTTTGAAAAAAGAAAATTACAATGAAATCAGTTTTTCAGAGGGGTAGATTTGCTTATGGTAACAGGGATGGAGGACGAGTGGTGCTTCACGTTGTCGTGACCAACTAGGATTTCGTTCGACTTTACCTCCAACTAAATTCATAGCAAGCATTAAGGAGACGAGGAACAGGGGTTTCATGGAATGTAGTAAGAGAAAATCAGCGCCGTCGAAAGCTTACCGTGGAGGAAACGCCGGATTTGCAAAGCTTGAGGCCTTCACTTGAGTCTTCGCTCTGCGCGAACGCCGCATGTGGGTTTAACTTTTAAGGGGCTAAACCTAACCCGAACCGAACCAGCACATTATAACCCGAACCGGCTCGAATGAAAGCTTAATAGGCTGTGTTTGGGCTGAACAACCTCAGCTGGCACTGGTTTAGGGTGGTCCCGACCAGCCCATGTCTGGTCCATTAGCCCAAAACCAACCCGAACTAGTCGTTATAAATACATAAAATAAATTTAATTTAAATGTAAAAGACAGGAAAACCCTCAAGTATCCATTTGTTTTCCTTAATTGCTTTGAAATATGCAAACAATTAAGCCTGTCAAAGCCTTCGTCATTTGGAAGATGAGCTTCGTAAATATTTATCGAGTATATTACCATTTAAAATCTTTTAATGCGTTATTTTGATCCTGATATGGAGAGTTTATGATCTGACCGGGTTCATACCTTGTCCGACCCTCGACCCCGGTCGAGACGGAGAAAACCGAATCGCTCCCGAGCGAACAGGATCCAGAAGATGGCTTGCTGAAGAAGAAAGATTATTTGGCTGCAAGCGTGCCCTAGTCATACTTATGGATTAGGGTAATCACCCTGATGACAGCAGACTCAAACTGACGGCTGCGGATAATCATCATCAAAGGGATAACTATCGCATAACCTAACGGTTATCTCAGGAGTCCTCTACTAGCCCAAACTAGTAGAAGTCTATCGCTCAACGGATCTTATTGATAAGATCCAACGACTACCCGAAGAAGGCTCGAGTGCATCCAACGAAGGAGATTCGAAGGTACACTCTATATAAACCTCACTACCATACAAGGTGAGGGACGGATCAATCGATCAAAAAGAATACTATCTCGAGACTCGTGTTCAGATACATACCGATAGACCTAAACTATCGCCTCCGCTATCTAGATCACCTTTCCCGCTTCTTCATTCATTAGCTCGTGCTTCTAGCAGAGCCGTTTGTGATTAAGTTCATCAACCGACTTAGCCTTCGGAGGTGGACTCCGACCCCCGCGGTCGGGCCACATCCGACGCTTTGCTTTGCAGGACATCACGTGGAGATCCAAGAGCCGAGTAGATTTTGGATGCATCAATTGGCGCCGTCTGTGGGAACGACTTGAAAAAGCCATGGTGACTAGATCAGCAGCAGCCGCCGCACAACGCAATTCCGGTGTTCGGATACTGTGGTGAATAATCCAGATATTCCCAGAAAGCCAAAATCCTATCGAGGTGGATGATGGCCAGGGAGGACGTAATCCTCCTCCCCGATACAATCCAAGATCAATTGGATCGGGTAAAGATTCAACTCTTGGAGGTGAGCCAAGCACTCCGCTTGCTCACCGGACGAGTGGTTTTACCACAAGAACCCGATCAACACGATTCAGGGAGACGGCATTGCCACGTGACCAAAGAATGGCTGAAGACCGGAATGTTGATCGAATTTCCGTGAAGGAGACCGAGGACTTCGGAGGATTGATGATCAACCAAGGCGAGGCGATCGGTTCGACAGACCGCAAGAGAGTACAACTGATTCAAATACAAGGTTGGATACTGGGGTAAGAACTCACTCACCCACCGTCGAAGAACCGTTCGTGATGATCGAGCAGTTCGTGACGAGAGAAACGTCGTGAAGGACGGGCTGTTCGTGATGATCGAGTAGCACGTGATGATCGTGTTAATCGAGGTCGTGATCGTATTGCTGAAGATCACCCGACCCAGATTGGTCAAGAATTGGCCAACATCAATGAGAAGTTAGGGCAATTGGCTAAGGGAAGAATAATCGAGGATATTTACTCGGTCATTCGGAAGACTCCTTTTGCTGAGCCAATTGCGGGATATCGGTTTCCCCATAACTTCCGTTTGCCTACCTTCTCAACATTCGATGGCTCCGGAGATCCAACAGCTCACATCGGCTATTACCAACGGACCATGGCGTTGTGTAATTCGATGAAATTTTATGGTGGTTTTCGGTTCATCTCTAACCGGAGCGGCACAAAAGTGGTTTTCTAACCTCCCCTGGGAAGGATCATAAACTTTGACGAATTGGCGCGCCAATTCATAGGGCGATTCCAGAGTGGGATACGGGTCAAGAAACGGAAGAAACCTTGTTTACCGTCAAACAAGGAAAGAACGAATCGATCGAGAGTTTCGAAAAGATTCAACAAAGTGACGATGGTGATAGAAAACTTGGATGAACAGGTAGCCGTAACCGCTCTATTCACAGGACTCACAAATCGGAAACTCCCTGGAGTTATTACTACAGGATATACCCACGACTTATGCCGAGTTGGTACAGAGATGCCGAAGGTGCTGAAGTCATGGAGATTCTAGATGCGTGCCAAGGAGATAATAAAGTCTCCAATAAGGAACAAAAGGCCCTGAGCGTAAGTAGAAGCCAAAGAAGAATGTTCGTGATCGGGTTGGAAGATCCCAACCTTGGCGCCAAAGATCCCCCGGTAGAAGTGAGTACACTCCATTGAATGCTCCTCGGGCCGATATTCGAATATCCTCAAAAGAAAAATATTTTGAAGTGGCCGCCTAAAATCTTTTAAACAGAGGGATCAAAAGTATTGCGATTCAAAGGACTATGGTCATTACACTAATGAGTCGCATCCAGGGGATATTGAGAGATTGATATCTCGGGACACTGCCTTTGTTACGAGAAGGGAGGAGCCACTGGCCCCCTGCCCTAAAAGGAATCTTCGGTTAGTTGAACGATCAAGGAGGCCCCAAGTCAAAAAAGGCAAGGAGATGATTGAAGCTGCTACTCGATCACCGATCCTTACCATCTTCGGGGTCCAGAGCCCAAATCATTCCGGAGTTTAAAAACCAAATCCAAATTTGTTGAAGCCGAGAGGCCAGAAGCGGAAGAAGTGAATGGTGAAGATTCTATCACCTTTAGCGAAGAAGACGAAAGAGACGTTTGTCTACCTCATGATGATGCTATAGTCATCAAGGTAGAGATTGCACGGCAGAAGTGCATAGAGTTTTGATTGATACAGGGTCAGACCTAACTACGAAGTGTATCAAAAATTGAAGGTGGATCAAGACTTGATGAAACCTTCATCTACACACCTATATGGCTTTGCGGGGTCACTCAGAGAGCGGAAGGATCGGTTCAGTTGGATCTTTCCATTGGAAGTTTTCCCAAAGAAACAATGTCCGAATCAATTTTTGGTGGTTCAGAACTACCAGCCTATAATATGATTCTCGCGACCATCTTTATCCAAAATAGGTGCTATTGTTTCGACAAAGCACTGAAGATAAAATTCGACGATATGGGAATCGGTCAAGCCTCCCTCGACTGAAGATCTCTACAGTGTTATGTTGCCTATTTAGAAGACAAGGAGGGTCCGAGGAAGGTTACCGCCTCCCCATAGAAGTTCGAGATGATCGGGAAGAGACAGAGATGCAAAGGCCAACCAAGGAGAAACCGGAGCAAATCCAGGGTACCGAGGACGCGAAAAAGATTACTTATGTCGGGTCCGAACAGTGGAAGAGTTTAAAGATAAGTTGAAGTTATTTCTTCAACGGAATAAGGATGTATTCGCATGGTCCGTTGAGGACATGCCGGATCGACGGGCCATTGCGAGCACAAACTCGGATAGACCCTAAGGCGAAACCGGATAGTAAAAGAAGAAATTTTCTATTGAAAAGTATGAAGCCGTTGAACGAGTTGAAAAACTTAAGAATTCGGTTTCATAGAACCAATCGAGTGCCCAACTTGGTTGCCAACGTGGTGATGGTGAAAAAGAATGGGAAGTGGAGGATGTGTACAGATTAACGGATCTAAACAAAGCTTGCCCAAAAGATTGCTACCTGCTCGGATTGACCTCTTGAGAGATGCTATCGCTGGATATGAAACTTTAAGTTTCATGGATGCCTACTGGGTATAATCAGATCCTTATGAATAAGGAGGATGAGAAGTATACGGCTTTCATGACTGATCGTGAAAGCTATTATTACAAGGTCTGCCTTTGGGAAGAATGCGGAGCAACATATGAGGGCTCAACAGATTTAAAGAGATAGAAAGAATGTTGAAGATATGTTGAGACATGCGGTGAAAAGCTACGAAAGCAAATCACATTGGATTTGATCGAGGTTTTGATCGAGAAACATCAAATGAAGTTGAACCAAAAATGTGCCTTTGGAGTCTCCTGCAAATTCTTGGGTTCATGGTATCACAGAGGGGAATTGAGGCAAACGCCAAAATACAAGCTCGATTGATATGGAGGCTCCAAAACTGCTCGGGATGTACAATGTTTGACAGGAGAGTTGTGCCTTAAATCGATTTATCTCAGTCGAGAAAATGTTTGCCTTTCTTTAAGGCACTTAAAGACTGAAGGGGAAGGAAGCAAAGTGGATGAAGAGTGCGAAAGCTTTGAGGAATTAAAAGAAGCACTTGGACAACAATGTTGTCGGGCCGAGAAGGGGAAATATTACAGCTATATCTAGCGACATCCCTTTCGCGGTCGGGCGACTTGTTCGGGAGAAAGATAAGAAACAGTGGCCGATTTACTATGTAAGCCACGTGTTGCTAGATGCGGAGACGAGATATTCCAGATTGAGAAGGGCTGGCTCTCATGATGGCCGCCAGAAGCTAAGGCCATATTTTGAGCTCATCCAATTGAGGTATTTACAACTTTTCCTCTTAGTAAAGTTCTTAACAAACCTGATTTGTCCGGAAGGATGGTATCCTGGTCGGTTGAGCTAAGTGAGTTCCAAGTGAGCTTTAAGCCCAGGACTACAATCAAGGCTCGCATTAGCGACTTTGTAGTAGAAACTACTGCACTGGAACCCACCATTGAAGATCCCATTATACCAACCACTTGGGAGGTATATGTGGATGGTTCGAGTAATAAAGATGGAGCAAGGCTGGAATTCTATTAAAAAGTCCAGAGGATTTATTATTCGATATGCTTTGAGATTCGCATTTGATGCAAGTAATAACGAAGCGGAATATGAGGCCTCGTTAGCGGGACTTCGGTTGTCAAAGGCATTAGCTATTGCAGATGTTACTATTTATAGTGACTCTCGACTATAGTCAACCAAGTCCAGGGGAGTATGGCATTAAAGAACCACGCTTGCAAAAATATCGGGAGATAGTGTAGGCATTTGTAACCAATCCGGAATTTGAAGATATCTCAGATTTCGAGGAATGAAAATTCAGGGCGAGATGAGCTATCCCACTAGCCAATGTCAAGGAAAATAATCTAGACCCTTCGGTCTACATTGAAGAGGTAACTTTTCCAAGTTATCATGAGAAAGAAATTTCTTATATTGAAGCAGAACGTGCTGGATGGATCCAATAATTGAATATCTAAGAGATGACAAGTTACCCGAGGATCCAAGAGAGGCAAGGTTGATCAAGATTCGATAAGCTAGATTTGTCATTCGAATGGGAGACTATACAAAAGATCTTATGCTGGACCCCTTATGAGATGTATAGGCCGAAGGAGCAAAATGCTTTGGTGAGGTTCATGAAGGAATTTGTGGCGCTCACATGGGTGGAGAGCCCGGCCCACAAAATTCTAAGACTTGGGTTATATTGGCCTAAGATCCAAGAGGCTGCTATGGACTACGTTCGTCGATGTAGTAATGTCAAATTCATGCTACAAGATTTAAGCGCCCGGCGGAAATTATGACTTCAATTCTAAATCCTATTCCCTTTGCAATGTGGGGAATTGATATCATGGGCAAATTCACCAAGGCATCAAAGGAGGAATATCTCGATAGTAGCAATTGATTACTTCACAAAATGGGTAGAAGCGAAGGCACAATTATCGAGAAAAAGTGGAGAAATTTGTGCTTGAATCAATCATATATCGCTTTGGGATTCCAAAGATAATTGTCATCGACCATGGTACTCGGTTCGATCGTCCACAATTTGAGCAATTCTGTGGAACATATATGATCGAGCATCGTATGTCCTCAGAGCATACCCCCAAAGAATGGCAGTAGAGGTTACTAACCGAACGCTACTGGAAGGAATAAAGAGAAGACTGAAGCCGACAAAGCTTCTTGGGTCGAAGAACTACATAATGTATTGTGGGCTTATAGAACTACGGTTCGAACACCTACAGGAGAAACTCCATTCAGGTTGGCATATGGATCCGAAGCATTGGCACCTGTGGAGATAATGGCGGGGACGTTACGGGATTGTGAGTTCGAGGAAAAAGCAAATGAACAAGGACTGCTTGATAGTCTTGATTTGTTGGACAAAGTTCGGGCAAAGGCAATAGCACGAACTCAACATTATCAAAGAAGGATAGCGTCTCATTATAATACTCGAGTGAAGAATCATCGGTACTTAGCCGGAGATTTGGTGTTGAGAAACACCTTAGCTACCGCCACCAAAGAAAGTTGGACCCTTCCGGGAAGGACCTTATATGGTTGTGAAACCGGTCGGTTCAAGAGCTTAAGTGAAGAACATTGATTCCCGAAAGAGTTGGATCGTCCGTGGAATGCCGGGCATCTCAAAAAGTTTTATCCTTGAGGATGATTTCGATTTTGTTCGTGATGTAATCATTTTCAACTCAATCAATGCAATTTTTGGTTTTCAACAAACTATCTTTTGATTGGGGGCACATACACCACATTCAAGAACAAGATCCAACATAAGGCATCGGATGAAAATTCGTGTGGGTCCTTCAACACTCAACGCTTATGGAAAATTTTCAAACTTTCTTAAGTCGGGCATCGGATGAAAATCCGAGTGAGTTCCTTTTGCAAGGCGTCGGTTTGATACCCGAGTGAGTTCCTTCGAGACTTATTGAATTTTTGAATTATCCTTAAGTATTAGGCATCGGTTTAAAACCCGAGTGAGTTCCTTCTCGGACTTATTGTATTTCTCCGGAAATCCTTAAGTATAAGGCATCGGTTTAAAACCCGAGTGAGTTCCTTCTCGGACTTATTGTATTTCTCCGGAAATCCTTAAGTATAAGGCATCGGTTTAAAACCCGAGTGAGTTCCTTCTCGGACTTATTGTATTTCTCCGGAAATCCTTAAGTATAGGCATTGTTTCGCACAACTAAGACCTAATGCAACGGCGATTCAAGTGGCTAGCAAAGTTCAAAGATAAAGTAATTTCTTATTTCTTCGCAAGATCCAAAGAGGCCAGATCAAAATAATTACAAGAGCTGAATACAATCTTTGATCAAAGAAGAAAGTCATTACAGTGATTGTTAACAAGTTATACAAGATCGACGCGACTTTGCTAGAACAAACATATGAGTCAACCATTGGTGAGGAGTCAAGGAAAAGAAGAGAAGAAATGAGGATTACAAAAATATTTCGATATTCGGAAAATCCTCCGCAATTTCATACTCTTTGTCCACTTGTCCAGGAGAAGAATGGTCCTCGACCAAACTCGCATTCGGCACAAGCTCGTCATATTGACTTCTTCCAGCGGAGAATAAACCGAAGAATCTTCCGGATATTGCATAATATCCGGATCGGAAGGTGGAGGATCAATCTTATCCTTGGTCCGATCGGGAGTATAGTAACCGCTCCACTTGGTTGTGGAAGTTGCAAGAAGACTCCCGCAAACAACTTTCGAGTTAGCGAGGAGCAGAGAAGTAATTTTTCAAAATCGGAGGATAATGAAGAAAGACTTACATCACCAGTGACTTCGTAAAGACTTCATCCGGAAGTTTGGAAAGAACTGCGCTCTTCGAAGTCATTCGAGCAGCAGACACCATTCCAACGCTCGTCAAACTCGTTTGACACTAATTCGAGCGAAGGGTGAGAAGGATGAACTACACCAAGCAAAGGCTGAGCTTCATCACTTGTCACCCGACGGCGCTTCTCGGTGGCAAAATCCTCCAACTCGAAGGAGAGGAGGAGGATGCCAAACAAGCACTGGAGTTAGAAATAGGAGCAGCACTGTTGGGACCACACCTTCATCGGACGCCAACATAGTTGCCTCGGATGCCCGAAGAGTCTTCTTCGGGGTGCACCGACAAGCTCACCAACAAGCTCACCAGCAGGATTGCCGGCAGCACCATCGACAACGAATGATCAAGATCTTCCGGGAAAGACGAGCGGTCACTTCGGGCAAAGGAGGCGCAGGACGGCATCAACGAAGCTGCAGAATCGACTTGAAGATTCACCGCCAGCACGCCTTACGCTTGGAGGATTCACTAGCTGAAACCACCGCACCGGCCCCAATCACCACCGACGGAACACTATTCTTACGAGATTTTGCTCCGATAAAGTCGGGTTGATCTTGGGAGCCACTATGCAAAACAACAAAAAAACCAGCCGATCGACGTAAATAAACGACAGCAACAATGGGGAAACCCTAGTTTTCTAAAGCATCCGACGGACCACAAACTAAACCCCAAGTATAACTACCGTGCGGTTTACTTTGGGGGGAAGAGGGGAAAGAAATGAGAAATCAAAAAACTCACTTGTTCGTAAATGGATAGAGTCGCGTTGGAGTACGAGGAATACGGAGGCAGCCGAAGGACGAAAGGTTGCTTTGGCACTTTAGCAAATCTATCTTGCGAAGTCGGATAGATGGAGAGTACCCACGAAGGCTTTAAATAGCCTCGGTATAAGACGACGGTTGAAGGCTAAAGACAACCGACGACCAGATCGAAACGACGTCGAAATCCGCAAAAGCAAGATCGACGGTCGAAGGGATGCCACATGGAAACATGTGGAAGCGAGCACCGATGCGAGAGAAACCTCCAATCGTCGCACCGCCATTAAAATAATGGATGTATTTCCGATTCATTGGAAACGATGAATGGTACACAAAAGCAGAAAACGTTTAAACTTCGAGAAGGGAAACGTGCGGACTTTGCAATAAATGAAGTAGTGGGGAAGATTAACGCATCTTCCCGAAACGCATCTTCACAATATTTCTACAAGATCATTATTCGCGAGGAATGAAGAGTTAAGTGATAAGTTTTATCATTAATACTTTGATATTCAAGGCAATACTTCGCAGAGACGGGAAAATTTGAGGCCAGCATGAATAAAGAAATGTCTATTCATTATATTGAGAGTACATCTTTACAAAAGAACAACTCCCTAAGCCTTTTCTTCATTGTTGCCCGAGGGACCCCGGTCGGGATGACTTTTCTCGAGACCATGAGAAGAGCCTTCTCAAGAGTGGCATCGGCTGAATCCTCTACAGCAACAACTTGAGACTCGGCTGTGATTTCTCCTCCGGAAGTGCCGGCTCGTCATCTAGATATGCCTCATATTGAGGGTCAGCTGAAAGAAGGGTTTCTCCATTATAAATGGAAGGAACAGAGCGAGCCCACCATTGGACCCGGAGGTTTGAGGTTGCCTAGAAGAATCAACGATCTTGGAAGATCCAGACTCGACAAGGACAGGGGAAGTTTCGGTTTTTCTTTCAAAACCTTTTTGAGAAACTTCAGCGAACTCCTGCCAGAGGACGGTTAGGGTTTTGTTATCACTATCCGACTGTTCGGGAACAAGAGAAGCAAAAGCATCACTGCTATCACTAGCATGGGGTACTAAAGAAGCCCTATCGTCCGCCATTACTCGTTTCAAGAAACTACAAAAGAAAAGACCAGTAAACTTACCGATTCGGTGAGACGGAAGCTTGAGAGCAGGAAGGCGCGAAGGCGACGACAAAGGTTCAAATTCCAGACAGGAAGAATGAAACCTACGAAGACAACGAACCGCTTTTAAAACTCCCGCACGAGTGTTCGGGAATCTAAACGATCGAGATTGATTCAAAATCAACGATCAAGATTCAAAGACGTTTTGAAAGTTTGAACTCACGAATCCGAAATAGGCGTTCGGAAACTGTCGCTTGGATGACGTGAGCCACGACAGATCAACTGCAATGAAGACATGTGGCCTTACACTCACAACGCTCGAGGAAAAGTGACCACCACATTAAATGTGATATGACATTTAATGAAGCACGCAGAGATCATCACCCGACGACGAACCCGAGTTAAAAACCAAGCCCTCGGGATCGACCGAACGCTTGGTCCGGGGGCTCGTGATATGGAGAGTTTATGATCCGACCGGGTTTATACCTGGTCCGACCCTCGACCCCGGTCGAGACGGAGAAAACCAAATCGCTCCCGAGCGAACCGGATCCAGAAGATGGCTTGCTGAAGAAGAAAGATTATTTGGCTGCAAGCGTGCCCTAGTCATACTTATGGATTAGGGTAATCACCCTGATGACAGCAGACTCAAACTGACGGCTGCGGATAATCATCATCAAAGGGATAACTATCGCATAACCTAACGGTTATCTCAGGAGTCCTCTACTAGCCCAAACTAGTAGAAGTCTATCGCTCAACGGATCTTATTGATAAGATCCAACGACTACCCGAAGAAGGCTCGAGTGCATCCAACGAAGGAGATTCGAAGGTACACTCTATATAAACCTCACTACCATACAAGGTGAGGGACGGATCAATCGATCAAAAAGAATACTATCTGAGACTCAGGTTCAGATACATACTGATAGACCTAAACTATCAGCGTCCTGCTATCTAGATCACCTTTCCCGTTTCTTCATTCATTAGCTCCGTGCTTCAGCGAGCCGTTTGTGATTAAGTTCATCAACCGACTTAGCCTTCGGAGGTGGACTCCCGACCCCAGCGGTCGGGCCACATCTGACGCTTTCGTTTTGCAGGACATCACGTGGAGATCCAAGGGCTGAGCAGATTTTGGACGCATCAGATCCATTTTTACAAGTGTCAGGAAGGGGAGAAGAATAAGCAGAGACAACCCACTAAAATTCATCAAAATGCCAGCTTTTTTTTGAATATTAGTTCTATAATTTTTACTTCTTTGTAGAAAAAAATTTTTGATTTTAAACACCCAACACAAGAGACTTGGAGAGAACTTAATGCTTATATATATTCACATACTCTTAATAAATTTCACATATCAACAAGGTAATCAAAACATAGAGCTAGTAAACCCGAACCCAAACCATTAGTAAACCCAATTCTAAACCGTTAACCCAAACCATTAGTCAGCCCGAACCCAAACCGCACCGGCCCTAAACCGTTATTTTCTTAAAGGGTCATGTTTGGGCTGAGTGTTTTTCAGCCCGAAACCGTTAGGCCCAACCCAAACTGTTGACACCCCTATGTGGGTTTTATCAATACCAGTTTTAATAGTTGTCTTTGTATTATTTCTGCAGAACATGTTAGCATGTTATTACAAAAGTTCCCTAGAGAACACGAGTCCACACCCTCAACCCCAACCTTTCCATGCCCCATGTTCCTACTTTTTTTTCCGTCCAAAATGTTCCTATACTTACATGAATGTGGGTCTCACACTGTTCAATTTTTCACACAGAGACCTATAACTGTTGGTCCAACTATGTCATATGAGTATGAGAACTAAGAGCATAAAGGCACGAGCAGGTTGAGGGCATACAATCTAGATCTCAGAGACCATGTTTGTCACCATTTTCATTTATTAAAAAATAAAAAATAAAAAAAAAAAAAACCTGATTTACCGTATTCTTACCACTCGTTTTCCATTCTTCCCAAAAAAAAAAAGTCCAGTGAGGATACTTGTATATTTTAAGAAATTTTGTAGAAAGAATGTGATACTTTCAATAGTAAATAGTAAAAAATAAAAAGAACTTAGAGAAAACTACACGGCACCCATTATTTTTTGGGTGAAACTAGTGACCACCTACTCTTGCCTCAAAAATTATATGGCACCCACTACATAATTACAAGTTACCAATGGTTAAATTTGTTGTTAAAATGAGTTATAAATTACCCGAACGCCCTTTGTACAGGAAAATGACAAAAATGCCCCCACCTTTCCCTGTTGGCGACCACCCCACCCTTGCCTGCTAGAAGACACTTGCCACCGTCAGTGCAAAACTTGGAATCAAACAGGCTAAATGTCACATCCACCCAGCTAGTGCCCTATCTGGAATATCAGAGTGTGTGATCCACAGCCCCGAAGATCAAGTTTAGGAACGATCATATCCACTTAGCACAATAATATAATCAAAAGCAAGAACAAATCATTGTATTCAAGTAATTTAATAATAAAAGTCAAGAAAGAATCTCAGAAGGATCACAAAAGAATATCAGAGTGCGTATAACAAGATACGAATCAAAAGATAACAGTAGAGTATAGCGGAAGTATACTCCACAAACAAAGCGGAAGGTAGATCAGAAATCTAAGGCAAGTTCTAAGCTATCACAATCGAAGGAAAAGAGAAGAAAATTAAGAGTCATTCTAATACTAAACAAAATAATAAAGCTTCAAGATCCAGCTAATTCCGATGTGCTCCATCATCACACATGTATGCTTCACTGCATTGCTCGTAGTCACCAACATCTTGGAAACCCAACAAGTCACCCACCGAGGCTTTATACTTTTGGTTCTTAAAGTCATTGGTACCTGCAATACCATCTAAAAACATGTCCCTCGAAGGGTAAGCTCAAAAAAAACTTAGTAAGTAATCCAACCACAATAAGCATCTTCACACACAATTCAAGGCAAACATGAATGCAATGACATGAAACAATATGTGCAAGTATGCTTCTAACTCTATATATGTATGCTGGTCTCTATTGGCTGACATGCTTTAAGTCATAGCACCATACTCCTCTGGGTGGTCTCAAGTCACTCTCCCTCAACCTTCCCGGCATCTTGGGTTCTCCATTTGGTAAATGGGTCCCGAAACCTTCTCGGACATCCTTGACTGGGGTTTAGGTCAACACTCTCTCACTTCACCATTTGACCTGAGTATTAGTGTGTGTACAAGGATAATCTTAGCCCAATGCAAGTCATCTACTGTGTCACGCCCTCCCAGCCGGTACCCTATCTGGCATACCCGAGAGTGTGATCCACAGCCCGAAGATCAGGTATCGAGTGATCAACCTCCCACATAAACAATAACATAATCATGAACAATCATAACAAGAGTGCGGAAGATAAATCATAGATCCAATAAAGAAAGAATGAATCATAAATGAATCAGAATAATAGATATAATCAGAGTATCAAACAGATAAGTAAAGTGAGGCAAAAATCCCACTTTACAACCAGCGGAAAAGTAGCTCTAAAAGAATAAACTAGACAAAACCTAATCCCAGTAACAAGTACATTGGGTAACTAAATTGTTCTCCACTTTATAGACAACATCCTTGTAAGTGTAAGTCTCATAAATAGCACAAGGACGCTTCCACTCAATGGTCGGACTAAGCATCGTACGGAGCATAACCACTCGCGGAATCTTCGAGTAATTGTGGTAACCGCAATCACCTTCCCGGAGAAATGCCCCTTCCCCCTGCCCCTCCTTCATAGGGACCGCCATAGTACTCGGACACGGGATAGTCTAACAACATTGTACAATAAAGGAATGAGTTTCAAAGAAACTCGGTAAGGCGATTAAAAATCCATAATAACATAAATGGCAGAATTCCGAACAAACATAAATGCAATATGATATGAGACAAGCAATGAATGAATGAATCTAACTCTATGTATGCTGGTCTCTATTAGCGGACATGCTTTAAGTCATAACACCGTACTTCTTTAGGAAAGTCCACTCACATCCTCAACCATTTAAGATATCTTGGATTCTCTCACGGATCATTTCACCGGTCTTGAGCAGCCGATTGGTAAAGGGTCCTTCATCCCTCGGGACAAACCATGGCGGGGGTTAAGTCAACACACTCTCTCACAACCATTTGGTATAAATCGGCGCATGTCGGGGTAAAACCTAGCCAAATGCAAGTCTTCTACTTAGTTACATCAAGTCGGATCCGAGATACTTCCATTCCTCGTCCCCGACGATCCTTTCCGGTATCCTTCACACTAGAGTCCTCATAGTCCCCGACTACGGACTCATCAACCCTATTGATCATCCACATATGGTAAACGGGAAGCTCTCACGTCCTCTCACGGGTTGGTTACCGGTCTTAAGCGCCCGTGAGCCCAAGTCTAATCATATGCAACCCTACCAATAAATGGCCCCCACAATGTGATTCCTGTCCTCTCACGGGTTGGTTACCGGTCTTGAGCGCCCATGAATCCCCATTGCTACCACGGGTCGTTCGGTCTCAATACCCCTCCGATTAGGGTCGACATAACAGGACATCCTAGCCCAACACTACTAGACAATCCTCGATATGTCATCCAACAGTTTAGGAAGGTGTCCAGAGGGCATCTCCGGAAACATCCCATAATATTCCCGTAGTAGTCCAAGGACAGAAGTGTCAAAAGGACACCTCTCCTTTCCAAACCATACTTAAGCATACACATGCATCAATTCATATCATCACATATATGGTAACTTCATATATGGAAAGAAATCAATAATTACAATCACTTTTATAACATTGGTAAGTAAATCATACATGAATCAATTCAACATAAATAAATAATGCTACTGTAATCAAAGTTATGCAACGATAGTATATCATTGTAAGAATCTAATTTAGGAATCATATCAATGATATTCAAATATAGAAACTAGATTCATGCTATCTATGTAATTAAGGAAATAACCATCCTTACCTTTTATAACCCGCAAAGGAATCCTAAGAAATCAAGTAAGATCTTGGCAAACTTGAGAAGAAGGTCCTAAACAAGTATATACAACATATTAGGAAAGATCCCTAACAGAAAAGATATCAAAACATCCAAGCAGACCAAATCTGGAGTTCTTGTACTCATTGGTCGAGTGGATTGGTCGAGTGGTCGGTCGACCAATCGATCGACCAATGCGACGATAACCTATAAAATCGAGTTTTAAGATATGAAATCCGAATTTGGTGGTTCAAAGGGTACTAATCAAGGGGTAGACTACATCAGTAGTATTCTAACAAATAGGGACCTCAAAACACTAATCCAATCAAGGTATCAAGATCCAAATTAGGAAACAAAAGTTACCATAATTAAATCAATCATGGATCTTGATGAATTTGAAATAGAAAACAAAGACAAGAACAATAGGAGGATGGATCATTGCTTTGGTAATGGTATCATGAAAACATACATAAATCTTCATGAAATAAGGCTTAGAAGTATAAATCTAAATAAGGAAATAAAACCTACCATATATGTAACTACCATGCATCATGAAGAACACATAGTATGGTAGAAGAGAACAACTAGAAATCTATAGATTATGGATCATGGGAAGAAAACACAGTAATTAACTACTAACATGATCAACATAGAAGATCCAAAGAGATCAGAATTCAGATTAGAAGTTTAACGAGAGATTAGATCATGGTTTGATCATGATTCCTTCAAAAGCTTGCAATGATCATGGTTAAGATCATTGTTCTAGCCTCAAATCCTTAGGATGATCATGAGAACATGTTCGGAGATGTTTGCAACAGAGAATGCAGCATCTCTTCTCCTGTCTCAACTCAAAAGGAAAGAAAAACAAAGATGGAGGAGAAGAAGAGAGAGTAGACATACCTTTTGATGCAAAAGAAGAGTTTCGACGAAGATCCGTCAAGAAAACACCAAGGATGCAAGAGAGATGACTTGCAGAGGTCTTTGGTTCGTTCGGAGAGTTTGGAGGCAGCAAATACGAGTGGACTCGAGATTGGACTTAAATAGAGCAAGAACAACCTAATTGCCAAAGACGACACTCATTGGTCGAGTGGATTGGTCGTGCCCGTCGACCAATCATCGACCAATCTGCAACAAGACCAAAACGAGGAATTGAAGGTCCAGATCAAATCCAATTCAAAAGGGGTTTGCACACAAGTCAAGTGACTTACCTAATAGGTAGAAATGCCTTCAAACCAAGATAGAGAGCACCCAAGTCCATCAACTAATTAGATCTTCATCGGTTCGGTTTCCATAAATAGAACCTCATCATCAACTTTCATGGATTCAAAGCCGGACACCAAGTCCTCTCTTGGGATGGCCCAAAGCTGACTTCTTACTTTACTTCGGGTCATCGGACCTACAAATAACAAGGTTACCGGGTCAAGGTTAGGGCTGGGTTTTACATACTGAGTCACATCTACTTATGGTTAGATACGTCCATTCCTCGTTTCCCGCGATCCTTTCCGGTACCTTTCCGACTAGAGTCATCGTCTCCTTCATGAAACCCAGCCCTAATCTTGACCCGGAAACCCTGTTGTTTGTAGGTCCGACAACCCGAAGTAAAGCAAGAAGTCAGTTATGGGCCATCCCAGTGGAAGACTTGGTGACTGGCTTTGAATCCATGAGTGTTGATGACAGTGTTCCATTTATGGAAACTGAATCCTGATGAAGATTGGATTAGTTGATGGACTTGGAGTGCTCTCTATCATGGTTTGAAGGCATTTCTACCTATTAGGTAAGTCACTTGGTGTGTGTGCAAAACCCCTTTATGTTTGGATTTGATCTGAGCCTTCAATTCCCTGTTTTGGACTTGCTGTCTTGATTGGTCGACTGGACCAGTCATCGACCAATCGACCAATCGTTAACTTTAGAAAAACTTCCATTTCTCTCAAACCGCTTGGAGTTTTCGCACGAAATCAAATGCTATGCACTCAAACAATATTGTGAATGTGAACATGTACTTTGATCTTACCAATTCCAAAATTTTCAAAAATCCAATTTGACCTAGAATGCAAAATCCCCAAATTACTTCTTGCTGAATTGTTAACTTTAGACCAAGATTTCGATCGATTTTCTTCTAGTAAACTTCATAGACATGCAATTCCAAGTATTGCGCACATGCTAGTATGCTCAATTTACATTTTCCCCAAATTTCCAATTTTGATGAAAATTACGAAAATGCCCTTCTAGCAGAATTTTTGAAATAATACTACCATGCAATGTCTCTTATCTTTTCCAACAGACATCACACCATGCAGAGAGGTGGACGAGGCAGAGGTAGGATAGTTGGAGCTAGGTGAGTTAGAGGTAGAGTTCCAGCTCAACCTAGAGCAGAGGTCAACCGACTCGATCTCTTCGACACACCACAAGGCGAGTTCCTGTACGAGGCATACTTCGAGTACTGCCGCATGGAGTACGGGAGACTTCTTCACTTGCGAGAGCTTCGGGTCTTCCGGATCCGACAGCGATTCGACACACAAGCATGGACTCATCTCTTCACAGCAAACTTACCCGTCTATCTTGAGCTAGTGAGGTTGTTCTTTAGCAACCTTACATCCGTCGAGGAGGCTAGAGGACAGGGTCGTCCTTTCAGACTCATTATTGAGAGTAGGGTCAGAGAGACATAGATCCGCTTCTCCACTAGGGATCTGGCACATGTTCTCCATGTACTACACTATCCACGACAGTGCTTATGGATACCTATCGGGGCAGAGATAGACCAATTCTTGATGCCATACGAGCTTCATGAGATATGTGCCACTCTCTGGGATGACACAGAGTGCTACCTTCCGCGAGACAGTGGACAGATGACAGATTCAGCTAGGATCATCGGTCGCATCGTCGGCCGAAACATCATGCCGAAGGCCGGACATCACAACCGGGTTTCTGTGATGGATGCCGTAGTCATCTATCGCATCTACATAGGATTTCAGATAGACCTGTCCTACATCATCCAGCAGGTCATGATAGATCTGGTGGCATGTCCTGGTATGAGGAACCTTTGCTTCGGGAGATTACTGACATTGATCTTCCGACACTTCGGGGTTAGTTTGGAGAATACAGAGGAGCTTACTAGATCATTGGGATATGCCATTGGGACTAGTACAATCAGGCAGATGAGGCTCACTCAGACTGTGAGATCTCCGGGTCCAGAAGGTGAGGAGGATACAGATGAGGATGAGGATGAGGTGGAGGCTCCAGCAGATGAGGGTGATGCTGGTCCAGATCCTGATGATCAGGAAGAGGATACAGAGATGAATGAGGTTGTTCCTGAGCATCATGAGATTCCCAGGTCACCACACTTCGAGACAGGAGGCCCTTCACATTCAGTTCCAGAGACTACTGATTTAGGTGCTCAGATGAGATTGATGACTTCCATGCTAGAGAGGATGGAGGTCAGACAGGAGCAGATATATGAGAGGATGGAGTCACGGCAAGGTAGGATAGAGTCACAGATTACTCAGATGGCCGAGGACTTCAGAGCATACAGAGATCAGAGGAGATCACCTAGATAGATTGTACTTAGGATTTCCCTTTATGCTTTTCAGATGTAAACTTTTTTTTTTTTAAAAGTTAATGAAGTTCTTTTTTTTCACTTTATTATTGTGTGTTATGCACTTTTATTTTATTGCTTATATGATAGTTGTTCAAATATAATTATTGTGCATTATTTAGAAGTATTCAGTTATGCTTCATTAAACAAGTTTCTAATCCAAGTGTTCTATTATTCACTTCTAAGAGTAGATGAGTCACTTCTGGATCTATGACTCAGGAATGTTTTGTTACTGTTTTCTGTGGTTAGGATTTCCTTGAACTTTGGGCTCTGATACCACTCTGTCACATCCCCCCAGCCGGTACCCTAACTGGCATACCCGGGAGTATGATCCACAGCCTCGAAGATCAAGTATCGAGATAATCATCCTCCCACATATACTATAACATAATCATAAACAGGAAATAATCAAGGTTTAAATATTATAAACAAAAGGTTTAACTCAAGAAATGAATAAATAATATAATCAGAGTGCGGAAAATGATACCAAATATTCGAAGATATCAAAAGAAGTAAAGTGAGGCTCACTCCACAAACATAGCGGAACGCAAGATGAAAGTCAAAAAGGAAATAACAACTGAAACAAATGCACTAAGAAATAAACTAGGAACAAGAGTCTTCTAGTCTATAGATAACGTCTTCATAAGTGTGGACTTCATCAACCCAATGAATCCTTTCTAACTCTATGCTGTTTTCAAAAGTAGTACGCAGCTTGATCCGCCAGGGGATCATCAGAGTAATCTTGATCGTCGCCAGTACCTTGCGTGTAATACGCTTCATCGGCTTGCGCTTCACTGTCCTGCTCGTCATAATAATCGGTACCTGCAGGATAATCTAACAAGAAAATATACAAAAAGGAATGAGTTTCGAAGAAACTCAGTAAGGCAAGTTAATCCATAACATCATAGATAACATATGACAAAACATAACATGATGCAATGCAATATGAAACAGATAAAGTATGAATGCATCTAAACTCTATGTATACTGGTCTCTATGGTAGACATGCTTTAAGTCATAGCACCGTACTTCTTTGGGTAAGTCAGTCACTCCCCCTCAGCCATCCTGGCATCTTGGGTTTGCCGGTAATTGGGTAAAGTCCTCATCAAACCATGGTAGGGGATTTAGTCAACATACTCTCTCACAACCATTTGGCATAAGTACCGGCGCATGTCAGGGAAAAGCCTAGCCCAATGCAAGTCATCTAGTCAGTTATATCATCTCAGTTCCAGATACGTCCATTCCTCGTCCTTGACGATCCTTTCCGGTATCCTTCGCACTAGAGTCAGCGTATCCTATGGCACCCACCAACTCGGACTACGGACTCATCAACCCTATCAATTATCCACATATGGTAAACGGGAAGCTCTCATGTCCTCTCATGGGTTGGTTACCGGTCTTGAGCGCCTATGAGCCCAAGTCTAGCCATATGCAACCCTCCAATAAATGGCCCCCACAATATGATTCCCGTCCTCTCACGGGTTGGTTACAGGTCTTGAGCGCCCGTGAATCACATTGCTACCACGGGTCGTTCGGTCTCAATACCCTTCCGATTCGGGTCTGATATAACAGGGGTATATCCTAGCCAAACACTGCTAGACATCCCTAGGTATGACAACCAATGATTCGGGAAATCGTCGATGGGCATCTTCGGAGAACATCCCATACTATTCCCTCCGATGTCCAAGGACAAAAGTGTCAAAAGGACACTACCCAATCCCAAACCAAACTTAAGCAAACACATTCTCAGATCAATCATGACATATACAACCCACAGTTCATCATATACAAGAAAATGTAAAAGCAAAATCAGATTAGGTAATAATAAGTAATTCATATAACATGAATAATGAAAAAGATAATATAAACAAGTGCTACTGTTCTCACAGTAAGAGATCAGAATTAAATTACAATAACAGTAAGTAATCTCATAGTTTCATAAGGTAGAAACCAGAGAACAAGCAATCTATGTAGTTAAGGAAATAATTGTCCTTACCTTGATTATCGAAGAAGATGATCCAAAGATCAAAGTGAGCAACTCCAAACTTAGCAAATAAACTCCTAATAACCATAGATACAACATTAGGAAAGATGCCTAAAAGATTAGAGAGCAAACGAATCAAATCGGCGAAAACCAAAGCGTACTAACTCCTTTGGTCGAGTGCTTGGTAGACTGGCCCGATCGACCAAACAATCGACCAAGCAAGTCGCACGGAATTGTACTGATCGCTTTGGCCATAACTTCCTCGTTTGAAGTCGGATTGATCCGAAATTCGAAGGGGAACTTCCTAGGATGTATTAGAATCATATGGGAAGATAAAATCATCAAGTCATGGTAAAAATTTGGGTTCTTGATTTAACCCAAGAAATTAAGGTTTCAACCTTTATGGCTCCCCAAGAAAGGTTATGATCACAGAATGAAAGGGAATTAATGATTTGCCAATTATAACAAGAAAATCATAGAAATTATAGTTTAGGTTACTAGAAATATTACCCATGAGGTTTCCCTCGCATGGGAGGTCACCAAAGTTTTCCAGAAATCAAGCAAGGGTTAGGGTTTCCAGAAAAATATACGGCCAGGGTTGAGATCATGATGATGATCATAGATCTCAAAGAAACGAAGGAGATCACGAAGGGATGGTTGCAAGGATGCAGCATCTACTTCCTGATCTCAATCAAGAACAAGATCGAAGAAAAGAAATTCGCAATGTTGAAGCGATTACTAACCTTGAATTGTAAGAACAGCGATGAGAGGCTTCAGATCTGCAAAGGAGTTTTTGAAATCACCAGAGAGAGTTTCGGAGAGGTGTTCTCACGTTCACAAAGTGTTTAGGAGGCAGCCGTAACAAAGAAATACGAAGTAGGGTTTAAATAAAAGTGAAAAACCCTAAAATTATAAATTCTCGGATTTCACACTCCTTTGGTCGAGTGCTTGGTCGAGTGGCCCACTCGACCAAGGAGTCGACCAAGGCAGACAGTAAGGAATAAACAAGGATTTGGAGGATCAAATGGACTTTAAACCTTATGGGCTTTTGCATACACATCAAGTGACATGTTAAGTGTAAGGAAATACCTCCAAACCAAGTCAGATAATACTCCAAGTCCTTCAACTAATCTCATCTTCAGATAGCTGCAGCTTCCTTTCCAAATCTACACAGACATCGGGTATGGAACTCCATCAACAACATCCATGGGTTCAGAGTCAAACACCATGTCTTCTATTGAGATGGCCCATAGTTGGCTTCTTCCTTTACTCCGGAATTCGGACCTAAAAACAACCGGGTTACCGGGTCAAGGTCAGGGTTAGGTTAGGGCTGGGTTTCACACTTGTTCTTCAGTCAAGGCTCGAGGCGACTGCCGTTCAGCAGTCACAACAGCCTTGGCAGCTTTTACCTGAAGACTCTTGGGATCCATTCTTGGAGGCACTACAAAGACAGGACAAGGGTCGAGTTAGAAGAATTCTTAATTTTTTCAAGGTAATAAAGCATGGCGGATAGAGAGCTCACGTCGAGCCAACCCCTAATATTGAAGGATGGAGTTATATTCCATCTCATATCCATGTATCTCTTGATACCATGGAATTGACTTGATCTTCCTGACTGTCGCTCTGTCTCCTTGGGATAAAGGAAGGACCCGGTTACCCTCAGAGTATGAAGTGTACTGCTTCTAGATGATCAGGAAGTTAAGGTCAGATTGAGGCGCTTGACAGAAGAAATATCACTTGCGCCACCCTTTGTGATTAGAAGGGCAAGTTCCTTTGGCAAGAATGCTACCCCTCCAGTCAAGTTCCGCTCTATCGCGCTTGGAAAGCACAACCCAACCAGGAGGATGGGAGATAGAAAGAATGTGAAAACGTACGAAAAGAGGAAGAGAAGGTGTGATGCCAAGTTCAAAACATAATCCCAAGAAGCCGACAATGAGACGCCAGCTATTGGGAAGAAGCATTCCAGGACAGATGTCCCAATGATTTAGAACATCTACAAATAAGGGATTGAAGAAAGGAAAGCGAACCCCGCTTTCCAATGCATCTATATACAGGGAAAATTCACCCGGAAGGGTCGAATCAACTCTCTCATCTAGTTTTGGAGCCCTAAGATGGTACGAAGAAGAAAAGCCAAAACCCTGGACAGCTAAAGCAAGATTTTCCTCATTATAGGAGGAAGCTACAGAATCAGGTCCACCGGCAGATTTGACGGATTCTTTTGACCTCCCAGAAGACTCGACAGTTGCCCTAGGAGTCATGGAAGGTCCAGACTTAGGATGCATGGAAGAAGTCTAGGTTCTTTCTTCTACTCTTTGTTGACTAACTTCTGCGAAGTCACATCAAAGAGCAGTTAGGGTTTTGTTGTCACTATCCGACTGCTCGGAGGGGAGAGAAACAAAGGCCTCACTGCCACTATCACTTTTACAAGTGCTTGGCGCAGGGGAAACCCTATTATCTTCCATTACTAAAGAGTATGACGACAGTTTCTAGAGAAAAAGAAACCTGGAGACGGAAAGTAAACTTTGCAAAAAGATCGTAAACTTACTGATTCATTGAGGCAAAGAGCTCGAGAATGAAAGAATCGTAAAGGGAGGAAGAAGACGACGAGGTTTCAAAATTCTAGACAAGAAGAATGAAACCTAAGAAGACAACGAACAACTTTTAAGCACCCGCATGGATGTTCGAGGACATGAACGATCGAGATTCATTCGGCATCAACGATCGAGATTTGAGGACGGTTCAAAAATTTGAAATCACGAATCCAAAACAGGTGTTAAACTGTCATTTTGATTGTGTGAGCCACGATAGTTCTCTGTGTTAGGAGGATGTTTAGTGGCACCCTCACAAAGCTCGAGGAAAAAGCGATACCACCGCATTATATACGAAGTGACGTTTAAAGGATTATGCAAGACTATTGCTTGACAACAAACCCAGTTAAAAACCAAGCCCTCGGGATCGACTGAACGCTTGGTTTGGGGGGCTTGTGATACGGAGAAAATATGATCGAACTTGGTTCATTCATGGTTTGACCTTCGACTCCGGTCGAGGCGAAGGGAATCGACTCATTTCCGAACGAGTCGGGTTCAGGAGGTAGCTTGCTGAGGAAGAAAACTAACTCAGCTACAGGCACACCCTAATCCAATACTTATGGAGGAGGTTAATTAACCTAATGATGGCAATCAGAATTGGGCGGCTGTCACTTATCACTTTTAGAAGGATAATCATCAAATAAACGATTCGATTATCCTAGGAGTCCTCTACTAGTCCAAACTAGTAGAAGTCTATCACTCAACGGATCTATCTGTTGAGATCCAACGGCTATCCGAAGAAGGCTCGTATACATCCAACGAAGGAGATTCGAAGGTACATTCTATATAAACATCGCCTCCCCACAAGGGATGGAGGATCTAGATACACACACTTGAACGTGAACACTCAGATGCTTACTATCTGAATCGTATTCTAGTTATTCATTCCTTAGCTCTGTGTTCTAGCAGAGCCGTTTGTGATTAAGTTCATCAACTGACTTAGCCTTCGGAGGTGGACTCCCGACCCCCACGGTTGGGCCACGTCTGACGCTTTGTTTTGCAGGTCATTCTCAGGAGATCTAAGGGCTGAGCAGATTTTGGACGCATCAACATCACATCATGTTTTTGTACATATCACAATCAAGTCCAAATCATATTCACATCATTCATAATTGAATACAGTATGTAACTCACAATATGAGTAACCTATTGTAATTGCAGAAGTAATGTAATGTAAAGAAAGTAAAACAATAGTAGCTGAATCATACATTCGAATCACATCATAACAAGGTATGTAAATATGTATATTGTGAGTGGAGTACTCACCTAGAATTCGACTTCGTATTCTTCAAGAAAGAAATCAATGGGCAAGTCCAAGATTACCAAAATAACCCCAAACAAACATGGGTTAAGCATTAGGAACAAACCCTAACGATCGGAGACGAAACGAAAGCAAAATAGAGAAAAATTGAGGTTACTGACTCTATGGGTTGATTGGTTGGCAGCTTGGCCCAGTCGACCAAGTGAATAGTACGTAACAGCAAACCCTAAATCAGTGATAACTTCTTCGTTTGAAGTCCGATTGCTCTAAAATTCGAAGGGGAGTTCCACAAAAACATACTAAGATTATCTAAGAAGGTCTAAGCATCAAATATGATAAAAAAGATAGAATTCTAGTTGAATCATGAAATTAGGGTTTTACTGCAGACAGTCCATGGATCTTATGAAATGACTAGAGAGAATAATGATTCACTCTAAGGAAAGAAGAATAGAAATTCACAATCAAGAAAGGTGTTGGAGAAGATCCAGCAAATAAAAGATAAATCATGGTTCCCAATTTGGATACCCTTTCATGAGCGTTACCCAAGAATTTCCCTTCAAAATCAACCAATAGCAGATTCTCAAGGTAGAAAGGGAAAAGCGAACCACCCAACAATTATGGGGATAGAAGGAAAGGTTGTAACAATGGTGTGAGACCTTTCCCACAATCATAAAGATAGGTAGAAAATTAAGGAGAGGGTAACTCATGATTTTAGGTAAGATCAAAGACATAAAACATCACCATATGATTTCAAGAAACATATAGTGAATGGGGGGATTCACTCTAAGAAAGAAATAATAGTATTTCAAAATCAAGAAAGGTATTAGAAAAGATCCAACAAATAAAAGAAAATCAAGGTTCTCAAATGGGATACCCTTTCTTGAAGGTTACCCAAAAATTTCCTTAAAAATAAACCCAAGGTAGATTCACAAAGTAGAAAGGGAAAAGGGATTCACCCAAAAATTATGGGGAACAAATAACAATAAGTCTTTTGTAGGAATAAGCAAACGAGTAAATCTAACATGCTTTGAAATCATAAATAATTAGAAGGGTTAACAAATCATGAAGATCACATTTGATTTCCCTTCGAAATCATCATGTGGAGAACTCACAAGGTTATAGAGTGTATGGAGATCCAATCTAGAACAGTAGGGATAGAAGGATCAGTCATGGGAATTGTCAAATCTCGCCAGCCGGTACCCTATCTAGAATACCCAGAGGTGTGATCCACAGCCCCAAAGATCAAGTTTAGGAACGATCATATCCATTTATCACAATAACATAATCAAAAGCAATAACAAATCATTTTATTCCAGTATTTATTAATAAAAGTCAAGAAAGGATCTCAGAAGGATCACTAAAGAATATCAGAGTGCAGAACAATAAGATACCAATCAAAAGACAACTGTAGAGTATAGCGGAAATATACCCCACAAACATATGCGGAAGGTAGATCAAAATCTAAATAAAGCTCTAAGCTAATACAATAAAAGTCTAGAAGAAACAAGAGAATCTAATCAACTCTTCAATCGGCTCTTCTTCTTCTTCAGTCTTCATCTTCTTCACTTTAGGGTCATGCTCTTGAAGCTTCAGATCAGCATCTAGCACACGATCCCATCGGCGAATAAGACGATGGCGGCATCCGTCAATGGGAGCCATCAATACAATCCAAATCCGAGTGTTGGCTGCCTCGCTGTTCATTATCTTATCCAAGGACTTCTGGAGCTGAACCATATAAGGAAAGGTTCTCCGTGTTGGGGCACAAGTTCTCTTTTGATCCTGTAATGTCATCTAAAAACAAGTCCCCCGAAGGGTAAGCTCAAAAGAACTTAGCAAGTAATCCAAACACAATAAGCATCTTCACATGCATTCACATACAAACATATATGCAATGATATGAAACAATAAATGCAATATGCTTTTAACTCTATGTATGTATGCTGGTCTCTATTGGTAGACATGCTTTAAGTCATAGCATCATACTTCTTTGGGTAGGTCTCAATTCACTCATCCTCGGTTGGCACACCTTACGGACAACCTTGGCTGGGGTTTAAGTCATCTCTCTCTCACATCACTGTTTGGTCTAAGTACTGGCGCATGTCAGGGTAAAGCCTAGCCCAATGCAAATCTTCTACTTAGTCATATCAACTCAGATCCAGATACGCCCATTCCTCAGCCCCTGGCGATCCTTTCTGGTATCCTTCACACTAGAGTCAGCATAGTCCCATACTACGGACTCATCAACCATATAGGTCATCCACATATAGTAAATGGGAAGCTCTCATGTCCTCTCACGGGTTGGTTACCGGTCTTGAATGCCCATGAGCCCAAGTCTATCCATATGCAACCCTACCAATAAATGGCCCCCACAATGTGATTCATGTCCCCTCACGGGTTGGTTACCGGTCTTAAGCGCCCGTGAGCCCAAGTCTATCCATATGCAACCCTACCAATAAATGGCCCCCACAATGTGATTCATATCCCCTCATGGGTTGGTTATCGGTCTTGAGCTCCCATGAATCCCCATTGCTACCACGGGTCGTTCGGTCTCAATACCCTTCCGAATCGGGTCTGATATAACAGGGGTATTCCTAGCCAAACACTGCTAGACCAATCCTAGATATGTCAACCAGTAGTTAAGGAAAGAGTCAAGGGGCACCATAGGAAAGCGTCCCATACCACTTCCACTGATGTCCAAAGACAGAAACGCCAATAGGGCATTCCTCATTCCACAACTACGACCTAAGCATCCACATCACATCATGATTCCAAACATATCATATTCACACTCATATCCACATCATAGTCCATATTACATTCTCATAATCAATAATCAATTCTAATATTAAATTAACAATGTGGACAAGCTACTGTAGTTGCAGAAGTATCATGATGTAAAGAAAACCAAACAACAGTAGTTAAATCATGCATTCATATCATAATACATAAAGACATGTAAATAGGCATATTGTGAGTTGGAATACTCACCTGTAATCCGAATTTATAGTCTTCAAATAAGAGATTAGAGAACAGATCCAAAATCACCTAAACAAGCTTGACAAAACATGTATAGGTCATAAGAAGCAATTCCAAAAGATTGGAGTCGAGACGGATAAAAAACGGACTTGCTGTCACTGCGGGTTGATTGGCTGGGTTGACTGGTTCAGTCGACCTAGGCAATCTGCCCAGAATAGTGTTCGACAACAACACCAAATCAGTCATAACTTCTTCGTTTGAAGTCCGATTGATCCGAAATTCGAAGGGGAACGTCACAAAAACATACTAAGACTATCTAGCATGGATTAGACACCATCCATGATCAAAATTAATGACTTTCTAATTTAGAATCAGAAAACAACATGGTTTTCATTGAAAACATGCTATGAATGAAAGAGATGAACTAGAGATGATGAGATCTCATTCTAGTACATGAACACAGTAAATCAAGAGTAAGAATGATCATAGAGATGCATCTAATATGCTAGAAGAAATCAAAATAAGAACATGATCATAGTTTAAGAAGAAATCATGAAAATCATGTTGAGAATGAATATGAAATCATAGCATATAGAATGAGAAGAGATTGTAGAAGATATAATTGCAGAGATGCAATATCTTCCTCATAATCTTAGATTAGAGAAGAGAAAGATCATGGAAAGAATGAATCAATAACATAGAAGTAAGATTACTAACCTTTGATTGAAGAACAAGAGAGAGAAAGCTTGAGAGTTGAATGTAGATCTTCTTCCACACCAAAGGAGGCTTGGAGATGAGTTCCCTTCATTCTCTAGGTGTTTTGGAGGCTAGGGATACTAAAAACATGAAGTCTTATGGTATATATAGCAATATAACCCTATTTAGAAGATTCTGCCCGAATTCAGTATCCTTGGGTTGATTGGCTGGGTAGACTGACCCAGTCGACCCAGGCAATAGACCCAGGTAGTCAACTTATCCGGAAACAGGGATTTGAGGGCCTTTCTATTATCGGAATCAAACGAAACTTTAAACACATAAACTATGGAGTGGACTCATCTCTTCACGGAGGATTTGCTAGTATATTCAGAGTTGGTGAGGTTGTTCTTTAGCAACCTTACATGCACAGAGGAGTCTAGAGGTCCAGGACATCCTCTTCGATTAGTCCTCAGGAGCAGGGTCCTTCAGACACGGATCCGCTTCTCCACGAGAGCATTGGCTGAGATCCTATGGGTACCTTACTATCCACGGCAATGCGTGTGGATACCTGCGGGGGAAGGGATAGACAGCTACTTGATGCCGTACGAGCTACACGAGATATGCTCCACTCTAAGGGATGATCGACGATGCTACACCCCGTGGAACAGCGGGCGGATGATAGATTCGGCACGGATCATTGGTCGCATTGTCGGCCGAAACATTATGCCGAAGGCCGGACATCACCATCAGGTCACAATGATTGAGGCCTTGGTCATCTACTTCATTTACATGGGCTTACAGATAGACTCGTCTTACATCATTTAGCAGGTCATGCTGGATTTGGTACTGCGTCCTAGTATGCGGAACCTTTGCTATGGAAGGCTTCTGACTTTGATCTTTTGGCACTTCGGAGTGAGTCTTGAGGATACACCGATGGTCACTGGAGCTCCTGGGGTATACGATCGGGACTAGGACCATCCAACATATGAGGCTCACACAGACAGAGAGATCTCCTGGTCCAGAGGGTGAGGATGATGAGATAGAGGAGGAGAGGGATGAGTCTAATGATGGGGAGAGGATGTCGGTCTTGATAGTGATGATCAGGCCGGAGATGACACATAGATGCATGAGGCTGAGCCAGAGCATCACGAGATTCCTCCTTCATCACACTTTGAGGTAGGTGGTCCGTCTCATGCAGTTCAGAGACTTCAGATCTTGGTGCACAGATGAGATCGATGACTTCCATGCTAGAGAGGATGGGAGTCAGACAGGAGGAGATGTTCAGCACCATGGAGATGAGGCAGGAGAGGATAGAGCATCAGGTGACTCAGCTAACAGAGGAGTTCAGGGCTTTCAAAGACCAGAGCAGATCACCAAGATAGACTGTACTTTAGGATTTTCATTATGCATTATCAGATGTAATCGTTGTAAAAACTTTTAAAATTAATGAAGTTCACCTTGTTTCACTTTATTATTGTGTATTATGCACTTTTCTTTTATTGCATTAAGTGACATTTGTTTAAGTATAACTATGGTATGTTATTCCAAAAGTCCAGTTATGCTTTATTAATTAAGTTTCTAATCCAGTGTCCTATTATTCACTTCTAAGAGTAGATGAGTCATTTCAGATCTATGACTCAAGAATGTTCTGTTATTGTTTTATGAGGTTAGGATTTCCTTGAACTTTGGGATCTGATACCACTCTGTCACATCCACCCAGCCGGTACCCTACCTGGCATGCACGAGTGTGTGATCCACAGCCCCAAAGATCAGGTATCGAGGTAATCAATCTCCCACATAGACAATAACATAATCATGAACATAAATAATCAAATGTGCAAAGTATAAATGAGAGATCCAAATAAGGAAGGAATAAATCATATATCATCAGAGTACGAAAGGTAACAATAATGTCAAATCATAAAGTAAAGTGAGGCGAAAATCTCACTCTACCAATAGCGGAAAGTAGTTCAGAAAGAAAAGGAAAAGAGATAAAAAACTAATCCCAATAACAAGTACAATGACTGACTAAATCGTTCTCTATCTTATAGAGGACATCTCTATAAGTATAAATCTCAAAAATGGCACAAGGTCTCTTCCACTCTATTGACGGACTAAGCATTGTACGCAGCATAACCACCCGCGGAATCTTCAATGTGATCGTCGTAACCGCAATCACCTTCCTGGAGGTATTTCTCTTCTCCTTGAGCTTCTTCATACGAGCAGTCATGATACTCAGAACCTGTAGAGAAATCTAACAATACATAGCACAAAAGGAGTGAGTTTCAAAAGAAACCCAGTAAGGCAATTAATCCATAATAACATAAATAGCAGTATTTCAAAGCAAAGTAAGATGCAATGTGATATGAAACATATGATGCAATATGATTCTAACTCTATGTATGCTGGTCGCTATTGGCAGACATGCTTTAAGTCATAGCACCGTACTTCTTTAGGAAGGTCTCATCACACAACGCTGTTTGGTAGTGGGTCCGGCATCCCTCGGGACATTCCATGGCTGGGATTTAGGTCACCGCTCTCTCACATCACCATTGGTCTAAGTACTGGCGCATGTCAGGGTTAAAGCTTAGCAAATGCAAGTCTTCTACTTAGTCACATCAACTCAGATCCATATACATCCATTCCTCGCCCCTAGCAATCCTTTCCGGTATCCTTCACACTAGAGTCCTCATAGTCCCTGACTACGGACTCATCAACCCTATTGGTTATCCACATATGGTAAACGGGAAGCTCTCATGTCCCCTCACGGGTTGGTTACCGATCTTGAGCGCCCATGAGCCCAAGTCTATCCATATGCAACCCTACTAACAAATGGCCCCCACAATGTGATTCCTGTCCTCTCATGGGTTGGTTACCGGTCTTGAGCGCCCATGAATCCCCATTGCTACCATGGGTCGTTCGGTCTCAATACCCCTCCGATTAGGGTCTGATATAACAGGACATCCTAGCCAAACACTACTAGACAACCCTAGGTATGTCAACCAACAGTTTAGGAAGGTGTCCAAAGGGCATCTCTAGAAACATCCCATAATATTCCCATAGGTGTCCAAGGACAGAAGTGTCAAAAGGACATCTTCCTTACATCATGAATGAAAATGATAATCTCCTCAAGGATAATATTTCTTCAAGTGTCTACCATTCCACGAACAATCCAGCTCTGTTTGTCGTCATGTTCTTCAGCTTATATGCTCCCGAACCAACTGGTTTAATAACCATATATGGGCCTTCCCATGAAGGGTCCAATTTCCTCTGGTGGCGTGGGTCCGAAGCTAAGGTATTCCTTAATACCAAGTCCCCCACTAGGTATCGACGACTCTTCACTCCAGAATTATAATGTGACGCTATCCTTCTTTGATAATGTTGAGTGCGTGTTATTGCTTTTGCATGAACTTCATCTAACAAGTCAAGGCTATCTAGCAATCCTTGTTCATTTTCTTTTTCCTCGAACTCTCTTTCCTGTAGTGTTCCAACCATTTCCTCAATAGGTGCCAATGTTTTAGATCCGTAGGCCAATTTAAAAGGAGTTTCTCCTGTGGGAGTTCGAACCGTAGTTCAGTAGGCCCACAGAACGTTGTGGAGTTCTTCAACCCATAAAGCTTTATCAGCTTCGAGTCTCTTCTTTATCCCCTCAAGTAATGTTCAATTTGTAACCTCCACTTGGCCGTTGCTTTGGGGGTATGCCACTGATGACATACGATGCTCGATCAGATATGTACTGCAAAATTGTTCAAATTGTGGATTATCGAATTGTATGCCATGATCGGTCACGAGTATTTTGGCATCCCGAACCGGTAAATGATAGACTCGAGCAAGAACTTCTCCACTTTTCTTTCAGTGATGGTTGCCAGAGCACTAGCCTCGACCCATTTGGTGAAGTAATCAATTGCTACTATTAGGTATTCTCTTCCGCCGGATGCTTTGGTGAATTTTCCCATGAAATCGATTCCCCACATCACAAAAGGGATGGGATCTAGAATCGAAGTCAAGGTTTCAGCTGGTCTTTTAGATACCGTAGCATGGATTTGACAATTGCTACATCGATGAACATATTTCATAGTAGCTTGCTGGAGCTTCGGCCAATACAAGCCGAGCCTTAAGATTTTGTGGGCCAGGGCCCGACCGCCCATGTGAGCCCCAAAAATTCCTTCATGAACCTCTGCCAAAGCTATTTCTAATCCCTCGGGACCTAAGCATCTTAAGAGGGGTCTAGCATAGGATCTTTTGTATAGCCTTCCATTCTGCATTATGAATCGTGCTGCTCGTACCTTGATTAATCTCGCCTCTTTTGGATCTTCTGGCAACTTATCATCTCTCAGATATTCCACAATCGGATCCATCCAGCATCGTGCAGCTTCAATATAGGATACCTCCTTATCTGGTAACTTGGGAATGTTACTTCCTCTATATAGACTAAAGGGTCTAAATTCTTTTCCTTGGCATTAGCTAGTCTTGATAGCTCATCTGCCATTGTATTTTCTTTTCTTGGGATCTGAAATACTTTCAGATTCCTGAATTCTTTCTGCAATGCTTGCACAATCTCTTGATATTTTTGCAATCGGGGTTCTTTGACACCATACTCCCCTTGTACTTGATTGACAATAAGCTGTGAGTCACTAAAAATAGTTACCTCCGCTATCGCCAATGCTTTTGACAAGCGAAGTCCAGCTATTAGAGCCTCGTACTCTGCTTTATTGTTACTTGCTTCGAACGCAGATCTTAATGCATACCGAATAATAAAACCTGCTGGGCTTTTCAGAAGAAATCCTGCCCTTGCGCCTTGTTTATTGCTCGAGCCATCCACGTACACCTCCCACATGGTTGGAATACTAGGCTCGACAATCTCTTCCATTGGTGCAGTTGTTTCTACCACGAAGTTAGCCAATGCTTGGGCTTTAATTGTCGTTCGAGGCTTAAAGCTTACTTGGAACTCGTTGAGCTCGACCGACCAAGCTACCATTCTTCCAGACAAATCAGGTTTACGAAGAACTTTACTAAGAGGAAAAGTTGTAAATACCTCGATTGGATGGGCTTGAAAGTATGGCCGTAGTTTTCTAGCTGCTATCATAAGAGCCAAGGCCTGCTTTTCGATCTGGGAATACCGTGTTTCCGCGTCGAGTAGTACATGGCTGACGTAATAGATTGGCCATTGCTTTTTATCTTTTTCCTGAACAAGTACCGCGCTTACTGTCGAAGGGGATGTTGCCAAATATAGTTGCAAAATTTCCCCCTTTTCCGGTCGGGATAGTAGTGGTGGTCTTCCCAGTGTTTCCTTTAGATCTTTGAATGCCTTTTGACATTCTTCAGTCCATTTCGCCTCCTTACTGCCCCTCAAATCTTTGAGTGCTTTGAAAAAAGGTAGGCCTTTTTCTCCCGACTGTGAGATGAACCGGTTCAACGCGGCTACTCTTCCTGTTAAGCATTGCACATCTCGAATAGTCTTGGGTGCTTCCATATCGATCAAAGCCTGTATTTTGGCCGGATTAGCCTCAATACCTCTTTGTGATACCATAAAGCACAAGAACTTGCCCGACGAGACTCCGAAGGCGCACTTTTCCGGATTCAGCTTCATTTGGTACTTCTGCAGTATTGAAAATACCTCCGCTAAATCCTCAATGTGTTTTGACCTCATAGTGCTTTTCACTAGCATATCATCAACATATGCTTCCACGTTCTTCCCGATCAAGTCTTTAAAAATTTTGTTGACAGCCCTCTGATAAGTGGCCCCTGCATTTTTCAGGCCAAACGGCATGACTTTGTAATAGAAACTCTCACGATCAGTCATGAAGGCAGTAAACTTTTCATCCTCTTTGTTCATGAGGATCTGTTTGTATCCTGAGTATGCATCCATGAAACTCAATGTTTCATATCCTGCTGTGGCATCTATCAACAGATCTATCCTGGGCAACGGATAACAATCCTTTGGGCAAGCCTTGTTGAGATCTGTGTAATCTGTACACATTCTCCACTTTCCATTTGCCTTCTTGACCATCACCACATTGGCCAACCAGACTGGGCATTCTATGGGTTCAATAAAACTAGAGTTCTTCAATTTTTCAACCTCACCCCGAACGGCTTCATGCTTTTCTATGGAGAAATTTCTCCTCTTTTGAATTATATGTTTTACCTTTGGATCTATCCAAAGTTTATGTTCTGCAACCTGCCGATCAATTCCCGGCATATCCTCTGCAGACCATGTGAACACATCAATGTTTTGTTGAAGAAAAGAATTCAGGTCCTTGAATTCTTCCAACTGCTCAAAGCCGATATAAATAATTATTTTTTCATTATCGGGATGCAGCTGGATTTGTTCCAACTTCTCGACTGGCTCAGGCCTTTGCATCTCTGCCTCGTCCCGAACGTCTCGTACTTCTATTGGTAACGCCTTTACTTTCCTCGGGCCCTCCTTATCATTCAAATATGCTACATAGCATTGTCGAGAGATTCTTTGGTTAGAAGAAACCTGACCAATTCCCATTTCCGTCAGGAATTTTATCTTCAGGTGCTTTGTTGAAACTATAGCACCTAACTTCGATAAGGATGGCCTTCCAGAATGACGTTGTAAGCCCAAAGTTCTTGAACCACCAAGAAATTTACCCAAACAATAGCCTCTTTGGGGAAGGTTCCAATCGACAAATCTAGCTGTACTGATCCTTCTACTATTGCGGATGATCCCGCAAAGCCATATAAGTGTGTGGATGACAGCTCCATCAAGTCTTCATCCACTTTAAGCTTTTGATAAGCTGCATAAGATAAAAGGTCTGCAGCAGACCCGGTGTCAACTAACACCCTATGCACTTCTCGGCGTGCGATCTCTACCTTGATGACTATGGCATCATCATGAAGTAAACAGACTCCTCTTTCATCTTCCTCAACGAAGGTGATCGAGCCCTCACCATTCGATCTTTTCCACTTCTGTGTTTCTCCGGTTCCAACAAACATGGATTTGGCTTTCAGCTTCCGGAGTGACTCAGGTTCGGGACCTCCAAATATTGTTAGTATGGGTGACCGAGTGGCATCAATCACTTCCTTACCTTTCTTAGATTTAGGAGCCTCTGTCGGTTGTTCTGGACTAATAGAACGTTCCCTTTTGTTACCTGTGCCTTGTTGTTCCGTTCGTCTTCCTCTGACGAAATTGGACAAATGTCCCTGAGATATCAATCTTTTAATATCCGCCTTTAAATGTTTGCAATCATTGGTATAATGACCGTAATCCTTATGGAAACGGCAATACCTTTCCCTATCTTGCTCCCCAGGTTTCATGGGAAGCTTTGGTGGCCATTTCAAGATATTCTGTCTCTTGATAATGTTTAAGACATCAGCTCGAGGAGTATTTAATGGAGTATACTCACTTTTACCAGGAGATCTTTGCCGCCATGCCTAGTGAGGCTTTCCAACTCGATCACGAACATTCTGCTTCGGCCTCTGCTTGTTCTCAGGGGCCTTCTGTTCTTTTGTAGAGGCTTTATTATCCCCCTAGCATGCATCCAAGATCTCCGTCACCTCTACTTGCTTCTGACACCTTTGCACCAGTTCAGCATAAGTGGTAGGCATGTCTTGGAGTAGTAACTCCAAGAGCCGTCGGTTAGTGAGTCCAGTGAACAAAGCAGTTTTAGCTACCTGTTCATCTAGATTCTCTATCTCCATTGTGACCCTGTTAAATCTTTTCAGATATTCCCGAATCGATTCACTTTTCCCTTGTCTGATAGTGAACAAGGTCTCTTCGGTCTTTTTAATCTGGATTCCACTCTGGAATCGTCCTATGAATTTTTGCACCAATTCTTCAAAATCCACGATCCTTCCCGACGGGAGATTCGAAAACCATTTCTATCCTTGCTTAATCAAGGATGAACCGAAAATCCTGCAAAGGATTTCATCGGAATTACCCGCAATAGCCATATTTTATTGATATTAACTGATATGAGTGGTGGGATCTCCCGAACCATCGAAAGTGGAAAAGGTTGGCAAGCGAAAATTGTGAGGAAATTTATATCCGGTTATGGCCTCGGCAAATGGAGTCTTTCAAATAATCAAATAAATATCATTAGCTATTCTCCCTCTCGCCAATTGTCCGAGTTTTTGATTAATATTGACCAATTCTTGACCAATATGTGTTGATCGATCTCCGACGACACGATCATTCTCACGAACCGCGCGCCTTATAGTTGGTGAGTGAGTTCCCCCCCCCCCCCCTTGGGGGGGGGGGGGGGCTTTTCCATACTCCCCCCCCCAACCCCCGTATTGGAATCGTGGTGGCTTCCTTTTTTAAAAAAAAAAAAAAAACCCCCCCCCCCCTTGCTGGTGGAGCGCGCCCCAACCCAAAGAAATATGCCACTTATAATTCAACTTCTTCGTAGTAATGCGAGAGTGGAATGATTCAATTTTTGTTAACTAATTAACTAAACTAAACGATCCTAATCTATACGTCTAATGCAATCGAATTGAAACGAAAAATAAATTAAACACAATCAATGCATAAATAAAAGACAGGGGAAAAAAAGTAAAACCAGTTAGTATGTTAAAGCAGTCAGTAAAATTTAGTTCATAGCTAAAATGCAGATGCAACACCACCCGTCACCAAAAGCAGAGGCACGATTGTAGGCTTGCTCCGGTTATGTGGTCCGAGATTATGAATGAATAGGCAGAAAGTAAATAACAGAAAATAAATAACAAAGCAATAAACAAAGCAATAAAAGGAAAAGGAAACCTTAACCAAAGAGAGGCACGACTGTAGGCATCTCTGATCAAGGATCCAGGGGAAGGGAGAACAATAAATAATGCTGAAAGTAAATCCTAAATTAAGAATATGGAGGGGTAGATAGAAGCGGGAATGGAGGGAGGAGAGGAGATTAATAAAGAAGGTTACTTACTTGCGAATTGAACAAATGATTCGAATCTCAACCAACCCTAACAACCAGATCTAGATCTAGAATGATCTAAATCTGCAATTGCTAGACCCAGAGAAAAACAAATCTAAAAAAATTGAAACTTGAACTTGAAGCTTGAACTTGAATTGCATTACATAAAAAGATTAAACCTAAACATTGAATCTAGAAATTTAAATCTCACTAATGCAAGCAAAGAAAACTAGAGAAAGCTTAAATAAACTGAAGAGAAAAGAAAGAATGCTACTACTAAGCTCTAGACCATCTTCTCCTTTGATGGAATATGATCTCCTTTTATAGAGTTTACATGAGATATGAAGCACGGCTGAATTTAAATAAAACTCAGGGTTTCTATCTGACTCATCCAATTAGGGTTTTGACGTAGTAATCGCGCCAACTTAGAGAGATCAGATGCATAATTCCACGGTTGGATTTGAGGTTTAAGTAGTCGTGAAGCTCTCCTCCAAAAATCAGCACGATCGGACATCGGATGACCGTTTGATGAAGGGTTTGATCGAAACTGGACAGAGACATTCAAAAACGGGATTTTTCCTCTTTTTCTTTCTGAATATAATTCTTTTTCCTATTTCTCTTTCTTTTATTAAATCCAAGATAGGAAATAAGATATTGAGGTATGCAAGGACTCTTTTCCATTTGGACTCTCTCAATAATATCTCTGTAGATTTGATTTAAAATCTCAGCCGTAGATCAGATTTGCCTTCTTTATCTCTTCAATATTTCGGAGTTGGCCCATAATCACACATCTCTAGCCCATCATGCTCCAGATCAGGCCCATTTTCGCATTTGAGAATTTGAATGAACTTCTTGACGTGTAAAATAGCATGATTCAAGCCCAAAACTCCAAATATTTGCTTAAATCTTGAAAAGTCCTAAAATCTGCAAAAACAACATAAAACCCAAGGTAACTCCACTCTAAGTGTATAAAATGCATGCTTTATGCCCTAAGATTTCACACATAAATGTGCTCATCAGATTCCCCCACACTTAGACTAAGCTTGTCCTCAAGCAAAAATTAAAGAAAATTCAAATGCAAGTAAGAAACTAGTGCAACAAAATAAATCCTAACTCACTTTCGTAGGAATCACGGTTACACTTAGCATGTGCAACAGGCCTTTAAACCACTAGGTTACCCCTAGAGGACGAGTTTTGTCTCGTGGATGTTTGCAGTGAATGTACATCCAAAATTCCAATTTTAGCTCAAAATAAAACATTGCAAATTCCAACTCAAACAATTGGTAAGTACTCATACAAGATCAATAGCTATGACAATTTTTCTCACCATTGATTTAAGATCCCCCATACTTGAACTTTATTACCCCATATTGATTCTTGAGACTTAGCATATATCTCAATCAAAGACTCACCTTATATCTTTCAAGTACACCTCTCCTTTAAGCAAAACCACTCATAAAGTAAGGGGGCCAAGTACTAAGGTTTTGAAGTATTTTTGACCAAACAATTTTACCAAGGCATTGATGACACTTGTATTTATCTCTCTCTTTTCTTTTGAGTAGTGAACTCTACATTACTCCACTACGGTTGGCTTGAATGACATGGTGGAGCAAACACCATAAACCCAAGTTACTTTGTAGCTTTGCTTTGCATATGCCCACATAGACAGTGATTGGAGAGTTCTTTTCAATAATCTCCTTCCTAAGAGTTTCGATCAAGTCACCTCGATTCCTGAGTCGAAGTGCCCTGTCTAGTTCCAAGGAATTCAACTTTTACTTTCTACCTTTTTTTTTTTTTTTTTTTTTTTTTTTGTCATGCCATACACAAAATTGATCTCAACTTCTAGCCAAAGAAACAAGGACCCACAAAACTCATAGATGGTCCAACGCCTTAAGTTAAGGGCCTTTTATTTTTCTAAGGAAACTCTCATCTCAACATATATAAAAGTTACCTTCCTCTCAACAGGGTTTTTATGTGTTCATGATGGGTACCAAAATCACTCTCATTTCACACATCATAGCAATTGAAAGAATATGTATACTAACCAAAAGTCAAAGTTAAACTCTACAAAGAAGCTACCCCCCCCCCCCCCCCCACACACACACACTTGAGTAATGCAATGTCCTCAATGCATGATGAAAAGAAGAATAAGGGCAAGGAAAAAGAGGGCATACCTTGGATTTTCTCAATCACCAGTGTAAAAAGGCTCATAGAGATCAATGATCTCTACACTATCAACACTTGGCATTTCAAGGAAAGGCTTTAAACGTTGACCATTCACTTTGAAAATTTGCTTAGAATGAGGATCAACTATTTCCACAGCACCATGGTTAAAAACACGGTGAATAATAAATGGACCTTCCCATCTAGTTCACAATTTTCCTGGGAACAAATGTAGCCGAGTATTGTACAACAAAACCTTATCACCAATAGAAAATGATTTCCTAACAATATGCTTATCATGAAAGGTTTTAGTTTTAGCCTTGTAAATCTTTGAGTTTTCATAGGCTTCATTTCTAAGTTCCTCCAACTCAGATAGTTGGATACGACGATGGATACCCGCATCGTCAAGATCAAAATTCAACTTCTTGATTGCCCAGAAAGCCCGATGTCTAATTCAACTGGGAGGCGACAAGCTTTACCATACACTAAACGGTATGGGGATTGACCCAAATCCATCTTATATGCAGTTCTGTGGGCCCATAAAGCATCAATCAAACGATTTGACCAATCCTTACTAGTGGGGTTAACTGTCTTTTCTAAAATTTGCTTAATCTGTCTATTGGAAACCTCTACCTGACCACTCGTTTGCGGATGGTATGCAGTAGCAAGCTTATGGGTGATTCCATACTTTTTCATCAAGGCCTCAAAAGGCCGATTAGAAAAATGCTTGCCCCTGTCACTAATCAAAGCACGAGGAGTGCCAAAACGAGAGAAAATATTTTCCTTTAAAAACTTGACTACCACTTTGTGATCATTTGATTTACAAGCTATGGCCTCTATCCATTTGCTCATGTAATCGACAGCCAATAGAATATATAGATTCCCGTAAGAATTAGGGAATGGTCCCATAAAATCAATACCCCATACATAAAAAATTTCAACAATTAAAATTGGATTCAGGGGCATCATGTTCCTTTTGGTCACTCGACCAAGAGATTGACAAGCTTTGCAAGCTCTGCAAAAAGAAAATGAATCCTTAAATATTGTAGGCCAATAGAACCCACATTGAAGCACTTTTTCTGCAGTTTTCCTAGGCCCAAAATGACCCCCACAGGCATGATCATGGCAGAATGAGAGAACAGACATTTGTTCATGCTCAGGTATGCAACGCCTAATGATTTGATCTGAACCTATTTTAAACAAGTATGGATCATCCCAGAAAAAATATTTCACTTGTTAATGGAACCGATATTTATCTTGGGTGGACCAATGGGATGGGGTTTCATTGGTCACAAGATAATTGACAATATCTGCATACCAAGGTACCATGTTTACGGATAACAATTGCTCATTTGGAAATGTTTCTAGAATTGGACTTTCTTCCTTTCTAGAATTAGAAAGGCGGGATAGATGATCTGCAACTAAATTTTCAGTTCCCTTCTTGTCCCTAAGTTCTAAGTCAAACTCTTGTAGTAGCAAAACCCAACGAATAAGTCGGAATTTTACATCCTTCTTCTGTAGCAAATATTTGATAGCTGAATGATCAGTGTAAACAATTACATGACTACCTATCAAATATGAGCGGAACTTCTCTAATGCAAACACAATAGCCAAAAATTCTTTTTCAGTTGTCGTATAGTTAAGTTGTGCATCATTGAGGGTTCGACTTGCATAAGAAATCACGGTGGGCATCTTATTTAGCCTTTGACCTAGAACTACCCCTAAAGCATAATCAGAAGCATCACACATTAACTCAAAGGGTTCTAACCAATTTGGTGCTTGTATTATAGGAGCGGTGGAGAGCTTCTCTTTCAATAGTTCAAAACATAATAAGCACTCAGAGGTAAAATGAAAGGGGACATCTTTAGCAAGTAATGAAGTTAATGGTCTGGCTATCTTGCTAAAGTCCTTTATAAAGCGGCGGTAAAAACCAGCATGACCTAGAAATGATCTAACATCCTTGACACTCTTAGGTGATGGTAAATTAGAGATAAGATCAACCTTAGCCTTATCAACCATAATTCCTTCCTTAGAAACAATATGACCTAAGACTATTCCATTCTTCACCATGAAGTGACATTTCTCCCAATTAAGAACTAAAATTTTGGCTCTACTACGTTCAAGAACTAAGCGGAGATGGTGAAGGCAATCAAAAAAGGTAGACCCATGAACAGAGAAATCATCCATAAATACTTCCAAATAATCCTCTACCATATCTGAGAATATGCTCATCATGCACCGTTGGAATGTGGCAGGAGCATTGCATAACCCAAAGGGCATGCGTCGATAGGCATATGTTCCATATGGGCATGTGAATGTGGTTTTGTCTTGGTCTTCGGGTGCTATAGGGATTTGATTATAGCCAGAATAACCATCAAGGAAACAGTAATAAGCATGGCCGGCTAAACGTTCTAACATTTGATCAATGAAAGGCAAAGGAAAATGATCCTTATGAGTGGCTGCATTAAGCTTCCGGTAATCAATACAAACACGCCAACCAGTTTGAATACGAGTTGGGATGAGCTCATTGGTAGTTGATGTAACTACTGTGACTCCAGACTTCTTAGGAACAACTTGGACTGGGCTTACCCACTGGGTATCTGATATGGGATAGATAATCCCATTATCCATGCATTTCAACACTTCTTTGTGAATGGCTTCTTTCATCACAGGATTAACCCTTCTTTGGGGCTCCCTAGAGGGTTTGGATCCATCAATCAAATTTATATGATGTTGAACTATGGAGGGACTAATTCCTTTAATGTCGGTCATTTGCCAACCTATGGCTTCTTGATTGTCTTTAAGCAAACTAAGAAGCTCATCCTCTTGGTCTTTGGTAAGATCAGAGGCAATGATTACAGGAAGAGTTTTATTGGGGCCTAGAAAAGCATACCGAAGAGTCGAAGGCAAAGGTTTCAATTCTAGTTGGGGGGCCTCAACCACAGATGGGACAGGAAGATTTCTAGACAGCTTACCAAGTGGTTCATTAAATTGTTGCAAGCTCATCATATCAGAAAAAAAAAATCACTCCCTATATCCTCTAGTTCTTCCAAACAAGTGTAAAAATCATCATCAAAACCTTTTTCAATGGATAAATCAATATCATCAGAATTGCTTTGCAACATACTAATATTCTCAGAAAAGTTTGGTTGTTTCCCCAACCTAAAGACATTGAACTCAATGGATGTATTCCCAAATGATAACTTCAAAAGATCATTTCGACAATTAATAAGAGCATTGCTTGTAGCTAAAAATGGTTTCCCTAATATCACAGGAATTTGGTCCTTAAGATTTGTAACTAGATGTGTGTCTAAGACAATGAAATCAACAGGAAAAACAAATTATCCTACTTGAATTAACACATCTTCAATTATTCCATTGGGTATTTTGACAGATCTATCAGCCAACTGGAGAGTAACCGAGGTTGGTTTGAGTTCCCCAAGACCCAATTGTTTATAAACAGTATATGGCAATAATTAACACTAGTGCCGAAGTCTAGTAAAGCATGTTCTATTTTCTTATCACCAATAACACATGGAATTGTTGGACTTCCTGGATCTCTATACTTAATTGGGACTTGTTCTGAAAGGATTGAACTCACATTTTCTGTTAGAAAGGCCTTCTTTGGGACATTCGTGGTTCTCTTTTGAGTACACAAGTCTTTAAGAACATTAGCATAAGAAGGGACATGAGAAATAACATCTAAAAGTGAAATGTTGACACTCACATTTTTGAAAACTTCTAAAATTTTGTCAACATTTTCATTCCTTTTGGTACTTGCTAATCGGCTAGGAAAAGGGGCCTTAGGTACATAAGATCTCTCATTTGAAGTTTGTTCTTTTCTCAAGGTTTCAGATAATGATTCATTAGACATAGGTACCTCTAAAGCAATTGGTTCCTCCTCAACTTCTAAGGGTTCTTCAGACAAACCCTCATTAGGAGATACTTGAACATTCTCCGCATCACGATGGTTACTAATTTTGCTCTAGTCAGTAATAGGAGATTCACGCGTTAAATACCCTTTTCCACTTCTCAATGCATACACAGAAGTAATTGGCTCTAAAGAAGAAGAAGTTGTTTCAACTTGGTTGACTTGATTTGGTGGCTTTTGTTGAATCTGAGTCCTAGGATTTAACTCAGGCTGGCTAGGCATTTTACCTTTTTCTCGCTCAGACAAAGCACTTGCAAGAGTGGAAATTTGTTTTTCCATATTATGCATAGAAGTCATGAAGGTGCTGGAAAGTACTTCCATATTTTTCTCTAAGGTAGAAAGACAAGAAAACTCTGGATTATTACTTCTATTGAAACCAGGTGGTGATTGATTTTGTGCAATATGAGGCATACGAGACATAATAGGTGGATTGGCAGGCCTAGCTAAATTGGCATTCTGAAAATTAGAGGCTTGAGGGAACTGGACATTTGGATTATGAGAAAATTGGGCACTTTGTTTTTGAGGGGCACCAAACTGATTTTGTGTGGAATAATTGCTTAATCCATTTTGGTTTTGCCCTTGAGACCATGAAAAGTCAGGATGATTCTTCCACCGAGGATTGTACGTGTTACTGTACGGGTTTGGAAACATCGCACTAACATTCTCATGTTGGCCTCCAGAATAGCTAGGACATTCCTCAATTACATGTGTAGGAGACTGACACCATGCACACATAGCAATAGATTTGTCAATAAAATGTGCTTGACTTGGTGGTGCAGCTTTAACTACCAAAGTTTCTAACTTTTTCAAAATGTTATCTATTTGTACTTCCTTATGAACTTGGCTATCAACAAAATATCCCCTACTAGTCCTTTCAGACTCTTGGGCTGACTCCCATTCTCTAGTTCTATCTGCTAGGTCTAAAAGAAAATTCCAAGCTTCGAAATCATCAGTGAATGATGTAAATCCTGTGGGGCACATTGATTCTAAAAGTTGCTTTGTTTGGTAATCGATACCCTCATAAATTATTTGGCATAAATGCCATAATTCTATACCATGGTGAGGGCATTCTTGGAGAAGGCTTTGAAACCTCTCCATTACCTTAGCAAAGGACTCATTGGGTTTCTAACGAAATTGAAGAATATCATTTCTTATTTTGTTCGTTTTAGAGAAAGGAAAGAATTTCTTCAGGAATAGGACAGTAGATTGTTCCCATGTGATAATGCTATCCCTAGGTAAGCTATAAAGCCACTTTTTGGCTTGGTCTTTTAATGCAAAGGTAATAAACCGTAGTCTTATGGCATCATCAGTAAGTTGTTGTACCTTCATAAGGACACAAACCTCCTCAAACTCCCTAAGGAACAAATATGCATCTTGATCAGGTAGCCCATGAAATTGGGGTAACATAGATAGATAATGAGATTTGAGCTCAACATTATTACCCCTCACTTCAGGTAAACGTATACAGGAAGGTTGTGCAGATCGGGTAGGATAAAATCTATCCCTAAGACTCTTAGGTGGAGGTGGTGGAGGTAGACCTTCCATGGTCAAGTTAGACACTCGGACAATTCTATTTGTAGAATCACGAGTCTAGACACACATGCACTAACCACTTAATGCAATTAATGACTCTTATGAAAGAAAATAAATAAAGTAACTAAAGAATAAAATAAAAGAAAATAACAAAAATGAAGGGAAAGTAATGAATTTCCCACCACAAAGATTGAAACAATGATTCCAAAGCCGTAAGGTTGTCGTATAGCTGAGCGCTGTATAGGTTTGATAGCAAGGGAATCCGTATAGTCTTCGGAGCCACCTACAATCGAATCCTGGGGATTCTGCAGTAGAGTGGGGACTACTATACGTTTTTGTTTCTACTCAAGTTAAGAGTAATATCTTTGATATTTTTTTTTAAACACTTCGATTTACCTAAGAATGAAAAAAATAAAATGGACTACTACCTCCCCGGCAACGGCGCCAAAAACTTGTTTGTGAAATTTTAAAAGTAACCGCAAGCGCACGGTATCGTGTAGCTAACGGGTCGATCTTAAGGAGATATGCCACTTATAATTCAACTTCTTAATAGTAATGCGAGAGTGGAATGATTCAATTTTTGTTAACTAATTAACTAAACTAAATGATCCTAATCTATACGCTTAATGCAATCGAATTGAAACGAAAATAAATTAAACACAATCAATGCATAAATAAAAGGCAGGGAAAAAAAAGTAAGACCAGTTAGTATATTAAAGCAGTCAGTAAAATTTAGTTCATAGCTAAAATGCAGATGCAACACCACCCGTCACCAAAAGCAGAGGCACGACTGTAGGCTTGCTCTGGTTATGTGGTCCGAGATTATGAATGAATAGGCAGAAAGTAAATAACAGAAAATAAATAACAAAGCAATAAACAAAGCAATAAAAGGAAAAGGAAACCTTAACCAAAGAGAGGCACGACTGTAGGCATCTCTGATCAAGGATCCAGGGGAAGGGAGAACAATAAATAATGCTGAAAGTAAATCCTAAATTAAGAATATGGAGGGGTAGATAGAAGCGGGAATGGAGGGAGGAGAGGAGATTAATAAAGAAGGTTACTTACTTGCGAATTGAACAAATGATTCGAATCTCAACCAACCCTAACAACCAGATCTAGATCTAGAATGATCTAAATCTGCAATTGCTAGACCCAGAGAAAAACAAATCTAAAAAAATTGAAACTTGAACTTGAAGCTTGAACTTGAATTGCATTACATAAAAAGATTAAACCTAAACATTGAATCTAGAAATTTAAATCTCACTAATGCAAGCAAAGAAAACTAGAGAAAGCTTAAATAAACTGAAGAGAAAAGAAAGAATGCTACTACTAAGCTCTAGACCATCTTCTCCTTTGATGGAATATGATCTCCTTTTATAGAGTTTACATGAGATATGAAGCACGGCTGAATTTAAATAAAACTCAGGGTTTCTATCTGACTCATCCAATTAGGGTTTTGACGTAGTAATCGCGCCAACTTAGAGAGATCAGATGCATAATTCCACGGTTGGATTTGAGGTTTAAGTAGTCGTGAAGCTCTCCTCCAAAAATCAGCACGATCGGACATCGGATGACCGTTTGATGAAGGGTTTGATCGAAACTGGACAGAGACATTCAAAAACGGGATTTTTCCTCTTTTTCTTTCTGAATATAATTCTTTTTCCTATTTCTCTTTCTTTTATTAAATCCAAGATAGGAAATAAGATATTGAGGTATGCAAGGACTCTTTTCCATTTGGACTCTCTCAATAATATCTCTGTAGATTTGATTTAAAATCTCAGCCGTAGATCAGATTTGCCTTCTTTATCTCTTCAATATTTCGGAGTTGGCCCATAATCACACATCTCTAGCCCATCATGCTCCAGATCAGGCCCATTTTCGCATTTGAGAATTTGAATGAACTTCTTGACGTGTAAAATAGCATGATTCAAGCCCAAAACTCCAAATATTTGCTTAAATCTTGAAAAGTCCTAAATAACACGAGAGCGTCTGACTCACCTCCAATAACTAGAGTTTCAGTTGATCCAGTTGATACTGGAGCGGATCTGGAGGATTATTACCTCCCTATCCACCATCTTCCTGTACTTCAAGAGGTCGACTTCCCTCAAGGATATTTGGATTATTTGCTCCGGGAATTTGAATGCCAGCATCTCGCTGGGCCACCGCAGCCGCTGCTGCTGTTGTCGATGATCTGGTAACCATGGCTTTTTGAAGCGTTTCCCACAGACAGCGCCAAATGATGCGTCCAAAATCTGCTCAACCCTTAGATCTCCTGCGTATGATCTGCAAAAAAGAACGTAAGATGTGGCCCGACCGCTGGGATTGGGAGTCCACCTCCGAAGGCTAAGTCAGTTGATGAACTTAATCATAAACGTCTCTGCTTGATCACAGAGCTAAGGAATGAATAACGAGAATACGATTCAGATTGTATATATCATCTTCTACCTTGTGGGTAGGTGATGTCTTATATGGAGTATACCTTCGAATCTCCTTCGTTGGATGTATTTGAGCCTTCTTCAGATAGCCGTCAGATCTTAACGGATAGATCCGTTGAGTGATAGATCCGTATTAGGTTTGGCTAATAGATAACTCTTTTGTTGATACGACTGTTATATGGTAGTTATCCATATAATAGCAATAAGCATCTACCACAAGTGTTGTTACCCGTTTCTTTGACAATTAGTCCATTCCGAACATAGTGGATTAGGGCGTGCTTGTTATTGAGTTAGTTTACTTCCTCAACAAGCTACCTTTTGAACCCGGCCCGCTTGGAAGCGAGTCGATTCCTTTCATCCTGACCAGGGTCGAGGGTGGAACAAGGATGAACCCGGTTCGATTATATTTTCTCCATATCACTAGGTAAGGATCTTTCTCCTTTCTATTATCGAATAGAGATATATAGGATTTACCTACAGATTATAAGTATGTAAAGCATTGATTGTAAGATCTATTTTACCATTCAATAAGTAAACATGCTCAATCATTTTTTATTAGATTTTTCTAAAATAAAAATTGCTTGATGAATCAATAGCTTCTATTTGAATATTGCTTTTCCTACTTATCTCTGTAGATTTTTACATTTTTGAGTCATGATCTTCCACTTGGATTATTGCATACGTTGCCTACTTTTGAAAGATATTTGTTTTCAAATCTTTTGGTATAGACTTTCTTATGAATTATTCTTAGGCTATTGTTCTCATGTATCATTTCTAATGCCATGCTTGAGTTATGTTTCATTCTTTTCTTCCCTAAAGCCTCATGAGGCCATTGCTCATGAAGTCTCAAGAGTTCAAAAAAAGCATTATAATCCAAGAATCAACTACAACACGTGCACTCAAAAGTCCCCTCTTGATTATTCCTATCAGCTTTATGACAAGTATAGTGAATCCTTCAAATAATGCATTACTCAAATGTACTTTTCCCCCAAATTTTGATTCTATGAAATCCATGTATTTCATTGAAAAACCTATTGTGTGCTTCCTCTTCTCCTAGCCAGATGGAGAATCAGTAAAACACCAAAACTCAGCTGATCTTCTCCAACTCGAATTGATCGAAGGTTCTATCTCGGTGTCTCTATGTCCAACTCACACACAACGAAGGGTTCTTTTATATCTTCTGAATCAAAAGTGAGTTTCTCAACCAATATTGTATCAAATTTCAAGGTCTCCATGAACCTATTTTCAGCTTCTTTTGTTTCCTAGTTAACATAGAAGTGGAAAGAAAAACATAAAAATTATTTTATTTGGCTTAATAAGCATACAAGTGAGAAGGAAAAAGAAAAATATAACAAAATATTCCAAGTAAAAATATTTAGACAAAGTATGAAGGAACCGTGTAGAAGTTGCAATATCTAAATCTTTAAATGATTTTTTCAATGGACAAAACATTCTTAGTATACAAGGGTAGATAAAATTAATAATCAATTTATCATATTAGATAATTAAAAAATAAAAATAAAAATAAAAAAAATAAAAATAAAAATAAAAATAAAAAAACTTTGTTTAAGATCTATTATTTTTTGTTAAGTAAAAGATCAAACTTTTATTTGAAGTGTAATATTGAAATACTCATAAATCAAAGAGATTCATTCTTGCAATAACAGTTACTCCACGTACATCCAAACTCACTAGTTTCAAAAGAATTATCAAAGAAAATACAATATACAAAGAATCCATATTGTTCACCCAAAACCTGAAACCTTGGGAGCTCTAAAACACAACTCCTTCATGACATGTTCAAACCACTCCACTAAAGGGGAAGAAGTCTGAATATTAGCGGCTGATTTTGCAAGAAAAGTTAGCACTGGGGTTTGCCTCCTATAACAGTGGGTAATCCTCCAATCAATCTACTCCATGTAAACTCCCAATCCATACCAAAGTTGCAACACAAACCAAGGAATTCTAAATTCTTTCATCACCAACATCACAGACATATAATCAGTCTCAATCCAAAGCATCTCAACACCCAAAGATCGAGTAGTAGCCAACATTTTCATCAAACCCATGAATTATGCCTCTAAGCTTGTCTTCACATCCAAGTACCAATATAAAGAGGACACAATATAACAAAAAGTCGATTTTCAAGACATTTCCTTTCTTACCCTACATGTGTACCCAAAAAAAAAAAAAAAAAAAAAAAAATCAGAAACAGAAATTTTGAAGGTTCTTTTGGATGATAAACGGACAGTAGGAAGCAGCAGATTTCATAGGTGTTTTTCACCTTGATTGAAGAACAACCTTAAAGATCACCTTGAAGCATACTAAATACGTGAATAACTAAGTAGGGGAAACATAAAATCTTCAACGTTCAATCAATATCGACGTTAGAAAATTAGGAGAGTAAGCAACTACTAAGTCCAGAGACAAATCCAACATTCTACTTTACTGAGTGACGGAAACCCATAAATTTAGGATCGTGATTCATGGAACATGGAATATCGAATCCAAAGTTTTAAAAATAGACTTGAAGCTTCTGAGCATCAAGGCAGAGAAATTGCAAAACGGGAGTAACTAGAAAATTTGTTTGGAAACTGATATTTTAAACGAAGCTTAATTGCATCAGATCTTTTCAACATTAAACATATAATATTAGATATCTGCAGGTGAGTTCGAAAGAAAACGAAAACAGATACTAAATCCTGAAACAAAAGACAGGTACAACATTCATATTGGATTTCCCTTACTCCAGAAAAGGGATTCCTGAGGATGGTGAAGCAGCGCCGTACTTACTGCTATTCGGACTGCCATTTGAAATGGGATTTTGATCATAAGGTAAACGAAAAGAAAATTTTACAATGAAATCAATTCTTCCAAGGCAAAGATTTGCTTATGGGAAAAGGGATGGAGGACGAATGGTGCTTCTCGCTGTCATGATACACAAGGGTTTGGTCAGAATCCTAAATCTAATTTTCCTGCAACCAAATCCATAGCAAGCATTAAAGAAATGAGTAACACAGGTTTCATCAAATGTAGTGAGAAAAAACATCACCGTCATCAGAGAGTTACTGTGGAGGAGACACCAGATTTGAGCTTACGACCTTCTCCTGGCTCTTGGTTCTTTGCATGAACACCTGAGACGGGTATTATACAGAGAACTGTTAAGTGTTTCTATTCTTTCTGCAAAGCGTGTCTAACAACATCTGTCACTGATCATTTTTAAATAACAAAAGAACGAGCCGGTTTCCCAAACTTGGAACATACAAACACTGGAAACTTTGAGATTTGTAAGTTGAGGGATCAATGCAATATTGAAGACAAGAAACTTCATGTAAAAAAGTTGAAGCTGCCAGGTAGCATTATAAATATTGCATATATATCTCTTCAACCCGTAACGAAAGTTGGAGATAATATGAAATCAGTAAAACTTACCCTGCAATTTCAAAACATGCCTTCTCAAAATTCGTGTTGCACCAATGAAATTTTTACAAAAAGAATCACTGAGTTGAAACTACAGGGATTAATACAAATATTTTTCTTCATGGGTGAGGAACAGGCAATGAGGAGACAAGAAAATTTCTACATATATGCTACTGAACTCCAAGCTTGGGGCACCCTGTAGGAAGAGGCAAGTCCAAATTCTCAACTATCCGAAATGTTCTTGGGACCATCTTGTCAACATATATCGTCCCATCCAAGTGATCACACTCATGCTGTAATATGCGAGCCTGCCAACCTGATGCATCTACTTTGATGGGCTGACCATGACGATCCAATCCTGCAACCTCAACATTGAGGTATCGTTCGACAACTGCTCGGTATCCATCAACACTGCAAATTATCAATCAGACAAAATCACCTAATATGATTGACATACATGCATACATACATGTTTACTACTTCAATTGTCAAGGTCCAAGGACTTCACAGTAATATAGGTAAGAGCATTTGACGGGTCCTGGATAAGAACAGAACTAACATACAACAGATACAAATTTCAACCAAATGGATATGCTTCCAAAAAAATATGACTAAGATTTTGGCATTACCCAAAGATCCTCCCGAATAACACCAAGTACCATCAGGTAATGTAACCTGAGTCTAGGGTTAGGGGTGTTAGGTAAATTCCCTAGACTTAAGAGTTAGCCCAGGAAAGTCCAGCAAAGGGGAACGGCTGAACCAAAGAGTTTTGGGTAGTTCTAAGGCTCAAAAGATGGGTGGACTTGAGTTTCAGGTCTGAAATTGATTAATCTAGTGTTTTAAAAACTCAGCAGAATATTCTAATGAAGAATATGAGTTGCAGAAAGTTTCCAGATTAGTGTAACTAGGGTTGATTGGGCAATTACTTATAGGAATAGGTTCTAGAGCTTAGGGCGATGCCAAGAGAGAGTGAAGAAAGGTAAACAGGGGAGGGGATATGCTGTGACACAGGGAAGAAGGAGATGGGGAAGGCTAAGGTGGCTAGAGCTTGGGCAGTAACTGCAGGGAAGGGCTGGGAGGATGTTTGCGATGGTTGAGGGAGATGGGAAGGGGTCAGGGGACTTCTGTACTTGTAACTGAGAGAGTTTGTTGGGACTTGTAGTTGAAAGCTTGGAGAAGAAGATGTAGGTCTTGAATTGAAGAAACAAGAGCACAATATTCAGCCGCAGGTCACCCAAAGGCTCCCACGACTTCTCACAAGTCAATTTCTCAAATCAATTTTATTCTTTAATCAACACTGACTACTACATCAAACGACTAGGCTACTTATAGCCTTAGAACCCAAATTGACTTCAACAAGGACTCCCTAACTAATAGGGATCCGAAACTTGACCCTTAAGTCAACAAATACTTACTAAAATAGGACTACAACTACTAACTTCAACATAAAACCAACTTAAAACCACAAAATAAAGACACTTAAGCTAAGGAACCCTATCCTAACCAATTAACAACCCAACAACTAACAAGAAAACAACTGAATTACTTACCAAACTAGGACTTTAAATAAAATAAAATAAAGTAAACAGAATTAAACTCCAGAATTTTTGCTGGACTTGACCCAACTAAATAAGACTTGAACCAGGGGTGGAAGATGACCAATTTGCCCCTGGTCTGGTTCCAACTTACACATGGGCTTGGGACGTCTTTAGACTATTTTGAGACTGTCTGGGGGCTCGTTACATCATCAGGATTTATTCATCATTGTTTTTTCATATTCGTCATATTTTGAGGAAACCAATAATTGTTCAACAAACGCATGTTACACAACCATAATTGCATTGTTTTGCCTTAATCCATGGGCTTGTCTAATTGTCATCACCATAGATGAACCTGATCATGGTAATGGAACTTTATTTACCTTTCATAAATTGACAGTAATATTTCAAGGCGGGGGTAAAAGTGGTCCAATAAAATATACACAGTCTTCTTCATTGTCACTTACCTATAACAAAAAATAACCTTTCCAGTCACAGGCGTCCAGTCTATCTATCACTAAAATGACTCTTCTAAATGTCTAGTAAAAAGCATTCCAGGTTGCAAACCTTTAAGTTTGGATAATATATCTATACAGTTTTCCCCACTATGTACTAAAAGGATCCATGCAACCAACCCCATTTAGTTGGGACAAGGCTATGTTGTTGTAAACTATAAGAAACACTATTTCATGCAGGATCTAGGCTCCGTAGCAATGCAACAGAAGGAATAGTTTGTTTCTCTAGGAATTCTCGTCTTGCTATGAATCTCAAACCTAGTCCACTAGAGAATTCCATTTTATTAGAGTTGTGTTTTCAATTTCTTTTCTTATTTTAATTATTTTCTGTCCTAGTTCAGGCAGAGGATCAGGTCCAGTCCTATTATTCGTTTCCTATCTTCCCTTTCCTCTTCTCCATCAATCAAATAGATCAATTTATTTTCTGCATCTCAAGATAGAGGGATAATTTAGGGCCGTGGTACATGAACAGAGATTTCAAACTCGGATTCATGAATCCGAGAATATACCCGTTGGTTGTAAAAACTCTAGATCATGAAATCGATTCACGTTTAGTGTAAAAGGTGAACCGAGATTATGGGTAAGGGTGAAACCGAGATTTCAAAACCCCTCAAAAGTGGGCGTCCCCCACATGCAGTTGAAGTAGTTTTCAGTTGATTCCGCTCTGCCGCCCTAAAGCAATCTGCTTGGTACCCTAGGGGTGTCAAAACAGGGTGAATATTGGATTGGGTGGGAGTTGTATGGTGGCTCACAAATAGCCAGTTGTGAACCACAAAAGGATGAGGTAGAAACCACAAGAGACTGAAACTGGTCGAAACCTTTGGTCAAAATTCCAGTCTGTTTCAACTGAAACATTGTAACAAAACAAACTTTTTCATTTCGGTTTTGAAAAATGCAGATATTTCAATCGGAATTTGTACCATGCTGGCAAAGTACGAATAAACTGGAAAGTGGTCTCGCATGGATGCCAGTGCGTAAGTCAATCGGAGTCCTCTTAGATTTTTGGGTGGCATCACGCAGGTACACTATGAGCCGGAGTATGTATGAAATGCTACTAAATACAGGCAGGTCCTTTATGACTAGTCTACAACTGCATCATTACCTCGCTCACACATGAGCTCATGAGAACACCACATTCGCCTACGGATGGATGCTTCGAATTTTTTCTCTCACTGGTAATGTGTCCCATGCAAATCTCCATTGGAATGTTTTTAAATGTTCTTGGTGGGTTATGAAGTAATGAAATACTTGATTTTTTGTCAAAAATTAGGGTTTCTAGCAAGATTTTATAGATTGTGCAGTTAGGGATGTCAGAACAGGCTGAACTTGGACGGAATTATGTAACGATGTAGGATATGATCCTTTAAGTTCGGTTGGATTTGGATGGCTAAATTGGAAAACATGGAGTCTCTTATTTTAGGGTTTTAGGATTATTAAAAATAGAATAAAATAAAATAAAATAAAATAAAAAGTGACAAGAGAATATTGGATGTAGGCTTCAAGCTTACCTTGACAGAGGAGCCTCAGTTGATTGTGGAGGAGCTGGAATGCATATTCGAAGGCTGAATCCTGTGCCACAGCAAGATCAAGGTTTCATTCCCTAAATAACCCATTCTAAAAGTTCCTTACCAAGGCTACACTACTGAGCTAGATTAGAAAAACACTCATAACAGCAGCAGCATAAGCTAAAAAACAACTAAATATTTAGTCTGTATACTTCCCAATCAAAGGGGTAATGTATATAGTTTTACAGCTGAAGTCCCCCTTGGACCAGGAGTTGAGTACCAACTCAAACTGTGACATAAGTACCCCTATTGGACTTAGGACTTAAGCTAAAAGGAACTTGGACCCTAGGAATTAAATTAGGAAAATAAATCCTAATAGCTAATTAAAATAAGAAAAAGACATCTACCCTCGACTTAAATTGAACCGGACGTGAACCACTGGTTCAATTGACTTGACCTAAAAACGAATAAAAACCAATTGATGGAGACTCGGTCACATCCACAAAAAGGCTCAAAAGAAAAAGGCCAAGAAATTGTGGCCTAAATAGGCCCTATGCTAAGCTTTTACAGGTTATTCATTGTTTCAACTAGAACCATGGTCTAATCAGTTTAGTTTCAACAAAATTTAGCTCTAGACTAACTCAGGGTTGGAATAGTCTATTAACTAATTCATTCAATAGTTAAAAGGTTTTATTTATATTAGATTGTATTAGGATCCACTCTCACGCAAGAGATAGAGTAGGGTTATGTCTAAAGTCCTATTAAAATGCTATCTAGATTATAGGAGCATGCTTGGATTTAGCTATTTAGGTTTTAAATTCTTTTATGCAGTTAATAGTATGTCTTTTTAATTCTCCAGACATGGAAATTGTTAAGCAGTTTCAATATCTTCCCAGGTCAATTATCTATCAGATTCCACAATTGTAAGGCTATTAAACCACATGCTTTATACCCAACTTGTGGACGATGGAGACAAATTTTTAGATTATCAACTCAGTTGTGTGCCTGAATTGTTCCTAATAGGGAGTAAGGTCCTAGTGGTTAAAGCTTAAAACTGGTTTTGGAGTGGTGTTTGAAGTTGAGACCGGGTATCCTAGGTGGATCAAGTCCTAGGTGAAAGATAGCATAGTGCTCAAAGTCCAAAAATCTATTTAGGTTGTGGAATTAGCTTGTCAAATCAACCCATCCAATAAAATGCAGTAGCCCAACAAGGTTGTGCAGTTATAGGTTATCTCCACCCCCTTCCCCTTGTTTTGATATCTTTTTTCAAAAAGACATTCCATCGAGCTGTACTCGTTGCCCCTGCATCCTGTCATAAAGACAGCCCCAGAACCACCCCCCCCCCATTGATCTTTCATAACATAGAAACCTGCAACTGCAGATTTTTTTTCATGGGCCACCATTGTTCAGAATTGGACCTCATTTTTAGAAAGCACTCCCCTTTAAGGTTATCCCCCCCAACTCAAGTTTCACCCCAGAAATTCCTCCCCAGCCCTTTTGATCTTCGGTTCGTAAATTCCCTCAACTACCCCCTCCTACTTCATAAAAACTTCAAAATCATCTGAAATTCAAATCAATATTCATTAGGGCCTACAAACCAAACTCCTAAAGCCACATGTCAAAGTAGAACACAAGCAGAAAACCCTCATAGCCCTTCAATGAAAGTCTAAAAAGATTGATGAAGAGGGCTCGTAATGATCTTCTCAAAGATCAAAAGGTGTTGAAGTGGTAGGATAGGGGGTGACTGGGCGGTGCCTTCTGAGTGGTCAATGTTGGCTAAGTTCCTTTTCTTTCGAAACCTCAGCTTCCACCCTGTCATTTGTTGAGGGATTAGTCATCAACCTGCCAAGAAGGAAAGAGACACTTGGAGGAGATGCACAGAGATTCATTAGAACTGTAGAGAATCAGAATCCATTACACCAGCTGCAGAAACTGTTGAAAAATCAGCCTTTGGAGTGACTCCTGGTATAGTCGAAGTCCCCGCCACCCTGCAGATCTCAATGACACGACAGCACCTGGAACTACACTGCTGCTGCTGCCCTTCGAGCACACCTCCTTCAGCCAAAGAGAAGGCTGCAGAAGTGGCAACAAAGGAAAAAGAGTGGAAGACCCTCCTCAAGATGTTATCAAGTATCCTTCTTACTATAGCATAAAGAGCAACTATTCAAATGTGAAGGGATCGGTGTAGAACTCAACCTCGAGAAATGTGTTTGCCATTTTGCTCCATTAGCCTCTAGGAAGCAACGATATACAGAAATTGGATTGTTGACTAAAGGAGTTGGGAGTTGGGACATTGTATTTAAAAAACCCCTTTCTCTAATATAATAAACTTTGAAGGCTTAAGAGAAAAGATATTGGGCCTTATCCTATTAAGTTCAGTTTTGGTGGATCCTAGCAGAACCTTAACCTTGTGTACTACAATCAGGCTATATAGGGAATTCCATAACTCATGTACCAACATTAGGTCCATCGAGTTGGCCAATTGCGAAAGGGTTTGGTGCCTCGCATTGCCTTGTTAACTAGGCCAATGGTTTTCGTTGCCCTCTATTGCCTAGCATCGCCTTGGTCAATCCCATATGACCATCGAAATGATTTGGTGCATATAATTGTTTAGTTTAACAATCCCATTGACTCTTGGAATTGACAAAAACCCAACTTCTAATATTATTGATAAGCTAGGGTTTGACCTTTTATCAGCTGTGGATTGATTCTGTTGAATCATGGGAGAATGTCTATATCTCCAAATCCACTTTGATTATTTCCTTGAAACTTTTTTGTGGATCTCCTTTGATACGGTAATATAATACTAGAATTTAGACTAAGGTATTAAATATTCTTTTTGAACCCGAATTTGTAAAAAATCATATTGACGTTTAATAATGAAATTTTAACCTCATATTTTTAGGGTAGGCTTTCAAGTAAACCTATATTCCGTAATAAATCAGGCAAAAATATTAAAAATCATAAGGTATAGTTTTAGAGTTGTCTTTTTACTAGATACAAAATTTAAATGTATCCAAATTTAAGAGCACTCTAATCTCCTTTGATATGGTAATATAATACTAGAATTTAGACTAAGGGATTGAATATTCTTTTTGAACCCGAATTTTGTAAAAATCATATTGACGTTTAATAAAGAAATTTTAACCTCAAATTTTTAGAGTAGGCTTTCAAGTAAACCTATATTCCGCAATAAATCAGGCAAAAATATTAAAAATCATAAGGTATAGGTTTAGAGTGGTCTTTTTACTAGATACAAAATTTATATGTATCTGGACATTGTAGTTTAGGAGACCTGAAACCCAACCCTAGAGTTGATTTTGACTCTGATCTTTTTGGGGATGCTATAATTAGAAGTCTAGTTTAATTGAAATCAAATTTAGACCAATTTGAGTGTAGGATCTATTTATCCATATTTTACGGCTTCAGCATGCAGAATCGGTAGAATCTGTGAACCAAAATTGTGAAGTTGGTTACAAGTATAGAGACTAAATTTTATGCTTTTAGGGTTTGAAATTATAACCTCAGAGTTCTTTTGATTTCTTGGATCTTTTGATTTCTTGGTAGCATCTTATTAGGTTCAGAGAGCAGAGGTTGTGGGATTGTACTGGACGCTTCATTCCACATATAGGTGAGTGGGATTTGTTTTGTTTTTGAATGCTTTAATCTATTTATACGCATCATGCATCATTATTGTTTATCAATCTTGCATTGGGTTTGGGACATGTGAATATGATTGCAATAGTGAACTATATCTATAACTGAAATACATGATTGTGATGGATACTGTGACAACAACAGGTGGGATTATTATGATTCTCTCCTTCACTCATTACAAGAGTACATGTGGTACGGGATGTATATAAGTGTAATGGGTCATAACATCATGTGAGTTCTGCGTGCAATTGACCGAGTGAACATACCCAAGAACAACAACTCTTGCCAACAGGGGTTTGGGTGGTGGATAAATCTTAAGGGACCAGTTCGATGAGATCATGCAGCACTTCAGTATCAGATCTAAGAATGAGTTTAGGTTTAGGTAAAAGGGAGTTTCGAGCTTGAGAGGAGTGATACCAAGGTTCGGCTGCTGCTCTTTTGGAATTCCAGAGCTGAATACATAAGTTAGGGCTTAAATATTGCTGCTGTAGGGTTTCAATTGGGCTTGGGAAGGGGCTGTTTTTAGCTATTTTATAATTTCAGGTCAAGTCTAATAAGCTTAGGTCAGTCCTAGATGCATTAGGATATGTCTGAAGAGTCCTCAACGGTTTGGGATTCTTGGAATTGATTCGGGCTAGGATCAACTGTAGGAGAAGGGGTGGAAATGTTAATCCTAAAAGGGTATAGGGTCTGGTTGAGGGGTTTGAGAGTTATGAGAGTTTCAGTGGAACTAGGTTAGGGTTAGACTAGGGTTTGGGTCAGTTCAATTGGGCTGAAACTGGGAAGGAAGGTCACTAGGGTCAGGGGAATAGTGTTCCTAATATTTGGGACATATCATGGTTTTAGGGTTTGAAAGGGTGGCTAAGGGTAGGGAAAGGGTTGGGATTGTACTTACTTGATTGGGAATGACACTTGAAGACTGCTGGGCTGTTGAAGATTGATTGCTGAAATTGAAGAAGAACGACCGAACTTGAAGAACACTCAAATGTGCCGTGGCCCTCCCAAGAAGACCACGACCTTACTTGCCTCCAAAATTCATAATTTTATTCATCAAATTCAACTTGTCTTACAATGAAGTAGGGTGGGCTATTTATAGCTTTACAAGTGGAGGGAAAAGACTTGCACTCTAACAAGGAAACCTAACTTGACTTAACTAGGAAATCACTTATAGACTAGGATCCCCTTTATAACTTGTCAGAATTTCAGCACCTATGATCAGCCTAGGGATTGAAAGGAAATTTAGAATGAAGAAGAAGAATCGAAGAGGACCAAAGACAAAGAGAAGAAGAGGGGAATGTAAAATCAAGTCTTAGTTTGAGAAAGTAACCTAAACTGAGTTGAAAAAAAAAAAGAAAATTACATTTACCTGTCAACCAGCAATAAGAAAAATTTTAAGTAATCAATATAGAAAACAACTAAAATAGAGAGTATGAAAATTAGCAACACTTTAAAAATAAAAACTAACTACAAAAGGAAACTTTGATTCTCGAAAACTTGTGCACCAAACTTGCTTTCCAAAACAGAAACTTTGTAAAGTAGAAACTTGTGGACTAGGTTGCTGCTTCATAACTTACACAAATCTCAACACTCCACCTTGGAGAATAACAAGAACATATATTAAAGCTCCATCATCTTGAACACAAGTAGCAATAGAAGACGCCGATAAACACTGAGAAACTTCACCCAGGAGATAATCAACATCAAAAAAATTCTTTAATTCTTCATGTCGAACGAACCATTCAATAAATGAGAACAATTGGTGATCCATAAGTACAGTAGCATCAAAGGCACTACCAAATAATGTCAGTAGTAGAGAGGAATCTCCACACTAACAGATAAAAATTGTAGCTCCAATATCCACATAACCTCTTGCATGAAGGCAAAGTAGTAGGCAAAGGTATGAAAAAGCAATATTGGTTACTATGGACCAAGTAGGTAGGTAAAAGGCAGTACATGTTACTATTGACCCAGTAGGTAAGATAGTATGAGTTACTACAAACCAAGTAGGTAGGTAAAGGTAGTATAGGTTACTACAGACCAAGTAGGTAAAAAGAGGTAGTATAAGTTATGTAGACCAAGTAGGTGGATAAAAGTAGTATAGGTTACTACAGACCAAGTAGGTAGGTAAAGGTAATATAACCGTATAGGTTACTATAGACCAACTAGTTAATTAGGTGTTGTTGTAGAATACTATCTTAGGAAGACAAAGATCTTCACCAATAATATTCTTCAACAAGTCCTCAGTAGATATAGAATAAGTCTCCAATCTCCCCCAGCCCCTCGCATGTAGCATTACACGTGGACAAATATGATGATAACCAATTACCAGCATCTCAAAGTCGGTATTGAGGAACTGTGTTACATGATGAAACCAAGTACAAGAACTTCTAGTCATTACAGTAGAAAATTACGAACCACCAGCATCAACCCAAATGGGGCAGTAGCAAAAGTAGTATTCATAACAGTAGTAAACCATGTAGCACAAAGTGAAGCACCAACCTATGTTAAGGTAGGGAACGCATCAGAAGAAAAGCTTATTTCCATTAGTATGTCCCAGACATCCCCAAAATAATAGCAAATTAATTCATGAAGTGGACTCAAGTTGTAAGATCCCAACCTAATTGGGAATCTCACCTGCACAAGGACTCTCAAATAACTTGCAAAATAATAAACTGAAAAATAAAATAAAAAAAGATCTAGGGTCCAAACAACACACTGGACTCAATAGAACCCAGACGTAGGACACCCAAACAATGTTAAAATCACGAAAATACCCCTATAAGGGTTCAGCCAGCCTTTGGTGCACTAATTGGGCCTGGATTTTTGGGCCCAATTGGGGGTGTCAACCTTGTTCACATCATCGGGAGCCTTCTTCTTGATAGTCCTAGCCTCTAACTGCCAATGGCGGCAGCAGAGAGGTCTGCTAAATTAATTTTGAGAGGCACTACAAAAGGAAATCCTAAACAACGCAAGTTAGGGTTTTAAACAAAAACAAAAAGAAAAGTGTTCGGGAGTGAGGGCTCACCCAGAAGACGAAGGATACTAGTATAATCCATGGCAAGCCTGTGCAGCTCCATGTCTCCATGTCTCAAGTACTCTCCCTTATTCTCTAGACAACATCCAATTCGACAGTGGTGGGTGGTTGGCAAAGGTTTAGAGCAACAAATTCTTTTGCCTTCCGATCTCTCCATGCTGTTGAGAATACTGGGTAGGAAGGAGGACCACAAAAAGAAAAAAACTAGAACCTCCACCCTTTATTATTCAAAGGAGCATCTTCGGGGCAATGAAGTTCCCCGACCACTCAATGGATCTTTGGGAACGCTTAAAGAAGCATACATAACCAGGTTGGGAGGACTTGTTTAAAGAACAAACGTCGTAAAAAATAAATAAAGAAAGAAAGAAAAGAAAAGATAACGGGTGGGGCAAAGTGTGATACTGAGATTGTAGCAGAAACCACCTACTCGATCAAGATCCTTTAACTGTTCAGGAGGAGCATTCCCAAGTAAATGTCCCAATGGCAGAGAACGGACTGAAGAAACCTATGCATGGGAAGGCGAGACCGTCGAGTAGGACGTCATTGTACAAGGTGAATTCGCCAAGCGGAGCCTGTCCACTTGTTTATGAGAAGCTAGCAGACAAAGGACGTACTCATCGAGAATCCTACATGCCTAAAATGTTGCTAATCAGACTCTAAATGTAGGTTGGTACCCACTCCAGAGGTAGCCATAGTGGTATTATGGGTGTTTGGTGGTGAGAGGTTCCCGACGGGGGGCCTTGGAAACAATAGCAGGTTCAAGGGTGATAGGCACCTGAGCGGAGGTTTCACTCTTGAATTGGGAAGTAAACTTTTGGTCTAAGTTAGCCAAAGTCAGCACCACCCTTTTAAGAAGTAGTAAGAGTCTAGGAAGGATTAAATGAAGGGCCAGACTATTCATGCATGGGGGTTAAACCCCCATAAGCTATGCTAGCCCCACCTATTTGGTCACTATCCCCTTCACCATATAGTCATCCTCAACCCTAGACCGCTTGTCCTTTGAACGACCCATAGAGCAAATCAAAAGTCAATAATGTAGACAGAAATGAAAAGGAATCCAAGGAAGAGGGGAGATGAAGATAGATGACTTACTGGTGGCAAAGGAGAAGGAAGAACTAAGAAGATTGAGAGTTGGATTCATAGATTGGAGGGACGAACGGAAATTGCACGAACACAAAAGCTGCAAAGGTTCCAAGTGTTGAGAATGACCAAGTAAAAGGAAACGAGAAGGAGATAATCACTTTTATAACTAGAACTAAATTTGAATCAACGATCGAGATGAACAGGCCAGATCGATGCAACGTTTCGCTTAACCGAGCAAACATTATGACATCTGAATCTGTCAGCCCACATCGCAAAACCGTACAAGTGCAACACTGCTCGAGGAACCAATGGTCACATCACATTAATAGTGACTCTTGGATTTTCCAAGTAAGCTCCCACCAACATACTATAAATATCCCTCTTTGTTTCTTCCTAACTAACTCAAGTTAAGGAGCTAAGAAGTATGCTCGGGGTGCTCATGACAGACTCCACCAACTAATCATTGAAAGGTAGATTGGCACACTAGGGGGCTAATGTATGGTCATCTTGACCATCCATACAAACTGACTCGGCCCCAAAACTAAACTAGCCGTATAAAGTCGGCATGAGCCGAGGTTCAACTAAGCAAACTGTCGAGTAAGAAGTTTGGTGGTCGGGAATGTACCCAACTATTGAGATTGGAGTAGTGTATACACATGAGCCATTGAGAAACACAAAGGAGATCAAGTCATCCCAACCAATCACATCACTCAACAAAAAAGGAAGGAATCCATGACTATAGCCAACTATAGATGTGATGCCAGCACAACAACCAGTCTACCACATCCGAAGTTTTCGCCATTGGATAGTAGAGTTTGAATAGGAGACTAACCATCACGATTAGGAGGTCCAGAGAGAAACGCAAGCAATATGACAGGGTAATCCAACAATCAAGAACGAGCAGGTTTAACTCATAAAAACCCTACACTCACCTCACGTAAGGTACATTTAGTCACTCGTTTCTTTCCCCAAGCTCTAAGATCTACTACTTAGAGCTTTTGCGCCCATCTACTAGGGCTAGTGATATGTCCTTATTATTGACTTGATGGTTGGAGGCAGCCCATTGACACACACTGGTCAGCTTGTTCTCACAATTTTTGCTTGCTTCACAGGTTAAAAAATAGATCTTGTCGGTTTACTAAAGACATTCAGTTTTGGACGCAACACCTAGTTTGTTAAGCAGTCCCCTAGAGTTGTCCTACTTCTTAAAAGGAATCCATAGCTATTCTTAGAATACAAATTGGATTTCTATGGAGTAATTTATGAAGGTTCCTTATGTGAGTTAAAGTCCTAGTCAATTAGGGGTTTTAGTTTGATTAGCATTGCAAGTTAGAGTCCTAGTTTAATTTCTTTTAATAGGCTATAAATAAGCCTTCAAACCTTGTAATCAGCAAGTTGATTTATGAATAAAATATTGATTGAGTGTTGGAGGCAAGCTAGAGAGGTTGTGGGTTCCCTGGAGGGGGCTTGTGGCTACTTAGAGTGATTTCTGCAAAATTTTCTAAATTCCAGCATCCTTCTCCAATTCCAGTCCCTCCCCTTCCCTCCATCCCACCCCATTCCCCCTTCTCACCCACCCGCAAGCCTCCCCTACCCTCTAACCCTAGTTTCTGCAATTCCAGCCCCTCCCCTTCTATCGTGGACAACACCCAGCCCTTCCCAACCTCTGCGACAGCCTTAGAAATCCTCCCCCATCCCTGTTTCATAATCCCTTACCCTCCCATAGCCGTAGTCTCCTAATCCAGCCCTTTCCCTTTAGATTTTCTTCTTTTTTCTGACTTACAAGCTTGCAGCAGCATCTGGAAATTCCAGAATTTAAAACCTTTGGTTGCAGCAGCTTGGCAGTACAACTAGAAGACTATCCCCTAGACCTGAACCCTTACCCTTATGAATTCTCAACCTAACCCTAGTCCCTACCTTCAATCCCAACTTCCAGTCCCTTCCCACATCTTACACCCTAAAATTCTGCAACTTAGCTTCATAATAGAAAACCCTAACCCTAGGATTCTTCAAACTTCAAATTCGCAAACCCTAACTGCAAATTACAGATCTAAACATGGTTGTCAAGGCCATGGTAGAAGATCTCGCTCTCAAGCAAGATCTCGCCACCTTGAAAAACCGAGATCTCGGTTGAGATATACAATTTTTTGGCGTCAACTCGGTGGCCCATCTCGGTGAGTTTTAGGGTCTCAATTAGGTTGAAACTTGGTATTTAGCTTATGTAAGGCCTTTTGAATATATTGGTGGCCTTGGATTTGTCAGAAAACAACCCCTAAGTCTACCCAAAGTGTGAAACCGCAATGTTGTATGATTAGGGAATGCAAAGTTATACAACATGTAATATAGAACCTTTAAGGCATATAAATGAAAAGCAAATGTATCAAATGCATCAAGTAACCTAAATGTTATCAAAATTCCATCCATAAGAGTATCACAATCTCAATTGTCAAGAATAGAATAATAAAATTATAAATTATAAAACCATTAGAAGTTCTATATAAGTCATTAAATCATGACTTCATAAGACAAGTAGAGAATGACTGATCTTCCTTCGATGTTGTAGATGTGCTAAGAGTAATTGCAAGTGAAAATCCAGCCGAAATCCACAAAAAAGGCAAAAATTGAGAGTTCCAACGAGATTCAAGGCGAGATATGGCGAGATATAGTGAGATATGGCGAGATCTCGAGCGAGATATCCCAACTCTTTGCTCTCGACCTCCATCTCATTTCGCCTACTCAAAAAAAACGAGATATCTCGAGATCTCCCACCATGGTCAAAGCGTCCACCTAGGCGGTTGAAGAACCGCTTAATTGACGTCCAAACTGCAAAAGAACAACTCCAAGGCCCAAAGTGATATAGGACCTATTTTTCGCACCGAGGCTGCAGCTCCCACACCCCTGCCAGGGTAGCCTCCCCGGACCCCCGCCCGCTCACCCCCATGCCCGTTGGCAACAAAATGTGAAGCATGAGCCCACACTCATCATCAAGAACCAATGAATCAGTAAAGGCCTAGGCGGACGCTTTGACATCTATGGTTTGATGAGATGAACTTATGTTTGTGTTCTTTTTTTTTAATTATTTTATTTATTTATTTATTTATTTATTTTTATTTATTTAAAATGAATGTGACTATTGATTATTTGTTTAGCTTATTATAGAAAGTAGTTGTATTGACAAAATTTGACCTAATAGCTTTGGTCGCCTTATTGCCGGCGCCGCTTTGTCGCCTAATCGCCTAGGCTGAGCCCCAATCCCTTTTGCCGCCTTGTCAACCATGGATCTGAAGTACAGCAAGGTTTAAGGATTGAAAACATAAAACCATAGACCCTTAAGCCTGGCCGAACCTACCCTAACCCTTGCATCACTAGAATTTGTCATAAAACCCTCCACCAAAGGGTATTCCAGCCCTAGAATACTGCTGGTTCTCAGGAAGAGGATCCTGGAGGTAAGCTTAGATCTAGGGCATTATTCCAATCAATCAACCCTAGATCCTAGTTCACATCACCAGAATAAACCCAACTTTGAACACAGCCTTCTCACAAAAACCTCACCTTCAATCCACCATCCCACTTTCAGCCACAACAGAAAACCGTAACCTCAGTTGTTGCTGTTCATGCCCAAAACCCTAGTTTCTTGACCTAATTCTCAAGGAACTGCATAACTTTTTAAGCAGCCACTTAAATTTGCCCAAACTCTGAGAGCATTACCCCCAGATTAACCCTACTCTCGATTCGAGTTTCACCTCATTCTGAGTCGTAAAAGTCACCCCAACCCATCACTCAGATATATTTAGTCTTGGACCTCCTCAAACTTTCCATCTGAGTTCAACCAGCCTAACCAACTTACAATGCTAAGCATAAACCCGATCGAGACCACCCAGCAGACCCTGACTGAATGTATCCCAAACACACCTAGAGACTGTTCCTGGAGTTATTACTGATTGAGATCTTGGCAGTTAGGACCCCATACAGTTAAGTCTACATCGCACAAGCAACTTTTTCCTAGCTAAATAATGATGCAGAATGAATAAACCCAAAAAAGAAATTGTACTTTATGCTATTGTAATGAAGACAACATTATCTTCAAGTTAACTAGTTAAGTTCTGCTTCATACCTCAGACAGCCTTCAAAGAATAATGCAGTTTTGTTGCTCTTCCTTTTAATTTTTGGATTCAGTATCACCTACCTCAGAAGAACTAACAGATAATAAGAATGAACAATTTTAAGAATTATATTCTGTTGAGAAGGAAAGAACAAACATTTACATATTTTTCTGACAAATAGATGAGATTACCAGAAGATCAAATGGGCATCGTTCTTGTTCCCTGGTTTCTTCCTTAGGAGCATAACTAATATATTCTTTAGTGTCTTCCAAAACAATTATCTGCAGAATCAGAAACAGCAAACCTTTTGTCAAGGTGAACTGTATACGTAATTTAGGAATATTGTTATTGGAATAGTGTATATGAAGCTCTAATTGAACTAATATTGCTTTTCATTTACAGCATAGTATTATAGCTTTTAGAAATGTCTTCCAGCATTATCAGTGTTTCATGCGATGAATGAAATGCAGGAAAAGAGGAACTCCTCATCTTGGGAAAGAAAGAAAAATAATAATAATAAAAAAAGCCCACAGTAGACAGGGATTAGACAAAAACAAGAGGGATCCACAAAAGAATCTGATGTAAGGTTAATTTACGAGTAAACTAATCCCTACAAATATGAAAGTCTAAAACAGCAAACCAATCCCAATCTTCAGTCAGACTGGGTTTAAAACCAGAAATCGAAAATATGACTGTTCACCAATATTCCACCAGTAGATGGGCCAAAAATTCTGGCTGAACCTAGGTCTAGCCATGATGGGTTACCCTCCAACTTTGGGCTCATTCAGATGGTTGGATGTGGAACAGAAGCTGGTTAGAGAATTAAAACATAACAAGTGACAGACAAACCAACAAGCATAATGGTGTCAGACTTGTACCAATGGTAGACCTTGGTAGTAGATAAGACTCCTCCAAGTCTTAGCTGTTTCTAGTCACTGGTTGCAGCGATATAGTTCTCTCCAAGTTGTAGCAATAGTAGGCCTTGAAACAGCAAGGCCAGATGGCACAGAACTGGCGAGTAGCTTGATAATCTGAGACCAGACCTAGCTCAAACTTGGGACAAATGAACCTCCAGGAGAGTTGATGTAATCCTTGAAATTTTAGCAGCCAAATGCACCCAGCAGAGAAGACCAGGTTCAACTCAGCAGGAACCGAGAAAAAAGAAACTAAGCCTGTAACATGGATGAATGTCCCCGCAGATCAACAACGAGTTCTCCAATGGTTGAAGAGAAGTCTGGCTCAAACCTCAGTTGCAGGGTAGGGGAGGCAATTTATAAGGTAAAATAAGGTGGGAGGGATTTGAACAGGAGAAAAGGGAAAGGGATATTGGCTCTCTTAACCAGGCGGTGATGTAAACAGGGTTGACCCCCTCGCTGAAACCCTAATGTGGGCCCATCTGGGACTGGCTGAACCCTAAAGAGGGCATTTGGGTCAAAACCAGACCAAAATAATTGCTGGATTTTATTTTCCAGAATTTTTCTTTTTATTTTCATAAAAGTTTTAGTCAGTCAGGGGGTCCAGCTTGAGTTATTCTTGAGTCTTGGGACTTCTTTTAAGATAAAAATATTAACAGTCTTCAATTACAAGAATAGTTCCTTACTATTTAAAGTCTCAGGGGAATCTATTTTCAAGGAGACCATGTTAAATCTTTTATTATTCATTTGGACGGTTGAGATTATCTATGAAGGGAATCTAATCTATAAAGGAAAGCCATTTAGGATTAGAGTCCTTTGGTAAGCTATAGAAATTAAATAGCCTAATCTTTCTTCATAAAACTTAAGTCTGCTTATTTGATAAAATAATATTGAGTTGAGGACTGTGGTTCCTGTTTGAGGGGGCTACAGCAGATTTTCAGTCAAGCTTTCTTTCTTCAAAGATCAGCAACTCTATCTAGCACTCTTTTCAAAAATTCCAGCAAGTATTAACGATTCTCCAATTGAGTGAAGCATCCCCAGCCCCTTCCCCTTCTCCCCTACCACTGCAAGCTTCCCCCATCCTCCCCTGTTCTAAGCAGACATCCCGACCCCCTTCCCCTGCTGCAGCATCATGGCAGCAACACCCCTAGGGCCCCACAATGCCCCAACCCCCTCCCCCTACCCTACGGTAACCCCCCCCCCCCATCTCTAAACCTCTTGGCCCTCTCTCTCTCTATGTCTCTTCTTCATTGCAGCAAAACAAGAAAAAACAGAAGACAGAAAAACAGAAAAGAAAGAAAGAAGGAAGAAAATAAAAGAAAAGGAAGAGCAAAGAAGATACAGAAAAATTCTAGTTTTCTTTCCAAGATCCAACCCATATTGACCCAAATTAATTATCCTTCTTTCCTACCAACCTCAGGAACATTTTAGATATCCAAGTCTATCCCATAGGGATTTGTTAAAACCCCAAGCTTTCCCTGCCAATCTCCCACAAATCGCATAACCATCTTTTAGTTAGTCTTTACCAAATCACGCCCATCATAATTCTTGAAAGACATTCAAATCAGACCATGCCCTTTCATTGAGGCTTCCTATTAGATCCTTCCTCTTTTGCTCGAAACTTTATCAAAGAAACTAGGCAAACACTTAATTTTAGGGAATCTTTACAAGAAACCCAAACCCTAAAATCGGGTCTCACATCAGGCTGTCTCAGCCATAATACAAGATTTCGCAAAATTCTGCCAAAATTCTGCCAAATTTTGGTAGTTTCGGTGGACACTGAAACGGAATGAAGATTGAAATTCGAAATTGCAAAGTTTCACCCAAATTTCAGAAATTTCGCAGAAATCTCGAAAATTTTGGTGAAATTTTGAAAATTCCAAGGGGTCATACCGTATAGGGCTTATGGATATGCTGGAGCATATAGTGGTTCATCTACTAACTCCAATAGCATGACTGCATATGGGTATGGAGATGGAACAAGTGCATCATTTGTGGACTCCATTTTGGATATCCATCAGGACCAACATAGCTAGTTACGCGGCCTCCATGTAGTCTAGTCTTGGACCATGACAAGATCTTCTAGAAGCAATCCTCATCAAAGCAATATGGCTATGACACTGTTCACGTGAACAGCATTTTTGTCTTTTCTTCTCCATGTTGTCATCTTGTTGTGATGTGGGCTTAAGGGAATTCTTAGTATACTTTTAATTGTGTTTTGTTTGTCTGTTCTGAGGGTATGCTTGTGATTATTTTGAAATATCCCAGCACCGTTGCCTAGTCTTTGGTTCTCTTTACTGTTCTTAATCATCATAGGTGCTGATCCTACATCAACTAAGGTAGGGGTCCTTGGATTATTCTCGCTTTGGTATTGGGATGAAATTGATTGGGGGCAAAAGTAATGTGCTTTGTCTCAAAAGAGCACAACTATTAACAAGAATTAATTAAATAATATGCATCAACTTCAATAACGACTAACTATATAACATGCATCAGGCTCAATAGGACTAAATAAATAACACCAATCTTAAGTCTTAAGCAAAAAAGAGTAAACTTAATAAAAATAATAAATAAAAAGAAAGAATAGACTAAGTATGGCTACTAGAGCCCATGGTACTACTTCAGCAGCGGGCCTAGGACTTGGTTTGGCCTTTAATTTCCACTTCTTGTATGTCATGGAACCTACACCATAAACTCTAATCAATTCCGAAAACCCTAAAGCCTGCAATCTTACTGTCCAGCCACTCTAACCATTAGAAGATGTCCCAAACATGAAGGAGATCATCCCTCTACGGTGTGCATACTTGATCCAAGTTGCGCCCATGTCCTCCCATCAAAACCTAGAATCTGACCTTTGCCAATTTTCATCAGGAAGGAAGAATATTCAGATTTCTCCTCCCAACCATCAGCCTTGTCCAAAGTTAGGGTCGAGCATAGCCCACCAGCCCTTTGACTCTAGAACCTAGACCCAATCCCTTATTCCCTTTAGAGAACCTAGTTCCACAATTTTCCTCAAATTTGAAACCCTAACCGTATGTTACCCTTATTTGAATTGTTTCTTTTTTCTGATCAAGTTTTATAGGTTCTTCTTGGTCCTTGCAATTGAAGGCTGGGAATGTGAAGACTTGACATAAACAATCAGCAATCTCCTCTCAGAAATCACAAAGCAAAACTCCATTCGCTAAGTCCATTTTGGGTTGGCTGAAAAATCAGAAAAAACCAACCAGACAGCCACAACTTCTCAACAACGAAACTAAAAAGAGTCACTAATTTAAGACTGTAAACCCGAATTAACAGTCTCATTGTGTTGTTCAAGCTCCAAATAACTCCAGCAGAGAAACCCAGGTTAAATCTTGTAAAGTCCATTATTAGAATGAATGAGTGTGTAGCAATTCAGCCAAGTGAAAGGGCTTGGATTGGGATTGAGTGTAGGTGCAACAACACTAGAAAGAACTCCAAATCTCAATCAATTCCAACCAGGGTTGTTGAGTTATGATTTTCACAATCTGGAGCAACAAGACTAAATCACAGGAACAGCAACAGCCTTCAATTATGGGCAACGGCATTAGCAGCCTCTGGAATCAACTGAGGATGGATCTATTCTTCAGTTTGAGACCTTAACAAATTGTTGCAGACACAATATAACAGCAGCAAAGAAAGATAGGGAGAAGAAGATACAAATATAGAAAAGAAGGGGGTAGGGGGATGGGCTATCTCAACCTTATCTGAGCTGTTGAACATCTCCATAAGCAATGGCAACATGGCCTGCAAATTTGATTTCTCTAAAGTCTAACTTTCTATTGCAATATAAGGGCCTAATTATAGCTTGGCTAGAGCTTTACAATGAACAGAAACTTAATAGACTGAAAGAAAAAAATAACCTAGTAACTAGTGACAAGAAAATCTTATGGAAAATAGAAACTCGCTAAAATTAGAAATTAGCAGGTTTACAATTCAGCCACATGCATAAATAACTAAAAATAAAAACTAAACTAGACTTCTAATTCTTCCTAGAATAAAGTCTTCACGTAATCTGATCTTGGGCCTCACAAATCCTCCATATATATTTCCAACATGCCAAATAAGTGGTTGGAATACTTTTCATGCCTAACGTGAACAGTGTTTTGGCTTCCTTTCTTCATCTTTTGCCCTATTACAGCCGTCCAAGTTCACCAGTCAAAAATTATGAGCAAGGGAACCTTCAAGTAGGACCAGCTGGCTGGTGCGGGCAGGCCTCCAATACTGGTTAGAATTGGTCCTAGCTGGCTGGTTCTAATGTCCCACAATTCTACATCAGTGATAGTATCAAAATACATACAAACATTGATCATCCAGCAACGGATGTCCAAGTCTAATCCTGACCTGTTGAATGAATATAATGCAGATCTTATGACAATAATTCAGTTCAGAGGTAAAAACATCTTAAAACATTTGATGGTTTTCCCAGATGACCTGGCAGGCAGCATATTTAGCACTTTGGTGTAGCCTCAAATAAATGAGGAATAGTTAACCAAAACAGAAAGCCCACTCAAATGGATGGAAAGGTTTGGTCTCAAGGGAAAGGGTTAGGTTTCAAAAGGATTCATTGATACTTAGCCAGTCACATGGGAGATATGGGATAAATTTCTTCAGAAGCAACTACTAAAGGTATCAGGATGGATTGGAACATAGAAGACATAGGCAATTATAGGGATAAGATCCTTCAAATTTGGTAGGGTGTGGATGGTTTAATTCGAAGATATATGGAGTTCCTTGTTTTCAGGGTATGAAGGGGTATGAGATTCACTGACATAAATATTTCTTAAAAGTGATTTGCTAGAATGGGATCAAACTAGGATATAAGCTCGATAGAGTTGAAGATGTACCTAAAGTTTGGGGCAGATCTAGTTGTTAGATCCACAAAGATTTGACCTTAAAATTTGGGTATCTTGATAAGTCCAAAAACTAAACAAAATAAAATAATAGGAGAAGGGAATGGAGTGTAGACTACCAAATACATAGATGGGAGTCTTGTAGAAGCTTGAATTGGATGGGAGATGGAGTTGTAGAAGGCTGTCCTTCAGCCACAGTAAGGAACCAGGCTTTATTCCACCTTAGGCCTTAGTGTTTCTTCAATACCTACCAAATTAAAAATAAATTGTGAAGAAGCATAAGACTCACAAAGGGGACTTCGATCTGAAGACATTATTGATAATCCTAGAGGAGTAGCTTCCAACGAGTGTGATAAGCTATTTGTGAATTGTAACCAAAAGAAAAAATCTGGATAGCTAATGGGAATATAACCCTTGACAACAAATGAAAAGAGCTCTATTTGGACCAGAACTCTTAACGAACTTCTAATTGACTCAGACACTAAAATCCAAAATAAAACATAAGAAATGACTATCCTACCCTTATAGAATTTATAGAATTAACTATTCTCGTACATACCCTAGATGCTTAACTTCTAAGCCCATCATATAAGCTCATGCTAACATAAACCTATGAAACAAAGGCCTAACACCCAAATCTATCAATCCTACGTTGATTTCAAGAAAGGAAAAAAAAACTCAACCTAATTTGCATCACAGTGAGCCATGCAATCAGGAGGATACTTAAAAGACCAAAAAGTGGTACAGCTGGTTGGATCCAGCCTAGTCTTGAAATAAATGACATGCATACTTCGCTTTCTGGAAAATATCAATACACCAAGCACTGGACTTAGATTTATAAGTTCAATTTGGTTAAACAAACTTCTATCTCAAGTTAATTGCCACATGGCCCCACTGTATTTCAGTGATGCCCAATAAAAATTGTGGGGCATCAGCGTCGAAATCACCAGAAAAGCTTTCCCCTTTTTACCCACTTTAAGAATAGATACAATATAGTGTGTATATATATATATATATATACCCATTACACCTTGCGCCCAAGGTGGTAGCAAAGCAGTTACATATTCCTAGATAACTACTCTATCTGGTTGAGTCTAAGTAGGACTTGAATATTGCTTTCTCTTACTTAGTTGAGTCTAAGTGAAACTCTAATTAAGAAATTAGGGTTGAGGGAAAGAATATTATAAAAAAATAAAAAAAGGAAAAGAATATAAAATAGATCACTGAAAATATTCGAATACTCGGGTTCATATCGTCTGCAGTTCCCACCCGCTACACTTCCCTATAATTTCAATGATTGCAACATGTTAATTATCCAACCGTCACAATTAAAATCCAACTAAGAATTGAATCTAATAAATTCCCAAATTTTCTCCCAATTTTGTCTCTCCTGTTTTCTTGAGGCTTAATTTTAGGGACTTATTAGATTCAGTTCCTAATTGGGTTATAATTCTGACCCTTGGATAATTAAGTCGAAATCTAGATTGGAATTACAGGGAGTTGCAGGGGGTGGGGATTGTAGACGATGAAAATCCTTGAATACTCTCCCTTGCCTCTCTCACTTCTCTTTAGAAAGAAATTACTCCTAAACCTCCATTGCATCGACATTTCTGAACTATATGATCTTGAACCCATCTTTACATTAAGTTTTTAACAGTGGTATAATATACTAGAATGTAAGCAATCATAGACCGAAAAAATGAAAATGCACGTAACAGAAGTTATCTAAATGTAATTCAAAGGGACCTTCAGAGGTACTCCAATCTGAGGAGCAGCAAGACCAACCCCAGGTGCCTTCCTCATGACCTTGATCATACTGTCAATCAGTTTCTGGATCTTCTCCGACCCAATTTCATCGACGCTGACATCTGACGCGGGCTCATGAAGAATGGGATCTCCAGCTTTTACTATCTCAGGTAGGTTGGCCTCCTTCCCTCCGAAGCCCCGAAACCATCCTAATGCCGCCCGTAAAGTCGAAGAAGATGAATTGTAGGATCTTCTGGTGATGAAATCACGAGTAATGACTCTAGTCATCTCTGAAGTTCGCAATTTTAAGAACCTTTCGCGATTTCCATGGAAAGACAGAGACGGGTGTATCAGACACTGGTAGCATTTTGAGCTTCTGAAGCACTTATCGGCAATAGAGATGGGAAATAGGCGATAAGAGAAACGGTGGACGCTCTCCATCGTGTCTCCTGGGGGCTCAAACTCGGTTGAAAAATCTCAAATTAAATACCGGCAATAGAGATGGGAAATAGGCAACAAGAGAAACGGTGGACGTCTACCAAAAAAAAAAATTTGAGAAACGGTGGACGCTTTCTCCAGGGGCCTCAAACTCGGTTGAAGCCAGTGTAAAACAAATCGCCGAATTTCGGCCGGTTCGGATACTATCGAATTAAAAAACTGACCGAAATCGATATTCATAAAAATTACCGGAAAATCGAACCGGCGAAAATTCCAACAACTACGTAGAACCTGAGTTCTGTTCCCGCAGCCGCCACCTCCTCAGCCCTTGCAGGCGTTTATCGGAGGTGAATTTGCACTTTGCAAATTGGTAGCGTTGTTGTTTCGTCGCCATCGTCATCACCGTAGCCATCGAGAGATAATATGGTACCGACTGCGACTACTGAGCCTTCTCTAGACGATGGGCAGCGTGCATAGTAGATGCTTTTTTCATGATTCCCAGTCCTTGATTGACTTACTCCCTCTCTTCTCCTTCCACTCAGTCATCGGACTTCAAAACCCATCTATGCAAACTTGAAGTTTTACCATTCACATCACCTACAACAATATTACAAGCAAATATCGGCTGAAATTTCGGTGAAGTTTGTTGTTTCTCAGGTTCTGCCAGAGAGCAAAACAACGAACATCGCCAAAAAGTCGCACTCTAGCTGAAGCTCACACAAGATAGTGATTTTGCGGCTTACAGGCCCAGGGAAAGGGAAGGTATGGATGGAAGTTTGAATGCACGATGATGTGTCTCAGTTCTGATCATGGTTCCAACTAAACCGCACTAATAAGTGAGTGCCCTCCCGAGACCAGAGACGATGAGTCCTACAAGAAATGTCAGACATGGGCCGGCTAGGATGCCAGGCAACCGCCTCCGATGGCTAAGTCAGACAGTGATCAGGTTAAGATCCTGTGGAAAAGCTACATAGGAGTTTACTCATAATAAGTTCGTTGCTTACCGGAGGGGTGAGTCCTTGTTTAAATAATTTGTAGGTTACCTTTTCGAATGTAGGCAGGCTTCCCCGACGGTGGCCGCCTAATCTGCCTTGGCTAGGCTCCCTTGTCAGTTATCTCGTCTAATCATCTTCGTAGTTGACCTTCCATTCAAGGCAATGTTGCCATATTGGTCCAGTGTAAGTGGAGCCTTTAATTTGGTAGGTCGGCTAAGGTCCCAACTGGTGACTTGGCTTAGCCCCAATCGGGTCTAGTTCAGTTAGGTACAAACTTCCCGTATCACTAGCCCCCTATCCCGTGGGATAAATGCATTGTGCGGGGTAGCCTTCCGGGACATGTTTGAGGAGTGTTCATTAATTGCTCCCACCTTGAGGAGTTAACCGTTACGATTGGGTTTCCCCAAACACTACGCCCAATCTAGTGTTGCCACGTCAAATGTCAAAGTAAATTATCATAATGATGGCCTCGGGAAGTCCAAAGGTCTCTTATTACGAACCGTTGATTTCATTGCTTGGTAACCGTTGGATCGAGATCATTTTTTCTTCTTATGGTAGTATAAATACCCCCTTTCCATCTTTGTTTCATTCCATCGCTTTCATCGCTCACGACCAAGATCTAATCTTGACAAGCTTTTGAGTTCCATCCAACTTTCCTTCACTAGTAAGTTTATTTTCCCGATCATGATGCCGAAGGGTGTGTTTAGATATGAACCTAGTGTTCTCGTCCCCAAAGAGCGCGAGAGGAAACGTCGTGCCCATGAGGGTTATGTTAGTGGGGGTGACAACGATCAGATGAGAGCTGTTAATGTTACATCCACCCAGCCGGTACCCTATCTGGCATACCCGGGATGTGATCCACAGCCCCAAAGATCCATAGTTCAGGGACCACACCACCCACATCGACGATAATACAATCATGAACAATCAATATCAAGCTAAACAATTGATAATAATAGAATTCGGAAATGAGATACCAAAGATAATCAGAGTGCGGAAAAATATCTTATCAGATAAAATTAAGAAGGCAGTGGGCGGAATCCACTCCTTCAATCAAGCGGAAAGTGAGGTCAAATCTAATTAATTGCAAATCCCAAGTTATAAAGATAATTCAAAAGTTATTACACTTCTTCCAAGTTTGACAAACATAAAAGAAAGGGAATGGACATCTATGCATAAGTCTCCTCTACAATAAATAAGTTCTCTTCAACAGTGAAGACCATAGAGATCCAACAAGGCTGCTCCCAAACTATCCAAGGGCTAACCCTGATACGCCGAAGGATCTTCTTCGGTACCGTCACCGAAGGCTTCATGGTAGCTAGCCTCCGGATAGTAGTATGGGGTATCCGGGTCCGCCTCGGGGAACATACCATCAGAATAATCACCTGTAGAGTAGTCTAACAAAACATTGAAACAGAAAAAGGAATGAGTTCAAAAGAACTCAGCAAGGTAGTTATTCCACAACACATAATCCACATGATAATCATAAAATGATGTAGATGATATGAGACATATGATGTAATATGATTCTAACCCTAAGTATGCTGGTCATCTATGGTAGACATGCTTTAAGCCGTAGCACCATACTTCTTTAGGTAGTCTCAGTCACTCATCACCTGGGGAAATTGGGTCCTGCATCCCTCTCGGACAAATCCATGGTTGGGGTTTTGGTCACCGCTCTCTCACATCACCATTTGGTGTAAGTATTGGCGCATGTCAAGGTATAGCCTAGCCCAATGCAAGTCATCTACTTAATCATATCATGTCAGTTCCAGATACGTCCATTCCTCCCCTCTTGGGATCCTTTCCGGTATCCTTCACACTAGAGTCACGGATATTACTCACCGGACTCATCAACCCTATTGGTCATCCACAAATAGTAGACGGGAAGCTCTCACGTCCCCTCACGGATCATTGCACTGGTCTTGAGTGCCCGTGAGCCCAAGTCTAGCCATTTGCAACCCTACCAATAAATGGCCCCTTCTGGGTATCCGCAATGCAATTTATGTCCTCTCACGGAGTGGTTACCGGTCTTGAGCGCCCACAAATCCACACTACTACCATGGGTCGTTCGGTCTCAATGCCCTTCCGAATCGGGTCTGATATGATAGGGACATCCTAGCCAAACACCACTAGACAAGTCCTATATATGTCATCCAATAACCCGGGAAAGCGTTGATGGACATCTTCGGAGAACATCCCATACTATTCCCTCCGATGTCCAAGGACAGAAGCACCAGTAGGGTACTCCTCAATCCCAAGTTATACTTAAGCAATCACATGCCCAAGTTCATCATATCAATTCACAAGATACAACATCATAGTAAACATTCTATTCATAACATTGACATAATTCATCATATATTGAAATTGATAAACATAATAAGGCATTGTAATAAAACAAATGTGAACACAATGCCACTGTTATAAGACATATGTAGCAAGTCTAAAATGGTAAGAACATGAGATAGAGACTATGTTCACTATGTTAGGAATATCAAGTCAAAATCACACATCCTAAGTGATTGTAGCGATAACTATCCTTACCTTGAGTTGGAGAAGAAGATGGTCCAAGATCACAAGCAAGTGGCCCAATTAGTCTTAAAACCCTAAACAAACATATATGAAGGATCAGAGAAGAAATTAGAATAATCGGAGATCGAACGAATCAAAACTAGGCAAAAGTTGCTGACAACAACTCTGTTGGTCGATACATTGGATTGGGTTGATGGTATCGACCAACAAGTATCGACCCAAAGAGTCTCGGACAAGCAAGTGGGTTTTTGGGTTTTAGCCCAAATTTGGTCTTCCGGGTCTTGGATCGATACGAAACTTGGGGAATAGTCTAAACACACTGTAGAGGCCTTAATTATCAAAGAATCAACATCATCCAATGGTCAAATTAGAAACCCCCAAATTGGCATATCAAGTTCAAGAGTTGGAAATCATGGCATTGGTTATTACTTAATACAAATTCAGGGAAAAACATAGTGGATTAGGTAGGGAATAACTTAGGAGCAATATTGAAATCATATGCAAGGTATAGATTAGGTTAATCATGGGCTTCATCTCAGTTTTGGTAAATAAAGTAAGTTGGTAAGCAATAAATCATGGAAATGCATAGTTAATGCTCAAGAGTTAAGTAAATCATAGTAAGATTGGGGAAAACATCAATGTATGAAGTAAAGAAGACTCATAGCAAGGTGTTTGCAAGGTTGCAGTACCTTGGCCATGGTCCAAATAGTAAAAATGGGAATAAAGATGAGTGAGAAAGAGACTAGGAGAGAGACTCATACCTTGAGAGTAGAGTAAGAGAGTAGAAGTGAGTGGTTGGCAATGATTAGTGGGGAAGATGCTTCACCATTACCAAGGAGGAGTTATTGGGAGTCTCATCCATGTTCTCAGGTGCCTCAATGATTAGAATAGGGTTCAAAACACGAGGATGGAATAAATATAATAGGGATATTCCACAGAATCTTTAATTCGGATTCAGTAACACTGTTGGTCGATACATTGGGTCGATGGTATCGACCAAGACATGTTTCTGCAGAATTTTTCAGAATAGTTCAACAACTTTAGGTGTGGACTTGGAGGGCTATACAAGGTCAAATTGCATGGGGTTTTCTCCTATAGTTCACTCAAGAAGTCTAGTTTCGGGGAATACCTTCGGATTGTGCATAGGAGTCCGTTTGATAACTCAATTGTCTCACTCTTCATCAGTGCGCAGATTCTAACTTAACACTGATAATGTGCTCAAGGAAGGAGCAACATCATCAATGTCCATAGAATGGAGTTCCAACACCACGTCATCAACTAGTAGGGTCCACAAGTCTCTTCTACCACCACTTCGGGTCTTCGGACCTACAAACACAACAATTTTCGGGTCGGGTCAAGGTTAGGTAAAAGCTGGATTTTACAGTTAACCTCACGGGGGATCGTGTAAAGGATTTGCATGAGCAATCCTCAGAAGATGAGTCCAGCCATTCCTCGGGTGATAGTCCTCTCGATAATGACCCAAGGGCTTATAATGATATAGTTGAGATGGCCCGTACGATGGCTTTTGTCACGACTGAGGAAGTCCCTGTTGAGGAGGTTCCGGGCTAGGTTTCTCGAGATGCCTCTAGATTTGAGGCTGAGTCTGAGTCTGCCACTCTTTCTACTTAAAGTATTCTTCGACCGGAGTCAATGGCTACTTCTTCTCATGATCCTCCCGCGTCTACTTCTCCGGGTTGTCCCTTCTCGATCAAGGGCTTCTCTTCGTCTGCCTTTTCAATGTCCGAGCAGGGTTCCGGGGGCTATTCCCCATAAGCCGGATAGAAAGAAATTAGATGCCTGGGCTTTGGAGCTAGCTTAGGCTCAGCCCCGGACCCCTTGGCATGTTGATTATGTCTTGAATACGTCAAGACCAAAATTTTTATCCATGTTCTCTTTCTTCCACTAATCTGGACAGATTTATTTCTTGTTTTTCTATTCCTGATGGTTATGAAGTCATCCTCCCTGGTAACAACGATCGGGTAAATAGTCCCCCGAGTGGTTTCTATCCCCTGTATTATGATGCTTTCATCGGGGGTGTCACGCCCTCCCAGCCGGTACCCTATCTGGCATACCCGAGAGTGTGATCCACAGCCCGAAGATCAGGTATCGAGTGATCAACCTCCCACAAAAAAAAAAACAAAAACAAAAAAAAACAAAACAGGGGGGGGGAAAAAAAAAAAAAAAACAAAAAAAAAAAAAAAAAAAAAAAAAAAAAAAAAAAAAAAAAAAAAAAAAAAAGTATCAAACGGATAAGTAAAGTGAGGCAAAAATCCCACTTTACAACCAGCGGAAAAGTAGCTCTAAAGAATAAACTAGACAAAACCTAATCCCAGTAGCAAGTACATTGGGTAACTAAATTGTTCTCCACTTTATAGACAACATCCTTGTAAGTGTAAATCTCATAAATGGCACAAGGACGCTTCCACTCAATGGTCGGACTAAGCATCGTACGGAGCATAACCACTCGCGGGATCTTCGGAGTAATTGTGGTAACCGCAATCACCTTCCTGGAGATATGCCTCTTCGCCTTGCGCTTCTTCATAGGGACCGTCATAGTACTCGGTACCTGCGGGATAGTCTAACAACATTGTACAATAAAGGAATGAGTTTCAAAGAAACTCGGTAAAGGCGATTAAAAATCCATAATAACATAAATGGCGGGATTCAGAACAAACATAAATGCAATATGATATGAGACAAGCAATGAATGAATGAATCTAACTCTATGTATGCTTGGTCTCTATTGGCGGACATGCTTTAAGTCATAGCACCGTACTTCTTTAGGAAAGTCCACTCACATCCTCAACCATTTAAGATATCTTGGATTCTCTCACGGATCATTTCACCGGTCTTGAGCAGCCGATTGGTAATGGGTCCTTCATCCCTCGGGACAAACCTTGGCGGGGGGTTAAGTCAACACACTCTCTCACAACCATTTGGTATAAGTCTTGGCGCATGTCGGGGTAAAACCTAGCCAAATGCAAGTCTTCTACTTAGTTACATCAAGTCGGATCCGGATACGTCCATTCCTCGTCCACGACGATCCTTTCCGGTATCCTTCACACTAGAGTCCTCATAGTCCACGACTACGGACTCACCAACCCTATTGATCATCCACATATGGTAAGCGGGAAGCTCTCACGTCCTCTCACGGGTTGGTTACCGGTCTTAAGCGCCCGTGAGCCCAAGTCTAACCATATGCAACCCTACCAATAAATGGCCCCCACAATGTGATTCCTGTCCTCTCACCGGGTTGGTTACCGGTCTTGAGCGCCCATGAATCCCCATTGCTACCACGGGTCGTTCGGTCTCAATACCCCTCCGATTAGGGTCGACATAACAGGACATCCTAGCCAAACACTACTAGACAATCCTAGATATGTCATCCAACAGTTTAGGAAGGTGTCCGAGAGGGCATCTCCGGAAACATCCCATAATATTCCCGTAGTAGTCCAAGAACAGAAGTGTCAAAAGGACACCTCTCCTTTCCAAACCATACTTAAGCATACACATGCATCAATTCATATCATCACATATATGGTAACTTCATATATGGAAAGAAATCAATAATTACAATCACTTTTATAACATTGGTAAGTAAATCATACATGAATCAATTTAATATGAATAAGTAATGCTACTGTAATCAAAGTTATGCAACGGTAGTATATCATTGTAAGAATCTAATTTAGGAATCATATCTATGATATTCAAATATAGAAACTAGATTCATGCTATCTATGTAATTAAGGAAATAACCATCCTTACCTTTTATAACTCGCAAAGGAATCCTAAGAAATCAAGTAAGATCTCGGCAAACTTGAGAAGAAGGTCCTAAACAAGTATATACAACATATTAGGAAAGATCCCTAATGAGAAAAGATACCAAAACATCCAACATAGACCAATTCTGGAGTTCTTTGTACTCATTGGTCGAGTGGATTGGTCGACTAGTCGATCGACCAATCGATCGACCAATGCGAGACGATAGCCTAAAAAAACAGAGTTTTAAGATATGAAATCCGAATTTGGTGGTTCAAAAGGGTACTAATCAAGGGGTAGACTACATCAGTAGTATTCTAACATATAGGGGACCTCAAAACACTAATCCAATCAAGATATCAAGATCCAAATTAGGAAACAAAAAGTTACCATAATTAAATCAACCATGGATCTTGATGAATTTGAAATAGAAAACAAAGACAAGAACAATAGGAGGATGGATCATTGCTTCAGGTAAAGGTATCATGAAAACATACTTAGATCTTCATGGAATAAGGCTTAGAAGCATAAATCTAAATAAGGAAATAAAACCTACCATATATGTAACTACCATGCATCATGAAGAACACATAGTAAGGTAGAAGAGAACAACTAGAGATTTATAGATTATGGATCATGGAAGGAAAACACAGTAATTAACTACTAACATGATCAACATAGAAGATCCAAAGAGATCAGAATTCAGATTAGAAGTTTAACAAAGATTAGATCATGGTTTGATCATGATTCCTTCAAAAGCTTGCAATGATCATGGTTAAGATCATTGTTCTAGCCTCAAATCCTTAGGATGATCATGAGAACATGTTCGAGAGATGTTTGCAACGAGAGAATGCAGCATCTCTTCTCTGTGTCTCAACTCAAAAAGGAAAGAAAAACAAAGATGGAGGAGAAGAAGAGAGAGTAGACATACCTTTTGATGCAAAAAGAAGAGTTTCGACGAAGATCCGTCAAGAAAACACCAAGGATGCAAGAGAGATGACTTGCGAGAGGTCTTTGGTTCGTTCGAGAGAGTTTGGAGGCAGCAAATACGAAGTGGACTCGAGATTGGACTTAAATAGAGCAAGAACAACCTAATTGCCAAAGACGACACTCATTGGTCGAGTGGATTGGTCGGCTGGCCCGATCGACCAATCGGTCGACCAATCTTGGCGACAAGACCAAAACGAGGGAATTGAAGGTCAGATCAAATCCAATCCTAAAGGGGTTTTGCACACAAGTCAAGTGACTTACCTAATAGGTAGAAATGCCTTCAAACCAAGATAGAGAGCACTCCAAGTCCATCAACTAATCAGATCTTCATCGGGATTCGGTTTCCATAAATAGAACCTCATCATCAACTTTCATGGATTCAAAGCCGGACACCAAGTCCTCTCTTGGGATGGCCCAAAGCTGACTTCTTACTTTACTTCGGGTCATCGGACCTACAAATAACAAGGTTTCCGGGTCAAGGTTAGGGCTGGGTTTTACATTCTCCCCCCCCTTAAAGAAATTTCGTCCCCGAAATTGAAAGCGTACTGTGCTTCCAAAGAGGTAAGGAAACTTCTCCTTCATATCTTCTTCCTTCTCCCAAGAAGCTTCTTCGAGGGGTATGGTTCTTCCACCGAATCTTCACCAAAGGAATGGTGCGATTCCATGCTGCTTGTCCTTCCTATCCAAGATTTCGGCCGGTTCTTCATCATAGGTCAAATCAGCACTAAGTCCTTCGGGTGCTTGCTGCAAAATGTGTTCCGGATTCTCTATGTATTTTCGGAGCATCGAAATATGAAACACATTGTGCACACCAGCAAGAGGCGGAGGTAATGCTAATCGATACGCAACGAGGTCCAACCTTTTCCAAAATCTCGAAAGGTCCAATGTAACGAGGGCTAAGCTTTCCCTTAACATTGAATCTCATCACACCCTTCATTGGTGAGACCTTGAGAAAGACTTTCTCTCCAACTTGAAATTCCAAATCGGTCCTTCTCTTATCGGCATAAGATTTACTGTCATTGGGCGGACTTAATCCTTTCTCTTATCATATCTACCATAGCACTTGTAGCTTCAATCATCTCGGGACCTAAGACTTTTCTTTCACTGTCTCGATCCGGTACAAAGGTGTCCTACAAGTCTTGCCATACAAAGCCTTGAATGGAGCCATGCCTATTGTTGCTTGATAAGCTGTTGTTATAGGCAAACTCAACCAAAGCTAGGTGTTCATCCCAATTACCACCCATATCCACCACACAAGATGCGAGCATGTCTTCCAATGTCTGAATTGTCCGCTCGGATTGTCCATCGGGTTGTGGATGATGAGCTGTACTCAAGTTCAATTGGGTTCCCAAGGCCTTCTGCAAACTATTCCAAAACCTTGAGGTGAACCTAGGATCACGATCCGAAACAATACTCAATGGCACACCATGCGGACGAACCACATTATCCACATAAAGCCTTGCTAGCTTATCCGGAGTATGAGTGATCTTCATAGGAATGAAATGGGCTGATTTGGTCAACCTATCAACAATCACCCACACGGTGTCATTGCCTTTACTTGTCAGAGGCAAGCTAGTCACAAAGTCCATGGAGATATCCTCCCACTTCCAACTAGGAATAGGAAGAGGCTGAAGTAATCCAGGATGGAGGTTGTCGAACGGCTTTCACACGTTGGCAAGTCTCACACTTGGCAACAAAATCATCAACATCCGCCTTTAGACCAATCCACCAAAAATGTTCCTTCAAGTCCTTGTACATCTTGGTGCTTCCGGGTGTCTGATAAAAGCCATTTGGTGTGCTTCCTTCAATATTTCTTTCTTAACTTCTTCGTTTGCGAGGCACACACGGTCTTCCTCTAAACAACAAAGCACCATCCATGGATATACCAAAGTCGGGGTCCGACTCGGGATTCGAAGAAATCTTCTCAACTTTGATCAAAAACTCTTGATCGGAACTCTGTGAGCAACAATCTTATCTCTAAGACCAGATCTTGCCGTCATGGCGAGAAAGAATAAATTCAGAATTCTCGGGAACGATTTCCAAATCAAAACTCTCAATAGAAGACCACAATGGTAAACTCAAAGCATTCAAATCCAAAGTCTTCTTCTGGTTCTTCCTACTAAGAGCATCGGCAACAACATTTGCTTTCCCGGGATGATCTTGAATATCACAATCATAATCGGAGACTAGTTCCAACCATCTCCTTTGTCTCATGTTCAACTCCTTTTGGGTAAAGAAGTATTTCAAACTCTTATGATCCGTGAAAATGGCAATCTTCTCACCGTAAAGATAATGTCTCCAAATCTTCAAAGCAAAGACAACGGCGGCAAGTTCTAGATCGTGAGTGGGGTAATTCCGCTCATAATCCTTCAATTGCCGAGAAGCATAGGCTACGACCTTGCCATGTTGCATCGGTACACAACCCAAACCAATCTTTGGCGCATCGGTATAAAGCTGTCATACCACCGGAACTATCGGGTATAGTCAAAACCGGGGCACTTGTCAATCTATCTTTCAACTCTTGGAAATTCTTCTCACGGGCGTCGGACCAAACAAACTTCTCTTCTTTCCTGGTCAACTTAGTCATAGGAGCAGCCAACCGAGAAAAGTTCTCAATAAACCTTCGGTAGTAACCCGCCAATCCAAGAAAACTTCTTATTTCCGTTGCGACTTCGGTCTCTCCCAATCAGCCACGGCTTGGACCTTTTCGGGATCGACACGAATACCTTCGGCTGAAACTACATGACCAAGGAATACCACTCTCTTAAGCCGGAAATCACACTTGCTAAACTTAGCGAACAACTTCTTTTCTCGCAACCTTTGCAAGGTGAAACTTAGATGACTCGCATGCTCTTCTTCGCTCTTCGAATAGATCAAGATGTCATCAATGAAAACAATCACAAACTTATCAAGCACATCATGAAATACTCGGTTCATGAGGTCCATGAACACCGAGGAGCATTGGTCAATCCGAAGGGCATGACTCTAAACTCGTAGTGACCATACCGCGTTCGGAAAGCTGTCTTGAAGATATCACTAGACTTCACTTTCAATTGGTGATATCCGGACCTTAAGTCAATCTTTGAGAACACAACTGCACCCTTCAAGCGATCGAAGAGATCATCGATTACGGGCAGCGGATATCTATTCTTGATAGTCAACTTATTCAACTCACGGTAGTCGATGCACAAGCGCATACTACCGTCTTTCTTCTTGACGAACAAGACCGGAGCTCCCCAAGGTGACACACTAGGCTGCACGAAACCTCTATCTATGAGCTCATTCAACTGATTTTGCAACTCTTTCAACTCGGTAGGAGCCATCTGTACGGAGCTTTAGATACCGGAGCGGCACCGGGGACGAGATCAATAGAGAATTCGACATCTCTGTCCGGAGGCACTCACGATAGATCATCGGGGAAGACATCAACAAAGTCGCAGACAACTCGACTTCATCGACTCTTTTCTCCACTATACCCTTGTGCCTTGGATGAAGCATCATCCACTAGGGCATAGACTTGCATCGGTGCGAGACGGCACCTTCTTACAAACCCTTCTCTTTTCACCACTGAAATTCAAAGACCGGACTTCCACAAATATGGGCCTGAATCTTCTTTGAGGAACAAAGGAACACGGCTTTGTGGGCTGTCAACCAATCAATTCCCAAAATAACATCGAAGTCCTTCATGTCAAGAATCACAAAATTGGCTTCCAAGTTCTTCTCACCAATCAACACGGGACATTTAGATAACCCCTTATCTAGTTTCCCACGAGGACCAGTGGGTGTACTAATCAATAAACAACTAGACAACTTCTCGGGGCTTAGGTTAGTCTTCTTGATGAATGCGAGATGACATGAACGAATGAGATGCACCCGTATCAAATAAGACAAATGCGAAATAGAAGCGACTAACAATGTCACTGTAATCACATCATGGCTTGGATCTGCTCGGCCTTGGAAATACTGAAAACTCTACCGGAGGGAGGAGCGGGAGCACTCTTCACCAGGAGGGCGGCGGGCTTTGGGCGGGCCGCTCGGACGAGCACGAGCAAAATGACCAGCTTGCTTGCGGTAGAAGCAAACGGGATTCTTTGGATCCAACGGGGGTGGTGGCTGCACGAGGGCTTACGAACAAAAGGCCTTGCACTTGCACTTGCACTTGCACTTGCACTTGCTGGTGGTCGGTTTCCGCCATCTTGTCTAACTGGCCGGGCTGCTGAAAACCCGTGTTCGACCTACACTCTTAGCACGAAAGGTAGGAGTGGGGTAGGGTGTAGGTCTCACAAAGCGACGGTCATTACGATCCACCAAACCAGAATTCCTTGTTGCCAAGGCTTTTGCACACGAGCACTTTCCTTCTCTGTTTCTTCCAACTTCTTCGAGTTACTGCACCACTTGAGCATAGCTCACTATAGGCTGGTTTGTGAGGTAAGCTTTAATGGCGGGACGCGGTCCTTTGAAGAACTTCTTTGCTTTGGCGAGGTCTTCCTTCAAAGAATGCGGAGCAAAGAAATGAAGCTCCTCGAACTTCTGTTGGTACTCCAACACGAGACGAGTTCCTTGAGTCGGAATCATAAACTCGGCTTCCTTCGCATCCTTCACCGCCTCGGGAAAGTAGTTCATACAAAAAGCCTCTTTGAATAACTCCCAAGTTACAACTCCTGCATGCAAACCTTCCAAAAGCGGGACGAGTGGAGATCCACCATGCATCGGCTTCTTGTTGCAACACGTTCGGCAAACAAAATCTTACGAGCTTCCGAGCATTGCGGATGTCGGAAAGCCTTCTCCAACTCACGAAGCCACTTGTTAGGAAACAAGGGGTCCTTGGTAACTCCGGTAAAAGTGGGTACTTGCATCTTGAGAAAACTCTCCATCGAGGCGAGTATGAGGAGTTCAGCTAAACCTCCCGCATTCGGGGACTGCGGCATGAGGATTCACATTAGCACCAGCCCGGGTCTCATTATGCGAGTCATGAAACCCACCAACATCTGGTTGAGGTGAGGCTGCTTCTTGCTTTGCATCATATTGCCCATAATATTGGCAATATCTACGAAACTTCCAACATTCGGGGCACCGGGGGATCTCATGGGTACCACTGATCAACATTTGGTATCCCACCACCTCCATGAGGTACTTCACCACCTCCACTGAGGTACTTCACCACCTCCATGACCCTTTGGATTCACCACGCCCACTTCTCGGAGTAACCATTACGCAAAACCGAGAACATCAAAATACCGAATTTCGAAGATTCAACATAAACCACAAGTCCAAATGATTTGAAAACTTAAATCATGCTCAAATATATCCATATAGTCATCAAACAATATTCCATAAGGCAAAAATCACATTTTCCAAAAATTCAACAGCAAATGAGGTCTGTGACCATTGGTCGAGTGATTGGTCGAGTGACCCGGTCGACCAATGAGTCGACCAATGCGACGAGAATGCGAAAATTCGCATTATAAGCCTCATTTTCACATTCCAACCTCATTCTAACTTCTTCCAAAGGTGAGAGAGCTCTAGGGAAAATCTCCAAGAGTTCCCACAAGTGTTCTTGAGGTGATTTAGTGCTTCAACAACAACACCACAACACACCATCTTCACAAACAAGGTAAACCTCTTAATCTTCCTTCCATTTTCATCTTCTCATGCTTGCATTTCAATAAAACCATGCTTTACTTGTATCCAATGCTAGAAATCATGCTTAGGAATGCTTAGAAACATATTCCTTAGGTTTTAAACACAATGCCATGCATAGACAACAAGTTTTAACACATTGGTGCTCATCTCGCAAAGTTTTATACCGAAATCGATATCTTTAGAAAAATTTCGTTTTCTCTCAAATCGCTTGAAATTTTCGCACGAGATCAAATGCTACATGCTCAAGATGACATTGTAGATAGGTCCATACAATTTGATTTAACCAATTTCAACTTTTCAAAAATCCAATTTTGACCTAAATTGCAAAATCCCCAAATTTCCTTCTTGCTGAATTTTTCGCTTTAATCCAAGTTTTCGATCGATTTTCATCAAACAAACTTCATAGACATGAAATTCCAAGTATTGCGCACATGCTAGTATGTTCAAATCAAATTTCCCCCAAATTTGAAATTTTCCGGAAAAATTACGAAAATACCCTTTTGGCTCAAATCTTAAAATAGCACTAATTGGAATTGTCTCTTGTCTCTTTCACGGATACACTATGCAAAGGGGAGGGCGGGGACGAGGTAGAGGTCGTGGTCGCATCGTAGGTGCTCTTAGGGGCGAGAGGTCGGGTTCCTTCGAGCCTAGACGGGAGGTTAGGGAGACCGGACATGTTTGACACACCTCGGGCCGAGTTCTGTACGAGGCCTACTTCGATTCTTGCAATATCGAGATGGGACGTCTACTTCACTTACGCCAGCTCGGAGCCTTTAGGATTCGGCGGAGGTTCGACACATTGCGGTGGACTCATCTCTTCACCGAGGATCTACCGGTATGCCGGGAACTAGTGAGGTTGTTCTTCGGCAACCTTACTTACACGAGGAGGAGGCTCGAGGCCAAGGACATCCACTTAGACTTGTCCTCGGGAGCGGGGTCTTCCGGACTCGGATTCGCTTCTCTACCCGGACAACTTTGGCTGAGATCTTGCGGGTTCCTTACTATCCACGGCGGTGTGTGTGGATACTGCGGGAGCGGTCTGGACAGACCATACGATGCCGTACGAGCTTCGCGAGATATGCTCTACGCTATGGGATAGCCGTCGATGCTTCACTCCGTGGACTAGCGGACGGATGACGGGTTCTGCACGGATTATCGGTCGCATAGTCGGCCGAAACATCATGCGAAAGCCGGACATCACCATCGGGTCACGGTGATGGAGGCCTTAGTCATCTACCGCATCTACATGGGCTTCGAGATCGATCTCTCCTACATCATTCGGCGGGTCATCTTTGGACTTAGTTCTGCGGCCTAGCATGCGGAACCTTTGCTATGGGAGGCTACGACTTTGATCTTCGGGCATTTCGGGGTGAGTTTCGAGGATACACCGGTGGACACTAGATCACGGGGATACCCTATTGGGACTCGGACCATTCGTCGGATGAGACTACGGCGATCGGAGAGATCTCTGGTCGGAGGGTGAGGATGATGATGAATCGGAGGATGAGGATCGGGGATCGGAGGATGGAGGAGAGGATATCGGTCCGATAGTGATGATCGGGCCGGAGATGATGCGAGATATGCGCGAGGCTGAGCTTTGTGCATCACGAGTTTCCTTCATCACACTTCGAGGTAGGTGGCCCTTCACATGCGGTTCCGGAGACTTCGGATCTTGGAGCACGAGATGAGATCGATGACTTCCATGCTAGAGAGAATGGAGGTCGGACGGGAGCAGATGTACGAGAGGATGGAGTCACGACGGGATAGGATAGAGCATCGGGTGACTCGGCTAGCGAGAGGAGTTCGGAGCATACGAGAGATCGGAGCGGATCACCTAGATAATTTGTACCTTAGGATTTCCATTTATGCATTTCGGATGTAATCGTTGTAAAAACCTTTGAAATTAATGAAGTTCATTTTGTTTCTCTTTAATTATTGTATGTTATGCACCTTTCTTTTCCTTGCATTAGTGACATTTGTTCAAGTATAATTATGGTATGTTATTCGGAAATGTTACGTTACGCCTCAAAGGTCAAGTTTCTAATTCGGTGTTCTATTATTCACTTCTAAGAGTAGAAGAGTCATTTCGGATCAATGACTCGGGGAATGTTCGATTGTTGTCTTTTGTGGTTAGGATCTCCTCGAACCTTGGGCTACGATACCAATCATCACGCCCTCCCGGCCCGGTACCCTATCGGCATACCCAGGAGTGTGATCCACGGCCCGAAGATCGGGTATCGAGTGATCAACCTCCCACATAAACAATAACATAATCATGAACAATCATAACAAGAGTGCGGAAGATAAATCATAGATCCAATAAAGAAAGAATGAATCATAAATGAATCGAGAATAATAGATATAATCGGAGTATCAAACGGATAAGTAAAGTGAGGCAAAAATCCCACTTTACAACCAGCGGAAAAGTAGCTCTAAAGAATAAACTAGACAAAACCTAATCCCAGTAGCAAGTACATTGGGTAACTAAATTGTTCTCCACTTTATAGACAACATCCTTGTAAGTGTAAATCTCATAAATGGCACAAGGACGCTTCCACTCAATGGTCGGACTAAGCATCGTACGGAGCATAACCACTCGCGGGATCTTGAGTAATTGTGGTAACCGCAATCACCTTCCTGGAGATATGCCTCTTCGCCTTGCGCTTCTTCATAGGGACCGTCATAGTACTCGGTACTGCGGGATAGTCTAACAACATTGTACAATAAAGGAATGAGTTTCAAAGAAACTCGGTAAAGCGATTAAAAATCCATAATAACATAAATGGCGGGATTCCAGAACAAACATAAATGCAATATGATATGAGACAAGCAATGAATGAATGAATCTAACTCTATGTATGCTTTGGTCTCTATTGGCGGACATGCTTTAAGTCATAGCACCGTACTTCTTTAGGAAAGTCCACTCACATCCTCAACCATTTAAGATATCTTGGATTCTCTCACGGATCATTTCACCGGTCTTGAGCAGCCGATTGGTAATGGGTCCTTCATCCCTCGGGACAAACCTTGGCGGGGGTTAAGTCAACACACTCTCTCACAACCATTTGGTATAAATCTTGGCGCATGTCGGGGTAAAACCTAGCCAAATGCAAGTCTTCTACTTAGTTACATCAAGTCGGATCCGAGATACGTCCATTCCTCGTCCCGACGATCCTTTCCGGTATCCTTCACACTAGAGTCCTCATAGTCCACGACTACGGACTCATCAACCCTATTGATCATCCACATATGGTAAGCGGGAAGCTCTCACGTCCTCTCACGGGTTGGTTACCGGTCTTAAGCGCCCGTGAGCCCAAGTCTAACCATATGCAACCCTACCAATAAATGGCCCCCACAATGTGATTCCTGTCCTCTCACGGGTTGGTTACCGGTCTTGAGCGCCCATGAATCCCCATTGCTACCACGGGTCGTTCGGTCTCAATACCCCTCCGATTAGGGTCGACATAGCAGGACATCCTAGCCAAACACTACTAGACAATCCTAGATATGTCATCCAACGGTTTAGGAAGGTGTCCAGAGGGCATCTCCGGAAACATCCCATAATATTCCCGTAGTAGTCCAAGAACGAAGTGTCAAAAGGACACCTCTCCTTTCCAAACCATACTTAAGCATACACATGCATCAATTCATATCATCACATATATGGTAACTTCATATATGGAAAGAAATCAATAATTACAATCACTTTTATAACATTGGTAAGTAAATCATACATGAATCAATTTAATATGAATAAGTAATGCTACTGTAATCAAAGTTATGCAACAGTAGTATATCATTGTAAGAATCTAATTTAGGAATCATATCTATGATATTCAAATATAGAAACTAGATTCATGCTATCTATGTAATTAAGGAAATAACCATCCTTACCTTTTATAACTCGCAAAGGAATCCTAAGAAATCAAGTAAGATCTCGGCAAACTTGAGAAGAAGGTCCTAAACAAGTATATACAACATATTAGGAAAGATCCCTAACAGAAAAGATACCAAAACATCCAACATAGACCAATTCAGGAGTTCTTTGTACTCATTGGTCGAGTGGATTGGTCGGCTTGGTCCGATCGACCAATCGGTCGACCAATGCGAGACGATAGCCTAAAAAAAACGAGTTTTAAGATATGAAATCCGAATTTGGTGGTTCAAAAGGGTACTAATCAAGGGGTAGACTACATCAGTAGTATTCTAACATATAGGGGACCTCAAAACACTAATCCAATCAAGATAACCATAATTGGACTGAACTGAGGATTGAGTGTTTTGAAGTCCCTACTTGGAATTGAGTAGTCTACCTGTTAATGCCCTTTTGAACCACCAAAATCGGTTTCACAAAAACTGTTTTTTTAGGCTGCTATGCAGACGCGAGGCGACTGGACCAGTCGACCAATCCACTCGACCAATGAGTACAGCAACTCAGGAATTGGTCACATGTTGGATGTTTTGGTTTTTTTCTGTTAGGGATCTTTTCCTAATATGTTGTATATACTTGTTTAGGACCTTCTTCTCAAGTTGCCTAGATCTTACTTGATTTCAGATCTCTTGCGAGTTATAAAAGGTAAGGATGGTTATTTCCCTAATTACATAGATAGCATGAATCTGGTCTATGTTTGAATATCATAAATATGTTTCTAAATTAGATTCTTGCAATGTATACTACTGTTGCATAACTTTGATTACAGTGGCATTACTTATTCATATTAAATTGATTCATGTATGATTTACTTACCAATGTTATAAAAGTGATTGTAATATTGATTTCTTTCCATATGTGGAGTTACCATATATGTGATGATATGAATTGATGCATTGTATGCTTAAGTATGGTTTGGAAGGGAGGTGTCCTTTGACACTAAGTCCTTGGACTACTACGGGAATATTATGGGATGTTTCGGAGGTGCCCCTCACGGACACCTTCCTAACGCTGTTGGATGACATATCTAGGATTGTCCTAGTAGTGTTTAACTAGGATATCTGTTATGTCGGACCCTAATCGGAGGGTATTGAGACCGACGACGTGGTAGCAATGGGGATTCATGGGCGCTCAAGACCCGGTAACCAACCCGTGGAGGCCGGGAATCACATTGTGGGGGCCGTTTATTGGTAGGGTTGCATATGGTTAGACTTGGGCTCACGGGCGCTAAGACCGGTAACCAACCCGTGAGAGGCGTGAGAGCTTCCCGTTTACCATATGTGGATGATCAATGGGGTTGGTGAGTCCGTAGTCGAGTTGGTCGGAGCCTAGGATAGGACTCTAGTGTGAAGGATACCGGAAAGGATCGTGGGGACGAGGAATGGAAGTGTCACGGATCTGACTTGATTAACTAAGTAGAAGACTTGCATTTAGCTAGGGTTTACACGACATGCGCGCTTATACCAAATGGTTGTGAGAGAGTGTGTTGACTTAACCCCCGGCCGAGGTTTGTCTGAGGGATGAAGGACCCATTACCAATCGGCTGCTCAAGACCGGTGAAATGATCCGTGAGAGAATCCAGATATCTTAAATGGTTGAGGATGTGAGTGGACTTTCCTAAAAATACGTGCTATGACTTAAAGCATATATGCCAATAGAGACCAGCATACATAGCGTTAGATTCATTCATTCATTGCTTGTCTCATATCATATTGCATTTATGTTTGTTACGGAATCTGCCATTTATGTTATTATGGATTTTAAGCGCCTCTTGGGTTTCTTTGAAACTCATTCCTTTATTTACAATGTTGTTGACTACTGCAGTCGCGAGTACTATGACGGTCCCTATGAAGAAGCGCCGGCGAAGACGCATATCTCCGGGAAGGTGATTGCGGTTACCACAATTACTCGAAATCCCGCGGTGGTTATGCTCCGTGCGATGCTTAGTCCGACCATTGAGTGGAAGCGTCCTTGTGCCATTTATGAGATTTACACTTACAAGGATGTTGTCTATATAGTGGAGAACAATTTAGTTACCCAATGTACATTCTTCTTGGGATTAGATTTTGTCTAGTTTATTCTTTAGAGCTACTTTTTCCCATTTGGTTGTAAAGTGGGATTTTTGCCTCACTTTACTTATCGGTTGATACTACGATTATATCTATTATACGATTCGTTTATGATTCATTCTTACTTATTGGATCTATGATTTATCTTCCGCACTCTTTTTATGATTGTTCATGATTATGTTATTGTTTATGTGGGAGGTTGATCACTCGATACGATCTTCGGGGTGGATCACACTCTCGGGTATGCCGGATAGGGTACAGTTGGAGCGTTGATTGTATCGAGCCAGGTCCAAGTCTAACCACAAAAGACAACAACTGAACATTCTGAGTCATTGATCTGAAATGACTCTTCTACTCTTAGAAGTGAATAATAGGACCTGGATAAAACTTGACCTTTGAGCGAAACGAGAACATTTACGAATAACATACCATAATTATACTTGAACAAATGTCACTAATGCAAGGAAAAGAAAGTTGCATAACATACAGTAATTAAGGAGAAAGAAAATGAACTTCATTAATTTCAAAGGTTTTTACAATGATTACATCGAAATGCATAAATAAATCTAGGATGCGGTCTATCTGGGTGATCGCTACGACTCTGTATGCTGAACTCCTGCGCTAGCTGAGTCACTGATGCTCATCCTATCTGTCGTGACTCCATCTCCTCAGTATCTGTAGTCGACCTCGTCTAGCATGGAAGTCATCGTCTCATGCGACCAACTCGAAGATCTAATCTCGAGCTGCGTGTGAAGGGCCACCTAC